>NC_071396.1:10000-337895 GCF_022682495.2 Desmodus rotundus
CTACCCCTAAGCAATAGGCTCTAACGCCTAGGCCATAGTCCTTAAGCCTTAGCAATAAGCCATACCCATTGCCCTAATCCATAGGCGTAGCCATACCATACCCCTGAGACATAGACATAAGCCATAACCATAGCCATAAACCACAGCCACAGTCCTAAGCCATAGCCATAATCCTAAGAAATACCCCTCAATCCTACCCTTAGGCATACCCCTAAGCCATAACCCTACACCATAGCCATAGCTCTATGCCGTAGCCATAGTCATTACCCTAGACCATACCCCTATGCCATAGCCACAGCCCTAGAACTTAGCCATAGCCCTACACCCTAGCCATAACCATACCCCTGCACCATAGCCCTACACCACATCCCCACAGCATAGCCACAACCTTGCACCCTAGCTTTAGTCCTAGCCATACCTCTAAGCACTTGCCTTAGCACTAGCCATACCCCTACGCAGTAGCCAGAGATCGACGCCCTTTCCAAAGCCCTACGCCATACCCCTACAACGTAGCAACAGCCCTAAGCCATACCCCTAAGCCATAACCATAGTCCTAACCCCTACGACATTGCCATGGCCGTAGCCCTATGCCATTGCCCTATCCATAGCCCTATAACTTACCCATAGCGATACCACTAGCCATTCACCTATGCCATAGCCCTACGCATTAGCACTACGTCAAAACCCTAATCCTACATCACAGCAATCTCCCTATGCCATAACCAGAACAAGAGCCCTAGGCCATAGCCATAGCCCTAACACTAGACATAGCCCTATACATAGACACACCCCTAGACATATAGCCCTAGACATATAGTAATAGAAATAGCCGTAGCCATAGCCCTAAACCATACACATAGCCCTAAGCCATAGACATAACCAATCACCCTAAGCCACACCTGTACCCCTAAGCCATACCCCTAGGCCATACCCATAACCCTAAGTAATAGCCATATCCATAGCCATAGCCACAACCATAGCCCTAACACTTAACGCTAAGCCCTAACACTGTACACTAACAATAACCCTAAGCCATGGTCCTCCACGAGGCACTAGCCCCTATCTGCTAGTCCCTACCACCTACCCCTGTATCCTAACCCCTGGCCCTGGCCCCTAGCCCCTAGCCCCTAACCCCTATTCCCTAGCCGCTAGATGTAGCCCCTAGCCATAGCCCCTGCCCCTAGACATAGCCCCTACCCCTACACATAGCCCCTAGCTGTAGCCCCTAAGCTATAGCCCCTAGCCGTAACTCTGGCCATAGCCCCTAAGCCATAGCCCCTAAACTGTAGCCGTAGCCATAGCCATAGCCATAGCCATAACCATAGACCTAAGCCATAGCCCCTAAGCCATAGGCCCTACAACTAAGCCATAGTCCCTAAACCACAGCAATAACCCATAGCAATAGCCCTAAACCACAGCCATACCCATAGCCATAGCCCTGAGCCATAGCCTAAAGCTGTACCTATAGCCCTAGATGTACCCATTGCCCTAAGCCATAGACCTCAGCCATGGCAATAGCCCTAAGCCATACTTCTAACCAATAGCCATAGCCATACCCATAGCCATGGCCATAACCCTATAGCACAACCATAGCCCTATGTCATAGACCTACGCCATAGCCATAACCGCACTGCATAGCCATAGCCACAGTCCTATGCCATAGCCATAAGCTGTACCTATAACCCTAAACTGTACCTATACCCTTAAGCCATAGTCCTAAACCATAGCCCTAAGGCATAGCTCTAACCCATGGCCATAGCCATAGCCCTACACCATGGCCATAGCAAGACCCCTATGCCATGGTCCTAACCATAGCCCTAGCCATTATCCTACACCATAGCGCTACACCATAGCCATAACCCTACTTCACAGCCATAGCCCTATCCCTTACCCCCCCGCCATAGCCATAGCCCTCAGCCATTGCCCTACACCTAGCTCTAACCCATACCCACAGCCATATGCCATAGCTGTAGCCATACCCTTGCACCATACACCCAGGCATAGCCATAACCCTACGGCACAGCCATAGCTCTACACCATAGCTGTAGCCTACGCCATAGCCATAGACATGCACCATAGCCATAACCCTATGCCGTAGCCCTAGCCCTATGCCATAGCACTAACCCTAGACATACCCCTAACCCTAGGCATAGCCATAGACGTGCCCCCAGACATAGACATAGCCCTACACATATAGCTCTAGTCATAGCCATATCCATACCCATAGCCCTCAGCCATAGCCCTAAGCCAGAGCAATACCCATACACCTAAGCCATACCCATTGCCCTAAGCCATACCCATACCCTGAAGCCACTGCCCTAAGCCATACCCACAACCCTAAGCCATAGGCATAGCCATAGCCATAACAATACACACTAAACCCTAACACTAAACCCTAACACTAACCCTAAGCCATGGCCCTAGCCCTGGCACTAGCCCCTATCTCTAGCCCCTAGCACCTACCCCTCTGTCCTAGGCCCTATTCCCTAAGCCCTACTCCTAAACCCTGTACCCTAACCCCTGGCCCTGGCCCCTGGAATTTAGCCCCTAACCTCTAGCCCCTAGCCACTAGACATAGCCCCTAGACATAGCCATAGCTATAGCCCCTAAGCTCTACCCATAGCCCCTAAGCCATACCCCTAGGCTGTAGCCATGGCCATAGCTATAACCCCTAAGCCATAGCCCATAAGCCATACCCCCTAAGCCATAGCCCTGGCCCATAGCCCTAAACCATACACATAGCCTTAACCCTAGCCCTTACGATAACCAGCCATAGCTATAGCCATATCCCTATCCCTAGCCAGAGCCATAGCCATAAACAAAGCCCTAGCCAAGCCATAGCCCTAGCCCTAGCCCTAGATAAATCCATAGCCAGACCCCTAAGCCATACCATACCCATAATCCATAGCCATAAGCCATACCCATAGTCCTGACACTAAACACTAACACTAAACCCTAACACTAGCCATAAACCCTTATAGCAACACAAAACCCTAACAATAATCCCTAACAGTAACGCTAACACTAAACACAACACCATAACACTAAACCCTTATCCTAACCCTCACCCTTGCCCTTGTGCTTGCCCTCGCCCTCGCCCTTGCACTACCCTAGGCCCAGCCCCATCCCCAGCCCCAGCCCTAGACATAGCCCTAGAAATAGACATACCTCTAGACATATAGCCCTAGACATAGCCATAGCCCAAAACCATAACCAATAGCTCTAAACCATACCTGTACACCTAAGCCATATACCTAAGCCATACCCAAACCCCTAAGCCATAGCCAAATCCATAAGCAATAGCCATAACCATAGCCATAGCCATAGCCATAACACTAAACACTAACTCTAAGCCATGTCCCTGCATGAGGCACTAGCCCCTGTCTCTTAGCCCCTACCACCTAGCCCTATGCCGTAACCCCTGGACCTGGCCCCTAGCCCCTAGCCAATAGCTGTAGCCCCTAGGCCGTAGCCATAGCCATAGACATAGCTAAAGCCATAGCCCCTAAACCGTAGCCCCTAAGCCACAGCCATAGACCAATGGCATAGCCCCTACCCCTAAGCCATAGCCCCTACCCCTAAGCCATAGCCCCTAAGCCATAGCAATAAGTCAGAGCAATAGCCATAAACCATAGCCATACCGTAGCCATGGCCCTGAGCCATAGCACTAACCTGTACCTATTGCCCTAAGCTATACCCATTGCCCTAAGCCATAGATCTCAGCCATGGCAATAACCTAAGCCATAGCTCTACCAATAGCCAAAGCCCTACGCCATGGCCATAGCCATAACCTTATGCCATAAATCTACCCCATAGCCATAACCCCACAGCACAGCCACAGCCAGAGTCCTATGCCATAATCCTAAGCTATACCTATAGCCCTAAACTGTACCCATAGCCTTAAGCCATAGCCCTAAGCCATAGCTTTAACCCATGGCCATAGCCATACCCCTATGCCATGGTACTACCCATAGCCCTAGCCATTATCCTACACCATAGCCCTACGCCACAACCCTACACCATACCCATGACCCTACTGCACAGCCATAGCCCTACGCTACAGCCCTCCGCCATAGTCATAGCACTCCACCATTGCCCTACACCGTAGCCCTAACACATACCATACCCCTAACCCATAGCCCTCAGCCATAGCCATAGCCATAGCCCTAGGCATAGCCATACCCCTACACCATAACCATAGCCATAGACCTATGCCCTAGCCCTAGCACTATCACTAGCCATTGCCCTAGGCCAAAGCCATAACCCTCCAGCACAGCCATAGCTCTATGCCATAGCCATAGCCATAGCCCTACACCATAGCCATTGCCCTATGCCATAAGCATAGCCATAACCCTATGCCATAGCTCTAGCCATATACCGTAGCACTAACCCTAAACATAGCCCTAGACATGCCCCAAAACATAAGCATAGCCCTACGCATATATTCCTAGTCATATCCATAGCCATAGCCATACCCGTAGCCCTCAGCCATAGCCCTCAGCCATAGCTCTCAGCCATACACATAGCCATAGCCATAGCCATAGCCATACCCATAGCCATACCCATAGCCATAGCCATAGCCATAGCCATACCCATAGTCCTAAAACATAGCCCTAAGCCACAGCCATACCCAAAGCCTTAAGCCATACCCATACTCCTAAGCCATAGCCCTAAGCCATACCCATACCCCTAAGCCATAGCCATACACATAGCCATACCCATACCCCTAAGCCATAGCCATACCATAGCCATATCCCTAGCACTATACACTAAACCCTAACACTAAACCCTAACACTAACCCTAAGCCATGGCCCTAGCCCTGACACTAGCCCCTATCTCTAGCCCCTAGCACCTAGCCCTGTGCCCTAAGACCTATTCCCTAAACCCTACCCAGAACCCCTATACCCTAACCCCTGGCCCAGGTCCCTGGAATCTAGCCCCTAACCTCTAGCCACTAGACCCTAGCCATAGCCCCTAGCCATAGCCATAGCTGTAGCCCCTAAGCTGTACCCATAGCCCCTAAGCCATACCCCTAAGCTGTAGCCATAGCCATAGCCATAGCTATAACCCCTAAGACATAGCCCATAAGCAATAGCCCATAAGCAATAGCCCATAAGCCATACATCCTGATAACTAGGCCATAGCCCCTAGCACCTAAGGCATAGCTATAGCCATAGCCATGACCCTGAGCCATAGCCCTAAGCCATACCCATAGCCATAACCCTAGCCCTTACCCTGGCCAGCCCTAGCCCTAGCCCTAGCCCTAGCCCTAGCCCTAGCCATAGCCATAGCCATAGCCCTAGCCCTAGTCCTAGCACTAGCCCTAGCTCTAGCCCCAGCCATAGCCATAGCCCTAGCACTGACACTAATCACTAAAGACTAACACTAAACCCTAACACTAAAACTAAACCCTAACACTAAACAGTAAACCATGACACTAAACCCTAATCATAACCCTTGCCCTGGCCCTTGCACTTGCACTAGCCCTAGCCCCAGCCCCAGTCCCATCCCTAGACATAGCCCTAGAAATAGACATACCCCTAGACATATAGCCCTAGACATAGCCATACTCATAGCCATAATGCTCACCCATACCTCTCAGTCGTACCCATAGCCCTAGCCCTACCCATAGCCCTAGATAGCCTTAAACCATAGCCATAGCCATAATCCTAAGCCAAAGCCCTAAGCCATAGCCATACCCATAGCCCTAAGCCATAGCCCTAAGCCATAGCCCTAAGCCATAGCCCCAAGCCATATCCCTAAACCATACCCAAAACACATAAGCCACAGCCATACCCATAGCCATAGCCTTGGCCATAACCCTAACACTAAACACTAAACACTAACCCTAAGCCATGGTCCTGGCCCTGGTACCAACCCCTATCTCCTAGTCGCCAGAACCTAGCCCTGTGACATAAGTCCTGTTCCCTAAGCCCTAGCCCCCCAACCCCTGTGCCCTAACCCCTGGCCCTGGCACCTGACCCCTAGCCCCTAGCAGTAGCCCCAAGCTCCTAACTATACCCCATAGCCATAGGTGTCACCACAGCCCCTCAGCTGTAGCTGTAGACCCTAAGCTGTAGCCCTAGCCATACCCCCTAAGCCATAGCCCCTAACCAATAGCCTCTAACACCTAGGCCATACTCCTTAAGCCATAGCAATAAGCCATACCCATAGCCCTAATCCATAGGCATAGCCATACCATACCCTGAGACATAGCCATAAGTCATAACCATAGCCATAAGCCACAGCCACAGTCCTAAGCCATAGCCATAATCCTAAGCAATACTCCTCAATCCTAGCCACAGTCATAGCCCTACGCCAGAGTCATAGCCATAGCCATAACCCTACACCATAGCTCTACCCATAGCCATAGCCATTACCCTACAACATAGTCCTACACCCTACCCATAGGCATAGCCCTAAGCCATACCCCTACACCATAGCCATGGCCCTACAACATAGCCATAACCCTACACCCTAGCCATAATCCTAACCATTGCCCTACACCATAGCCATAGCTCTATGCCCTAGCCATAGTCATAACCCTAGACCATACCCCTATGCCATAGCCACAGCCCTAGAACATAGCCATAGCCCTACACCCTAGCCATAGCCATACCCCTGCACCATACCCCTACACCATAGCCCCACAACATAGCCACAACCTTGCACCCTAGCTTTAGCCCTAGCCATACCTCTATGTACTTGCCTTAGCACTAGCCATACCCCTACGCAGTAGCCAGAGATCGACGCCCTGTCCAAAACCCCACGCCATACCCCTACAACGTAGCAATAGCCCTAAGCCATACCCCTAAGCCATAACCATATTCCTAATCCCTACAACATTGCCATGGCCGTAGCCCTATGCCATTGCCATATCCATAGCCCTATAACTTAACCATAGCGATACCCCTAGCCATTCACCTACGCCATAGCCCTACGCATTAGCCCTACGTCATAGCCCTAATCCTACATCACAACAATATCCCTATGCCATAACCAGAACAAGAGCCCTAAGCCATAGCCATAGCCCTAACACTAGACATAGCCCTACACATAGACACACCCCTAGACATATAGCCCTAGACATATAGTAATAGACATAGCCATAGCCATAGTCATAGCCATACCCTTAACCCATACCCATAATCCTAAGCCATAGCCATAGCCCTAAACCATACCCATAGACCTAAGCCACAGACATAACTAATGACCCTAAGCCATGCCTGTACCCCTAAGCCATACCCCTAAGCCATACACATAACCCTAAGCCATAGCCATACCCCTAGACATAGCCACAGCCACAGCCCTAACACTTAACACTAAGCCTTAACACTGGACACTAACACTAACCCTAAGCCATGACCCTCCACGAGGCACTAGCCCCTATCTCCTAGCCCCTATCTCCTAGCCTCTAACACCTAGCCCTGTCCCTAACCCCTGACCCTGGCCATGGCCACTAGCCCCAAGCCCCTAAGCCCTATCCCCTAGCCACTAGCTATAACCCCTGTCCATAGACCATACCCCTAGACATAGCCCCTAAACTGTACCCATACCCCCTAAGCTCTAGCCCCTGTCCAGGCTGTACCCATAGCCCCTAAGCCGTAGCTCCTAAGCTGTAGCCATAGCCATAGCCATAGCCATAGCCATAGCCCTAAGCCTTAGCAATAGCCCTAACCATAGCCATACCCATAGCCGTAGCCCTGAGCCATACCCCTAAGCTGTACCTATAGCCCTAAGCTGTACCCATTGCCCTAAAACATAGACCTCAGCCATGGCAATAGCCCTAAGCCATACTTCTAACCAATAGCCATAGCCATAGCCACAGACCTACACCATGGACATAGCCAAAGACCTCGGTCATAGCCCTAACCATTATTGCCCTACGCCATAGCCATAACCCTATAGCACAACCATATACCTATGCCACAGACCTACAACATAGCCGTAACCCTACAGCATAGCCATAGCCAGAGTCCTACACCACAGGCCTAAGCTGTACCTATAGCCCTAAACTGTACCCATACCCTTAAGGCATAGCCCTAAACCATAGCCCTAAGGCGTAGCTCTAACCCATAGCCATAGTCATACCCCTATGCCATGGTCCTACCCATAGCCCTAGACATTTTCATACACCATAGCCCTATGCCATAGCCCTTCACCATAGCCATAACCCTAAGGCACAGCCATACCCACCGCCATCGCTATAGCCAAAACCCTACGCCATGACCATAGCCGTGACCATAGCCATAGCCCGACACCATAGCCCTAACCCATACCCATAGCCCTAAGGCATAACCCTCAGCCATAGCAATACCCCTAAGCCATAGCCATAGCCTTATGCCATAGCCATAGCCCTACACCACAGCCATAGCCCTATACCATAGCCATAGCTCTACAACATAGCCATAGACATAGCTATACCCATAACCCTACAACATAGACATAGACATAGCCACAGCCATAACCCTATACCATAGCCCTAGCCCTAGACATAGAGCTAACCCTAGATATAACCCTAGACATGCCCCTAGACATAGATATAGCCCTACACATATACCCTAGTCATACCCATATCCATAGCCCTACACATATAGCCCTAGTCATAGTCATATCCATAGCACTCAGCCATGGCCACAGCCACAACCCTCAGCCATAGCCCTCAGCCATAGCCCTCAGCCATAGCCCTCAGCCATAGCTCTCAGCCATAACCATAGCCATAGACATAGACATACCCCTAACCCATAGACATAGACATAGCCATACCCCTAACCCATAGCCACAGCCATACCATACCCATAGCACTAAGCCACACACATAACCCTAAGCCATAGCCATACCATAGCCATACCCCTAGCACTACACAATAAACCCTAACACTAAACCCTAACACTACCCCTAAGCCATAGGCCCTACCCTGGCACTAACCCCTATCTCTAACCCCTACCACCTAGCCCTGTACCCTAAGCTCTATTCCCTAAGTCCTACCCCCAACCCCTGTACCCTAACCCCTGGCCCTGGTCCATGGAATCTAGCCCCTAACCTCTAGCCACTAGCCCCTAGCCATACCCCTAGCCATAGCCATAGCTGTAACCCCTAAGCTGTACCCGTAGCCCCTAAGGCATATCCCTAAACTGTAGCTATAGCGATACCTATAACCCATAAGCCATACCCCGTAAGTCATAGCCCCTAAACCATACACCCTAATCCCTAGGCAATAGCCACTCGCCCCTAAGCAATAGCTATAGCCATAACCCTAACCCTAGCCCTTACCCTAGCCAGCCCTAGCCACAGCCATATCCCTAGCACTAGCACTAGCCATAGCTATACCCTTGCCATTGCCATAGCCATGTCCATAACCACACACCTAGGCCATGCCATACCCCTAGGCCATAGCTCTAAGCCATAGCCATAGCCCTGACACTAATCACTAAACAATAACACTAAACCCTAACACTAAACACTAAACCATAACACTAAACCCTAATCCTAACCCTCGCCCTTGCTTTCACACTATCCCCAGCCCCAGCCATAGACATAGCCCTAGAAATAGACATACCCCTAGACAGATAGCCCTAGACATGGCCATAGCCATCATGCTCAGCCATAGCTCTCAGCCATACCCATAGCCCTAGCCCTAGCCCTAGCCCTAGCCATAGCCATAGCCATAGCCCCTAAGCCATACCCATACCCATAGCCCTAAGCCATAGCCATAAGCCATAGCCATACCCATACCCCTAAGCCCTAGCCCTAGCCACAACACGAACATGAACCCTAACCAGAACACCAATCCTACCCAGAAAAACAACCCTAACCAGAACACCAACCCTAACCAGAACACGAACCCTAGACCTAGCATTAACACAATACCTAGTCCTAGCCCTAACAGGAACCCTACCCCTGGCCTTGTCCCTCACCCATGACCCATGACCACTGACCCCGGACATGGCCCCGGCCCACACCCTACTCCTACCCCTGGCCCTAGCCCCACCCGTAGCTGTAACCCCTATCCATACTAGTAGACCCTAAGCCAAAGCCTGTAAGCCATAGCCATAGTGATAGCCCCTAAGCGATAGCCCCTAAGCCATAACCTGTAAAAAACAGCCCCTAAGCAGTAGAACCTAGCCCCTAAGCCATAACTTCTAACCCTGATGCCATACCCCTAATCTATACCCTTAAGCCATAGCCCTAACTCATACCCATGCCCCTAAGGTTTAGCCATAGCCATAGCCCTGAGCCATGTCCATGAGCCATTCCCCTGAGTCATAGCCAGACCAACACCCACACCACTAAGCCATAGCCATAGCTCTAAGCCATAGCCATCAGCCATAGCCATAGCCATAGCCCTACAACATTCCCATACCCGTAGCCTTACGCTATAGCCCAAGCCATAGCCATAGCCATTGCCCTATGCCATAGGCCTACACCACAGGCCTACGCCATAGCCATCTCCATATCCATAGCCCTACGCCATAGACATCTACATATCCATAGCCCTATGCCATAGCCATAGCCCTACACCATAGCCCTGACCATAGAATTAGCCCTAATCCTACACATAGCCCTAACCCTACACATACCCGTAGACATAGACATAGGCATAGCCATATCCATACACATACACATAGCCATAACCCTCAGTCATAGCCCTCAGACATAACTCTCAGCCATACCCATATCCCTAGCCTTAGCCATAACCCTAAGCCATAGCCAAGGCCATAGCCATAGCCCTACACCATAGTACTAACCCTAAACTAACTCCTAACCCTAGACATAGCCCTAACCCTAGATATAGCCCTAGACATACACATACCCATAGCCCTACACATAGACATAGCCATAGTACTCAGCCATAACCCTCAACCATACCTCTCAGCCATACCCATACCCCTAGCCCTACTCGTAAGTTTAACCCATAGCCATACCCACAGCTCTGACCCATACCCATACCCTAAGCCAAATTCCTAAGCCATACCCATACACCTACGCCATTTCCATATTCATAGCCCTACGTCACAGCCCTAGCCATAGCCATAGCCATAGCCCTACCCATTGCCCTACAACATATCCCTACACCATAACCATACCCATACCCCTATGCCATACACATAGCCAAAGCCATAGACCTACGGCATAACCATCAGCCAACACCCTAGCCATAGCCATACCCCTAGCCTTACACCCTACACATAGCCCTAAACCCTAGCCATAGAGATAGCCCTACGCCATACACCTACACCATAGCCATAATCCTATGACATAGCAGTAGCCCTACACCCTACCCATAGCCATAGCCATAGCCCTCAGCTGTACCCATATTCCTATGCCATAGGCCTCGGCCAGAGCAATAGCCATAGGCCATAGACATAGCCAAACCCCTACAACATTGCCATAGCCGTAGCCCCGTGCCAAAGCCATATCCATGGCCCTACACCTTACACATGCCCATAGCCATAGCCATTCACCTATGCCATAACCCTACACCATAACCCTATGCCATAGCCATAACCCTAAGTCAGAACTATATCCCTACACCATAGCCAGAACAAGAGCCCTATGCCATAGCCATACCCTACGCCATAGCCCTAACCCTAGACATACCCCTAGACATATACCGCTAAACATATAGCCCTACACATAGCCATAGCCATACCCATAGCTCTAAACCATACCCATACCCTAAGCCATACCTGTACCCCTAAGCCATATCACTAAACCATACCCAAAACATATAAGCCATAGCCATACCCATATCCATAGCCTTGGCCATAGCCATAACACTAAACACTAAACACTAACCCTAAGCCATAGTCCTGGCCCTGGTACCAGCCCCTATCTCCTAGTCGTCAGAACCTAGCCCTGTGACATAAGTCCTGTTCCCTAAGCCCTAGCCCCCCAACCCCTGTGCCCTAACCCCTGGCCCTGGCCCCTGACCCCTAGCCCCTAACTGTACCCCATAGCCATAGGTGTCACCATAGCCCCTCAGGTGTAGCAGTAGCCCCTAAGCTGTAGCCCTAGCCATACCCGCTAAGCCATAGCCCCTAGCCAATAGCCTCTAGCACCTAAACCATAGCCCTTAAGCCATAGCAATAAGCCATACCCATAGCCCTAAGCCATAGGCATAGCCATGGGCCTGAGACATAGCCCTGACCCATAGCCATAGCCATAGCCATAGCCATAAGCCATAGCCACAGCCAAAGCCCTAAGCCATAGCCATAGTCCTAAGCAATACCACTCAGCCATAGCCATAGCCATTCCCCTATGCCACAGCCCTACACCATAGCCCTAGGCCATAGCCATAGCCCTACACCATAGCCGTAGCCATAGCCATTGCCCTACGGCATAACCTACAGCACACTCCTACACCATAGACATGGCCCTGCAACATAGCCATAACCCTATACCCTAGCCATAATCCTAGCCATTGCCCTACACCACAGACATAGCCCTATGCCCTAGCCATAGTCATACCCCTACGCCATACCCCTATACCACAGCCCCAGCCCTAGAACATAGCCATAGCCCTACACCCTAGCCATAGCCATACCCCTGCACCATAGCCCCACAACATAGCCAAAACCCTGCGCCCTAGCTTTATCCCTAGCTATACCTCTACGCCCTTGCCTTAGCACTAGCCATACCCCTACCCGTAGCCATAGATCGACGCCCTAGCCACAGCCCTACACCATACCCCTACGCAATAGCGATAGCCATAAGCCATAAACCTAAGCCATAGCCATAGTCCTAACCCCTATGACATTCGCATGGCCATAGCCTTATGCCATTGCCATATCCATAGCCCTATAACTTACCCATAGTGATACCCCTAGCCATTCACCTACGCCATAGCCCTACGCATTAGCCCTATGTCATAGCCCTAACCCCACATCACAGCCATATCCCTATACCATAGCTCTCTGCCGTACCCATAGCCCTAGCCCTAGCACTAGTCCAAACACGAACACAAACCCTAACCAGAACATGAACCCTAGCCAGAGCAGGAACCCTAGATAGAACATAAACCCAAATACTAAAACGAACCCAAACATGAACCCTATGCCAAACCTGAACCCTATCCAAAACACAAACCTTAGCCCAAACAAAAACCCCAGCCCAAACCATAACCCTAACAAGAACCTTAGCCCTAGCCCTAGCCCTGGCCCTGGCCCTGGCCCTGGCCCTGACCCCGGCACAGGCCCCATTCCTAGCCCCTTAGTCATAGCTGCAGCACCATAGCCGTAGACCTAGCCCCTTAGCCATAGACGTAGCCCCTTAGCTGTAGCCCCTAGACATAGCCATAGACCCTAAGCCATAGAACCCAGCACCTAAGCCACAGCTTCTAACCCCTACACCATACCCACAGCCATAAGCCATAGCCATAGCCATTACCCTACAACACAGTCCTACACCCTAGCCAGAGCCAGAGCCCTACACCCTAGCCTTAGGCATAGCCCTTTGCCATAACCCTATGCCACAGCCACAACCCTAGAACACAGCAACAGCCCTATGCCCTACCTATAGCCCTACACCATAGCCATAGCTATAGCCATATCCCTACACCATAGCCATGACACTACAACACACCCCTATGCCATAGACCTACAACCTAGCCATAGCCCGACGCTCTAGCCATAGCCATAGCCCTACAGCATACCCATAGCCCTATGCCATACCCCTATGCCATAGCCCTACAACATAGCCATAACCCTGGGCCCTAACCTTAGCCCTAGCCATAGCTCTACAACCTTGCCTTAGCCCTACCCATTCCCCTACGCCATAGCCATAGACTGACACCCTAGCCACAGCCCTACGCCATACCCCTGAACCATAGCAATAGCCCTAAGCCATAGCCCTAAGCCATACCCAAGTCATACCCCTATGACATTGCCATGGCCGTATACCTATGCCATAGCCCTACACCATAGCCCTAACCCTACATCAGAGCCATATCCCTATGCCATAGCCAGAACAAGAGCCCTATACCATAGCCATACCCTACACCATAGCATTAACACTAGAATTAACCCTAGACATAGACATACCCCTAGACACACAACCCTAGACATATAGCCCTAGACATAGTCATAGCCATAGCCATAGCCATACCCTGAGCCATAGCCATACCCATAGCCTAAAACCAAACCCATAGCCCTAAGCTATAACCAATAGCTCTAAAACATACCTGTACACCTAAGCCATACACCTAAGCCATACCCAAACCCCTAAACCATAGCCATAACCATAGCCATAGCCATAGCCATAGCCATAGCCATAGCCCTAACACTAAACACTAACCCTAAGCCATGTCCCTGCAAGAGGCACTAGCCCCTACCACCTAGCCCTATGCCATAACCCCTGGACCTGGCCCCTAGCCACTAGCTGTACCCCTACTTATAGCCCCTACCCCTAGACATGGCACCTAACTGTAGCCCCTAGGCTGTACCATAGACCCTAAGCTGTAGCCCCTAAGCCATAGCCATAGCCATAGACCAAGGTCATAGCCCCTAAGCCATAGCCCCTACCCCTAAGCCATAGCCACTAAGCCATAGCAATAAGCCATAGCAATAGCCAAAAACCATAGCCATACCCATAGCCATGGCCCTGAGCCATAGCACTAAGCCGTACCTATAGCCCTAAGCTGTACCCACTACCCTAAACCATAGACCGCAGCCATGGCAATACCCTAAGCCATAGCTCTACCCATAGCCATAGCCCTAAGCCATGGCCATAGCCATGACCCTATAGCACACCCATAGCCCTATGCCATAAACCTACCCCATAGCCGTAACCCCACAGCATAGCCATAGCCAGAGTCCTACACCATAATCCTAAACTGTACCTATAATCCTAAGCTGTACCCATAGCCTTAGGCCATAGCCCTAAGCCATAGCTCTAACCCATGCCCATAGCCATACCCATATGCCATGGTACTACCCATACCCCTAGCCATTACCCTACACCATAGCCCTACGCCACAACCCTACACCATACCCATGACCCTACTGCACAGCCATAGCCCTAAGCCACAGCCCTCCACCATAGTCATAGCCATTCCGCCATTGCCCTACACAGTAGCCCTAACCCATACCATACTCCTAAGCCATAGCCCTCACCCATAGCTATAGCCATAGCCCTAGGCATAGCCATACCCCTACACCATAGCCATAGCCATAGACCTACGCCCTAGCCCTAGCACTAGCCATTCCCCTATGCCATAGCCATAACCCTCCAGCACAGCCATAGCTCTATTCCATAGCCATAGCCATAGCCATACACCATAACCATAGCCCTACGCCATAGCCATACCCCTACACCATAGCCATAGCCATAGCCTAGCCATGGCCATGGCCATGGCCATAACCCTATGCGTTTTACATAACCATAGCCATAGCAATTGCCCTATGCCATAGGCATAGCCCTACAACGTAGCACTAACCCTAGACATAGCCCTAACCCTAGACATAGCTCTAGACATGCCCCAAGACGTAGGCATAGCCCTACGCATATAGTCCTAGTCATAGCCATATCCATAGCCATACCCGTAGCCCTCAGCCATAGCTCTCAGCCATACCCATACCCCTAGGCCATAGCCATAGACATAGCCATAGCCATAGCCATAGCCATAGACCTAACACTACACACTAAACCCTAACACTAAACCCTACTACTAACCCCAAGCCATGGCCCTGGCCCTGGCCCTGGAACTAGCCCATATCTCCTAGCCCCTAGCACCTAGCACCTAGCCCTGAGCCCTAATCCCTTGCCCTGGTCCCTAGCCCCTAGCCCCTAGCTGTAGCCCCTAACCTGTGGCCATAGCCCCTAGGCCATAGCCATATCCATACACATAGCCATAGGCCCCAAGCCACAGCCCATAAGCCATAGACCCTAAGCCAAAGCCCCTAGCCCCTAAGCCATAGCTCCTAAGCCATAGCAATAACCCATATCCATAGCCCTAAGCCATACCCATAGCCCCACCACTAATCACTAACACAAAACACTAAACACTAACACTAAACCCTAACAATAAACCCTAACCCTAACCCTCGCCCTAACCCCTAGCCCCAGCCCTAGACATCGCCCTAGACATAGCCATAGCCATAGTTATAGCCATACCACTCAGCCATAGCTCTCGGCCATACCCATAGGCCTAGTCCTACCCACAGCCCTATGCCATAGCCATACCCTACGCCATAGCCCTAACCCTACACATAGCTCTAACCCTAGACATAGCCCTGAGACATAGCCCTAAGGCATAGCCATAGCCCTCAGCCATAGCCATACCCCTATGCCGTAGCCGTCAGCCATAGCAATAGCCCTGAGCCATAGCCATAGCCATATCCCTACGACATTGCCATCCATAACCTATGCCATAGCCATACTACTAGACATAGCCCTAACCCTAGACATAGCCCTAAGCTGTACCTATAGCCTTGAGCCGTACCCATAGCCCTACACCATAGCCCTCAGCCATAACAATACCCCTAAGCCGTAGCCCTAACCCATTGCCACAGTCATAGCCGTAGCCCTACGACATTGCCAGAGCTGTAGCCCTAGCCATTGCTCTATCCCATACCACTAGCTGTTGTCCTACACAATAGCCATTCACCACAGCCATAACCCTAGAGCACAGACATAGCCCTACACCATAACCATAGCCATACCCCTACACCATAGCCATACCCCCAGCCCTAGCCAAAGCCCTAAGCCAAAGCCCTACGCCATAGATATACCCATAACCCTATGCCATAAACGTAGCTCTACACAATAGCTGTAACCCTAGGCATAGCCCTTAACCTAGACATAGCCCTACACATAGCCCTAGACAGAGCCCTCAGCCATAGCCCTCACCAATACCCATAGCTCCAGCCCTAGCCATACCCCTAAGCCATAGCCATATCCGTAGCCATAAACATAGCCACAACCCTAACAGTAAACACTAAACCCTACCACTAACCCTCACCCATGGCCCTGGGCCTGGCACTAGCCCCTATCTCCTAGCATCTAGCACCTAGCCCTCTGCCCTATGCTCTGTTCCCTAAGCCCTAGCCATAGCCCCCAACCCCTGTTCCCTAACCCCTGGCACTGGCCCTAAGGCCCTAGCTGTAGCCCCTAGCTGTACCCCTAGCCATAGCCATGGCTATAGCCCCTAAGCTGTAGCCGCAGCCCCTAAGACATAGCCACTAAGCTGTAGCCATAGCCATAGCCATAGCCACTAAGCCATAGCTTATAGCCCTTAATCCATAGCCTTTAACCCCTAAGCCATAGTAATAAGCCGTACCCATAACCCTAAACCATACTCATAGCCCTAAGCCATAGACCTACCCTTGGCCATAGCACTAGGCCATAGCCCTAAGCCATAGCCATAGCCGTAACCAAGAGTCCTAAGCCATAGCTATAGCCATAGCCCTAACACTAAACACTAAATACTAACACTGAACCCTAACACTAACCCTAAGCCATGGCCCTGGCCCTAGCCCCTATCTCCTAGTCCCTAGCACCTAGCCCTATGCCCTAAGTCCTCTTCCCTAAGCCGTAGGCCCCAACCCCCGTGCCTTAACCCTGTGCCCTAGCCCCTAGCCCCTAGCAATAGCCCCTAGACATAGCCCCTAGACATAACCCCTAGCCGTACTCCCTAAGCTGTAGCCATAGCCCCTAAGCTGTAGCTATAGCCCCTAAGCCACAGCCTGTGGGGAACTGTTCCACAGATGAGAAATGTGGCTCAACCCCCACTCACAAAAGCCAGTGTGGAGCCATGTTGGCGGGCAGGACCCACGTCCATGCAAAGGTTCTCCAGTGGGAAATCAGGCCTGCATCGTACATACACTGCTATGAGACTTGCTCTTGCTAAAACTCCCTCACCCTGAGGCAGCAAATGCTTACTGAGTATCTGTAACTTCCTAAAGTCTGTACTAAACCACCAAAATATGGAGTATTAACAGTTTCCCCATCGAGCTGTACCATACTTCTCTTTTAAGTAATGAGCAGTATTCTGTCCTTTGTGGTCCTTAAAAGGTAATCACCTGAGGTGAACCTGTGCAGAGTAAATGAGGACCATCCTCCATGTAATGTGCCCAGAAAAAACAATAAAAGCCTGTCCAGGCGGGGATCGGCCCCCTCTCTCGGGCTCTCTCTACCCCTCTCACCCTCTCTCGCTTAGAGGGTGGCCATGCCATCCCTTTTCCTCCACAGGATTTCTGTACTCTGTGTATATTTGTATACTGCACCCACAACACCGGATCCTGTGGGCCGGGATCTGCTTCAATGGCCCCTAGCCCATAAGGCATAGCCCCTAAGCCATAGCCTCTAATCCCTAAGCCATAGCCCCTAACCCCTAAGCCATAGCCCCTAGCCCCTAATCCATACCCTCTAACCCATAAACCATAGCACCTACCCCTAGGTCATAGCCCCTAGCACCTAAGCCATAGCCCCTAAGCAATAACAATAAGCCATACCCATAGCCCTAAGCCATAGCCATAGCCATAGCCATGGCCATAGCCCTAACACTAAACACTAAACACTAAACACTAACATGAAACCCTAACACTAACACTAAACAACCCTACAGTAACCCTAAGCCCTGGCCCTGGGCCTGCCACTAGCCCCTATCTCCTAGTCCCCAGAACCTAGCCCTGTGCCATAAGTCCTGTTCCCTAACCCCTAGCCCCCAACCCCTGTGCCCTAACCCCTGGCCCTGGCCCCTGACCCCTAGCCCCTAGCAGTAGCCCCAAGCTCCTAACTGTACCCCATAGCCATAGGTGTCACCACAGCCCCTCAGCTGTAGCTGTACACCCTAAGCTGTAGCCCTAGCCATACCCCCTAAGCCATAGCCCCTAACCAATAGCCTCTAACACCTACGCCATAGTCCTTAAGCCATAGCAATAAGCCATACCCATAGCCCTAATCCATAGGCATAGCCATACCATAGCCCTGAGACATAGCCATAAGCCATAACCATAGCCATAAGCCACAGCCACAGTCCTAAGCCATAGCCATAATCCTAAGCAATACCCCTCAATCCTAGCCATAGCCATAGCCCTACGCCATAGTCATAGCCATAGCCATAACCCTACAACATAGTCCTATACCCTGCCCATAGGCATAGCCCTAAACCACACCCCTACACCATAGCCATGGCCCTACAACATAGCCATAACCCTACATCCTAGCCATAATCCTAACCATTGCCCTACACCATAGCCATAGCTCTATGCCCTAGCCATAGTCATAACCCTAGACCATACCCCTATGCCATAGCCACAGCCCTAGAACATAGCCATAGCCCTACACCCTAGCCATAGCCATACCCCTGCACCATACCCCTACACCATAGCCCCACAACATAGCCACAACCTTGCACCCTAGGTTTAACCCTAGCCATTCCTCTACGCACTTGCCTTAGCACTAGCCATACCCCTACGCAGTAGCCATAGATCGACGCCCTATCCAAAGCCCTACGCCATACCCCTACAACGTAGCAATAGCCCTAAGTCATACCCCTAAGCCATAACCATATTCCTAATCCCTATGACATTGCCATGGCCGTAGCCCTATGCCATCGCCATATCCACAGCCCTATAACTTACCCATAGCGATAGCCCTACGCATTAGCCCTATGGCATAGCCCTAACGCCACATCACAGCCATATCCCTATACCATACCCACAAGAGCCCTATGCCACAGCCATACCCTACACCATAGCCCTAACCCTAGACATAGCCCTAGAAATAGACATACCCCTAGACATATAGCCCTAGACATAGCCATAGCCATACTGCTCCACCATAGCTCTCTGCCATACCCATACCCCTAGCCCTAGCCCTAGCCATAGCCCTAAGCCATTGCCATACCCATAGCCCTAAGCCCTAGCCCTAGCCCTAGCACTAGTCCAAACACAAACACAAACCCTAACCAAAACACGAACCCTAGCCAGAGCAGGAACCCTACCTAGAACATGAACCCAAATCCTAACACGAACCCAAACATGAACCCTATGCCAAACCTGAACCCTATCCAAAACACAAACCCTAGCCCAAACAAAAACCCCAGCCCGAACCACAACCCTAACACAAACCCTACCCCTGGCCCTAGGCCTGGCCCCAGCACAGGCCCCATTCCCAGCCCCTTAGCCATAGCCACAGCACCTTAGCCATAGACGTAGCCCCTTAGCTATAGCCCCTAGCCATAGCCATAGCGCCTAAGCCATAGAACCCAACACATAAGCCACAGCTTCTAACCCCTACACCATACCCCTAAGCTATAGCCTTAGCCATACCCACAGCCATAAGCCATAGCCATAGCCATAATCCTAAGCCATACCCCTTAGCCATACCCATAGCCATTGCCCTACGCAATAGCCCTGCACCATAACCATAACCCTACGGCAGAGCCATATCCCTACGCCATAACCATAGCCCTACGCCATAGCCATAGCCATAGCCATTACCCTACAACACAGTCCTACACCCTAGCCATAGCCAGAGCCAGAGCCCTACACCATAGCCTTAGGCATAGCCCTTTGCCATAACCCTATGCCACAGCCACAATCCTAGAACATAGCAATAGCCCTATGCCCTAGCTATAGCCCTACACCCTAGCCATAGCCACAGCCCTACACCATACCCATAAACCATAGCAATAGCCCTAAGCCATAGCCCTAAGCCATAGCCAGATGGTACCCCTACGACATTGCCATGGTCATAGCCCTACACCATAGCCCTACACCATAGCCCTAACCCTATGTCAAAGCCATATCCCTATGCTATAGCAAGAACAAGAGCCCTATGCCATAGCCATACCCTACGCCATAGCATTAACACTAGAATTAACCCTAGACATAGACATACCCCTAGACACACAGCCCTAGACACACAGCCCTAGACATAGCCATAGCCATACCCCTAACGCATAGCCATACCCTCAACCATAGCCATACCCATAGCCCAAAACCATACCCATAGCCCTAAGCCATAACCAATAACTCTAAACCATACCTGTACACATAAGCCATACACCTAAGCCATACCCAAACTCCTAAACCATAGCCATAGCCATAGCCATAGCCATAGCCATAGCCCTAACACTAAACACTAACCCTAAGCCATGTCCCTGCAGGAGGCACTAGCCCCTATCTCCTAGCCCCTACCACCTAGCCCTATGCCGTAACCCGTGGACCTGGCCCCTAGCCCCTAGCCACTAGCTGTAGCCACTACTAATAGCCCCTACTCCTAAAGATGGCCCATAACCATAGACCCTAAGCTGTACCATAGACCCTAAGCTGTAGCCCCTAAGCCGTAGCCATAGCCATAGCCAAAGACATAGCCCCTAAACCATAGCCCCTAAGCCATAGCCATACCCATAGACCAATGGCATAGCCCCTAAGCCATAGCCTCTAAGCCATAAGAATAGCCATAAACCATAGCCATACCCATAGCCATGGCCCTCAGCCATAGCACTAAGCTGTGCCTATAGCCCTAAGCTATACCCATTCCCCTAAGCCATAGACCTCAGCCATGGCAATAACCTAAGCCATAGCTCTACCCATAGCCATAGCCCTATGCCGTGGCCATAGCCATAACCCTTTGGCACACCCATATCCCTATGCCATAAACCTACCCCATAGCCGTAACCCCACAGCATAGCCATAGCCAGAGTCCTACGCCATGATCCTAAGCTATACCTGTAGCCCTAAACTGTACCCATAACCTTAAGCCATAGACCTAAGACATAGCTCTAACCCATGGCCATAGCCATACTCCTATGCCATGGTACTACCCATAGCCCTAGCCATTATCCTACACCATGGCCCTGAGACACAACCCTTCACCATAACCATGACCCTACTGCACAGTCATAGCCCTACGCCACAGCCCTCCACCATAGTCATAGACCTCCGCCATTGCCCTACACAGTAGCCCTAACCCATACCAAACCCCTAAGCCATAGCCCTAGGCATACCCATACCCCTACACCATAACCATAGCCATAGACCTATGCGCTAGCCCTAGCACTAGCCATTGCCCTATGCCATAGCCATAACCCTCCAGCACAGCCGTAGCTCTATGCCATAGTCATAGCCATAGCCATACACCATAACCATAGCCCTACACCATAGCCATACCCCTACACCATAGCCATAGCCTAGCCATGGCCATGACCATAACCCTATGCATTTTACATAACCATAGCCATAGCTATTGCCCTATCCCATAGGCATAGCCGTACAACGTAGCACTAACCCTAGACATAGCCCTAGACATGCCCCAAGACGTAGGCATAACCCTACGCATATAGTCCTACTCATAGCCATATCCATAGCCATACCCGTAGCCCTCAGCCATAACTCTCAGCCATACCCATGCCCCTAAGCCATAGCCATACACATAGCCATAGCCATACCCATAGCCATAGCCATAGACCTAAGACTACACACTAAACCCTAACACTAAACCCTACTACTAACCCCAAGCCATGGCCCTGGCCCTGGAACTAGCCCATATCTCCTAGCCCCTAGCACCTAGCACCTAGCCCTGAGCCCTAATCCCTGGCCCTGGTCCCTAGCCCCTAGCCCCTAGCTGTAGCCCCTAACCTGTAGCCATAGCCCCTAAGCCATAGCCATATCCATACCCATAGCCATACCCATACCCATAGCCATAGGCCCCAAGCCACAGCCCTTAAGCCATTGCTCCCAAGACACAGCAATAACCCATACCCATAGCCCTAAGCCATAGCCATAGTCCCAACACTAAACATTAACACAAAACACTAAACACTAACACTAAACCCTAACAATAAACACTAACCCTAACCCTCGACCTAACCCCTACCCCAGCCCTACACATAGCCCTACACATAGCCACAGCCACAGTCATAACCATACCACTCAACCACAGCTCTCAGCCATACCCATAGCCCTAGTCCTACCCATAGCCCTAAGCCATAGCCATAGCTCTATGCCATAGCCATACCCTATGCCATAGCCATACCCTACACCATAGCCCTAACCCTAGACATAGCTCGAACCCTGGACATAGCCCTGAGACATAGCCCTAAGCCATAGCCATAGCACTCCACCATAGCCATAGCCCTAAGCCATACCAATAGCCCTAATCCATAGACATAGCCATAGCCCTACGACATTGCCATAGCCCTAACCTATGCCATAGCCCTAGCCATTGACCTATGCAAGAGCCCTACACCATAGCCATAACCCTATGGCACAGCCATAGCCCAACACCATAACCATAGCCATAGCCCTACGCCACAGCCATACGCCTAGAACTGGCCGGAACCCTAAGCCAGAGCCAGAGCCAAAGCCCTAAGCCAAAGCCCTACACCATAGCCATACCCATAACCCTATGCCATAGCTGTAGCTATAAACAACAGCCGTAACCGTAAGCATGGCCCTTACCCTAGACATAGCACTCAGCCATAGCCCCAAGCCTTAGCCATACCCCCAGTCCTGGCCATAGCCCTAACACTAAACTCTAACACTAACCCTAAGCCATGACCCTAGCCCCTATCTCCTAGCCCCTACCACCTAGCCCTGTGCCCTAACCCCTGGCCCTGTCCCCTAGCCCCTAGCCCCTAGCCCCTTACCCCTATCCCCTATCCCCTAGCTGCTAAGTGTAGCCCCTAGCCATAGCCCCTACCCCAAGACATAGCCTCCACCATAGCCCCTAAGCTGTAGCCCCTAGCCATAACTGTAGCAATAGCCCCTAAGCCATAGGCCCTTAGCCATAGCCATAGCCATAGCCCTAAGCCATAGCCTCTAAGCCATAGCAATAAGCCATACCCATAGCCCTAAGCCATAGCAATAGTCCGAAACCATGACCATACCCATAACCGTAGCCCTCACCCATAGCCCTAAGCTGTACCTATAGCCCTAAGCTATACCCTTTGCCCTAAGCCATAGACCTCAGCCATGGCAATAGCCCTAAGCCATAGCTCTAACCCACAGCCATAGCCATAGCCATTGCCCTACACCATAGCCATAACCCTATAGCACAACCATAGCCCTATGCCATATACCTACGCCATAGCTGTAACCCCACAGCACAGCCATAGCCACAGTCCTAAACCATACTCTTAAGCTGTACCCATAGCCCTAAGCCGTATCCCTCAGCCATAGCAATAACCCTAAGCTATAGCCCTAGCCATAGCCATGGCCCTACACAATAGCCATAGCCACAGACCTATGCCATAGCCCGAGCACTAGCACTAGCCATTGCCCTATGCCACAACCCTATGCCATAGCCATAACCCCCCAGCACAGCCACAGCTCTATGCCATAGCCATAGCCATAACCCTACACCATAGCCATAGCCCTATGCCATAGCCATAGACCCACACCATAGCCATAGACATAGCCATGGCCATAACCCTATGCCATTCACATTGACATACCCACACCCATAGACATACCTACGCCATAGCCATAGCATTACACCATACCCCGAGGCATAGCCATAACCCTACAGCACAGACATAGCCCTACGCCATAGCCATAGCCCTATGCCAGAGCACTAACCCTAGACATAGCCCTAGACATGCCCCTAGACATAGACATAGCCCTACACATATACCCCTAGTCATAGCCATAGCCATAGCCCTCAGCCATAGCCCTCAGCCATAGATCTCAGCCATACCCATAGCTCTAACCCTAGTCATACCCCTAAGCCATAGCCATAGACATAGACATAGACATAGCCACAGCCCTAACAGTAAACACTAAACCCTAACACTAAACCCTGTCACTAACCCTCAGCCATGGCCCTGAACCTGGCACTAGCCCCTATCTCCTAGCCCCTAGCACCTAGCCCTGTTCCCTAACCCCTGGCACTGGCCCCTAGCCCCTAAGCCATAGCCACAGCCCCTAAGCCATAACCTCTAACACCTAAGCATTAGCCCCAAGGCCATAGTAATAAGTCATACCCATAGCCCTAAACCATACTCATAGCCATAGCCCTGACCCATACCCCTAACCCATACGCATAGCTCTAAGCCATACCCCTACCCCTAGCCATAGCCCTAGGCCATAGCCCTATCATATAACCATAGCACTAATCAAGAATCCTAAGCCATAGCCATAGTCATACCCTAACAGTACACAATAAACACTAACACTAAACCCTAACACTAAACACTAAACCTTAACACTCACCCTAAGCCATGTCCCTGGCCCTAACACTAGCCTCTATCTCCTAGTCCCTAGCACCTAGCCCTGTGGCCAAAATCCTCTTCCCTAAGCCCTAACCCACAACCCCTGTGCCCTAACCCCGTGCCCTGGCCCCTAACCCCTAGCCGCTAGCCATAGCCCCTAGCTGTATCCCCTAAGCTATAGCCTGTGGGGAACTGTTCCTCACATGGGAAATGTGGCTCAGCCACCATTTGCAAAAGCCATTGGGGAGCAAGGTTGGCGGGCAGGACCCACGTCCATAGATAAGTTCTCCAGTGGGAAATCAGGCCTGCATTGTACCTACACTTCTACGAGACTTGATCTTCCTAAAACTCCCTCAACCTAAGGCAGCAAATGTATACTGAGTATCTTTAACTTCCTAAAGTCTCTACTAAACCACCCAAGTATGAGTGGGACCAGTTTCCCCCTCGAGCTGTAACATCCTTCTCTTTTAAGTAATTAGCAGTACTCTGTCCTTTGTTGTCCTCAAAACGTAATCATCTATGGTGAACCTGTGCAGAGTAAATGAGAACCATCCGTCATGTAATGTGCCCAGAAAAACAATAAAAGCCTGTCCAGGCGGGGATCGGCCTCTCTCTGGAGCTCTCTCTAGCCCTCTCGCCCTCTCTCACTTACAGAGTGGCCATGCCATCCCTTTTCCTCCACAGGATTTCTGTACTCTGTGTATATTTCTATATTACAGCCACAACACCGGATCCTGCGGGCTGGGATCTGCTTCAATAGCCCCTAGCCCATAAGCCATAGCCCATAAGCCATAGCCTCTAACCCCTAAGCCATAGCCCCTAGCCCCTAATCCATGGCCTCTAACCCCAAAGCCATAGCCCCTAAGCCATAGCAATAAGCCATACCCATAGCTCTAAGCCATAGCCCTAAGTCATAGCCATAACCATAAGCCATAGCCAAAGCCAGAGCAAGAGACCTAACACTAAACACTACACACTAAACTCTAACACAAACACTAAACCAAAACACTAAACCCTAACACTAACCGTAAGCCATGGCCCTGACCCTGGCCCCTAGCCCCTACCCATAGCCCATGGCTGTAGCCCCTACCAGTAGCCCCTAGCCCCTGGCCATACCCATAGCCATAGCCCCTATCCATAGCCCCTAAGCTGTAGCCATAGCCTCTAAGCCATAGCCCCTACTCATAGCCATAGCTGTAGCCCATAAGCTGTAGCTGTAGCCCCTAAGCCGTAGCCATAGCCATACCCATAGCCCCTAAACCATAGCCTGTAAGCCATAGCCCCTTAGCCATAGCTCCTAGCCCCTAAGCCAGAGCCCCTAAGCCAGAGCAATAAGCCATACCCATAGCTCTAAGCCATAGCCCTAAGACATAGCCATAGCCATAAGCCAGAGCCAGAGCCAGAGCCAGAGCCCTAACACTAAACACTACACACTAACACTAAACTCTAACAAAAACAATAAACCCTAACACTAACCCTAATCCATTGCCCTGGCCGTGGTACTAGACGCTATCTCCTAGTCCCCAAAACCTAGCCCTGTGCCATAAGTCCTGTTCCCTAACCCCTAGCCACCAAACCCTGTGCCCTAACCCCTAGCCCTGGCCCCTGACCCCTAGCCCCTAGCCCATAGCTATAGCCCCAAGCTCCTAACTGTACCCCATAGCCATAGGTGTCCCCACAGCACCTCAGCTGTAGCTGTAGACCCTAAGCTGTAGCCCTAGCCATACACCCTAAGCCATAGCCCCTAACCAATAGCCTCTAACACCTAGGCCATAGTCCTTAAGCCATAGCAATAAGCCATACCCATACCCTAAACCATAGGCATAGCCATACCCTACCCCTGAAACATAGCCATAAGCCATAACCATAGCCATAAGCCACAGCCACAGTCCTAAACCATAGCCATAATCCTAAGCAATACCCCTCAATCCTAGCCACAGCCATAGCCCTACGCCATAGTCATATCCATAGCCATAACCCTACACCATAGCTCTAGCCATAGTCATAGCCATTACCCTACAACATAGTCCTACACCCTACCCATAGGCATAGCCCTAAGCCATACCCCTACACCATAGCCATGGCCCTACAACATAGCCATAACCCTACACCCTAGACATAATCCTAACCACTGCCCTACACCATAGCCATAGCTCTATGCCCTAGCCATAGTCATAACCCTAGACCATACCCCTATGCCATAGCCACAGCCCTAGAACATAGCCATAGCCCTACACCCTAGCCATAGCCATACCCCTGCACTATACCCCTACACCATAGCCCCACAACATAGCCACAACCTTGCACCCTAGCTTCAGCCCTACCCATACCTCTACGCACTTGCCTTAGCTCTAGCCATACCCCTACGCAGTAGCCATAGATCGACGCCCTATCCAAAGCCCTAAGCCATACCCCTACAACGTAGCAATAGCCCTAAGTCATACCCCTAAGCCATAACCATATTCCCAATCCCTACGACATTGCCATGGCCGTAGCCCTATGCCATTGCCATATCCATAGCCCTATAACTTACCCATAGTGATACCCCTAGCCATTCACCTACGCCATAGCCCTATGCATTACCCCTGCGTCATAGCCATAACCCTACATCACAGCCATATCCCTATGCCATAACCAGAACAAGAACCCTCTGCATTAGCCATAGCCCTAACACTAGATATAGCCCTACACATAGACATACCCCTAGACATATAGCCCTACACATATAGCCGTAGACATACCCATAGACATAGCCATAGCCATAGCCATAGCCATACCCTTAACCCATACCCATAGCCCTAAGCCATAGCCATACCCATAGCTCTATACCATACACATAGCCCTAAGCCGTACACAAAACCAAGCCTAAGCCATTCATGTACCCCTAAGCCATAACCCTAAGCCATACCCATAACCCTAAACTATAGCCATACCCACAGCCATAGCCACACCCACAGCCCTAACACTAAACACTAACCCGAACCCTAAGCCATGGCCCTGCACAAGGCACTAACCCCTATCTCCTACCCCTACCACCTAGCCCTTACCCTGACCCTAGCCCTGACCCTGACCCTAGCCCTAGCCCTAGCCCTAGCCCTAGCCCTAGGCCATAGCCATAGCCATAGCCATAGCCATAGCCCTAACACGATACCTAGCCCTAACATGATACCTAGCCCTAGCCCTAACACAAACCCTAGCCCTGGCCATGTCCCTCACCCTTGACCCTTGACCGCTGACCCCGGACCTGGCCCCGGCCCACACCCTGCTCTTACCCTGGCCTTAGCCCCACCCGTACACGTAGCCCCTATCCATACTTGTAGACCCTAAGCCATAGCCTGTAAACCATAGCCACAGTGATAGCCCCTAAGCCTTACCCTGTAAACATAGCCCCTAAGCCATAGAACCTAGCCCCTAAGCCAGAGCTTCTAATCACGATGCCATACCCCTATTCTATACCCTTAAGCCATACCCCTAAGTCATACCCATGCCCCTAAGGCTTAGCCTTAGCCATAGCCCTGACCCATAGCCATGAGCCATGGTCCTGTCCCATAGCCAAACCCACACCCAAAGCACTAATTTATACCCATAGTCCTAAGTCATAGCCGTCAGCCATAGCCGTAGACGTAGCCCTACAACATTCCCATACCCATAGCCTTACGCTATAGCCCTAGCCAGAGCCATTGCCCTATGCCATAGGCCTACGCCGCAGATCTACACCATAGCCATCTCCCTAGCCATAGCCCTACACCATAACCCTAACCCTAGATTGAGCCCTAATCCCAGACATAGCCTTACCCTTACACATACCCCTAGACATACACATATCCATAGCCATATCCACACACATACACATAGCCATAGCCCTCACTCATAGCCCTCACACTTAACTCTCACCCGTAACTATATCCCTAGACTTAACCATAAGCCTAACCCATAGCCATAGCCATAGCCCTACACCATAGTACTAACCCTAGACTAACTTCTAACCCTAGACAGCCCTAACCCTAGATATAGCCATACACATAGCCATAGCCCTACACATAGACATAGCCATAGCACCTACCCATAACACTCAACCATAGCTCTAAGCCATACCCATACCCATAGCCCTACTCATGAGTTTAATTGATAGCCATACCCACAGCTCTAACCCATACCCATAGCCCAAAGCCAAATTCCTAAGCCATAACCCTATGCCATAGACATAACCCCACATCAAAACCATATCCCCACACCATAGCCAGAACAAGAGCCCTATGCCATAGCTATACCCTATGCCATAGCCATAATACTAGACATAGCCCTAACCCTAGACATAGCCCTAGACATAGCCCTAAGCTGTACCTATAGCCTTGAGCCTTACCCATAGCCCTCAGCCATAACAATAGCCCTAAGCCGTAGCCCTAACCCATAGCCACAGTCATAGCCGTAGCCCTACGACATTGCCGTAGCTGTAGCCCTAGCCGTGGCCCTACACAATAGCCCTACACCATAGCCATAACCCTACACCACAGACATAGCCCTACACCATAGCCATAGCCATAGTCATAGCCCTACGCCATAGCCATACCCCCAGCCTTAGCAAAAGCCCTAAGCCAAAGCCCTACGCCATAGCCATACCCATAACCCTATGCCATAGCTGTAGCCCTACACAATAGCTGTAACCCTAAGCATAGCCCTTACCCTAGACATAGCCCTACACATAGCCCTAGACAGAGCCCTCAGCCATAGCCCTCAGCCATAGATCTCAGCCATACCCATAGCTCTAGCCCTAGCCATAGCCCTAAGCCATAGCCATAGCCATAGCCATAGACATAGCCACAGGCCTAACAGTAAACACTAAACCCTATCACTAACCCTCAGCCAAGGACCTGGACCGGGCACTAGCCTTTATCTCTTGGCTCCTAGCATCCAAGCCCTGTTCCCTAACCCCTGACACTGGCCCCTAGCCCCTAAGACATAGCCACAGCCCCTAAGCCATATCCACTAAGCTGTAGCCATAGCCATAGCCATAACCCCTAAGCCATAGCCCCTAGCCCCTAATCCATAACCTCTGACACATAAGCATTAGCCCCTAGGCCATAGTAATAAGCCACACCCATAGCCCTAAACCATACTCATAGCCATAGCCCTGAACCACACCCCTAAGCCATACCCATATCCCTAAACCATAGCCCTACCCCTAGCCATAGCCCTAGGACATAGCCATAACCCATAGCCATAGCCCTAAGCAAGAGCCCTAAGCCATAGCCATAGCCATAACACTAAATACTAAATACTAACACTAAACCCTAACACTAACGCTGAACCCTAACACTAACCCTGAGCCATGGCCCTGTCCCTGGCACTAGCCTCTATCTCCTAGTCCCTAGCATGTAGCCCTATGCCCTAAGTCCTCTTCCCTAAGCCCTAGCCCACAAACCCTGTGCCCTAAACCCGTGCCCTGGGCCCTAGCCCCTAACCCATAGCCCCTAGCCGTAGCCCCTAGCCATACCCCCTAAGCTGTAGCCATAGCCCCTAAGCCATAGCCATAGCCCCTAAGCCATAGCCCCTAAGCCATAGCCTATGGGGAACTGTTCTACACGTGGGAAATGTGGCTCAGCTCCCACTCGGAAAAGCCAGTGGGGAGCGAGGTTGGCGGGTAGGACCCACATCCATGGATAGGATCTCCAGTGGGAAATCAGGCCTGCATTGTACCTAGACTGCTACAAGACTTGCTCTTGCTAAAACTCCCTCACCATGAGGCAGCAAATGTGTACTGAGTATCTTTAACTTCCTAAAGTCTGTGCTAAACCACCCAAGTATGGAGTGGGACCAGTTTCCACCTCGAGCTGTAACATCCTTCTCTTTTAAGCAATGAGCAGTATTCTGTCCTTTGTGGTCCTTACAAAGTAATCACCTGTGGTGAACCTGTGCATAGTAAATGATGACCATCCTCCATGTAATGTGCCCAGAAAAACAATAAAAGCCTGTCTAGGTGGGGATCGGCCCTCTCTCTGGGGCTCTCTCTAGCCCTCTCACCCTCTCTCGCTTACAGAGTGGCCATGCCATCCATTTTCCTCCACAGGATTTCTGTACTCTGTGTATATTTGTATACTGCAGCCACAACACCGGATCCTGCGGGCCGGGATCCGCTTCAATGGCCCCTAGCCCATAAGGCATAGCCCCTAAGCCATAGCCTCTAATCCCTAAGCCATAGCCCCTAGCCCCTAATCCATACCCTCTAACCCATAAACCATAGCACCTACCCCTAGGCCATAGCCCCTAGCACCTAAGCCGTAGCCCCTAAGCCATAACAATAAGCCATATCCATAGCCCTAAGCCATAGCCATAGCCATAGCCATGGCCATAGCCCTAACACTAAACACTAAACACTAAACACTAACACGAAACCCTAACACTAACACTAAACAACCCTACACGAACCATAAGCCCTGGCCCTGGGCCTGCCACTAGCCCCTATCTCCTAGCACCTAGCACCATGCCCTAAGTCCTGTTCCCTAAGCTCTAGCCCCTAGCCCCTGTGCCCTAACTTCTGGCCCTGGCCCCTGGCCCATAGCCCCTAGCCCCCAGCAATAGCCCCTAGCCATAGCCCCTAGCAGTAGCCCCTAGCACCTGGCCATAGCCCCTAGCCATAGCCCCTAAGCTGTAGCTGTAGCCTCTAAGCCATAGCCCCTAGCCGTAGCCGTAGCTGTAGCCCCTAAGCCGTAGCTGTAGACCCTAATCCATAGCCATAGCCATAGCCCCTAAGCCATAGCAATAAGCCATACCCATAGCCCTAAGCCATAGCCCTAAGTCATAGCCATAGCCCTAAGCCATAGCCCTAAGTCATAGCCATAGCCATAAGACATAGCCAAAGCCAGAGCCAGAGCCAGAGCCAGAGCCCTAACACTAAATACTATACACTAACATTAACCATAACACTAAACACTAAACCATAACACTAAATGCTAACACTAACCCTGAACCATGGCCCTACCCCTGGCACTAGCCCCTATCTCCTAGCCTCTAGCACCTAGCCCTGTGACCTAAGCCCTGTGCCCAAGCCGTAGCCCCCAAACCCTCTGCCCTAAGCCCTGGCCCTGGCCCCTAACCCCTGTCCCCTAACCCCTAGCCCCTGGCCCTAAGTGTAGCCCTAAGCCCTAAACCCTTCATCCTAAGCCCTAAACCCAGCCCCTGGCACCTTGCTCCAGCCCCTACCCCTAACCCCTAGTGCCTACACCCACGCCCTATGCCATAGACCTCAGTCCCAACCCTAACCATAACCTACTTCTTACAGTAGCAGAATTTCGTCTAAGGGAAACTGCTCTTTTCACTGTCCTGTCATGTTTCCCTTCTTTTGCTCCATGATCTCTTCTGTGTTAGTCTAAAGTGTGTAGTGTTCATCTAACTAATTGTGTTGATGCAACATTTTCCTTACCTTTCTGAAGACAATCCCACGTGGAAGTGCTGTCAAGCATGCTGCTTGAGGTGTTCTTCCCAGTCGACTGCTGTAGATCTCAGAGGTCACAGACGTGGACGTAACCATCCTGGTGCAAATGACGTTCCACGATTCATTTGGGAACTTTGAGTGCGTCGCCCGTGGCCACTGTGGCCTCACGTGGTCGGTCCTCGGGCAGTGTCTCCCCTTGGATGGCCGTCCATAGCAATGAGTACGTCCCAGGCGTGGGGAACCCTGCTGAGAGACATCTCCGACGGGAACCTGCAAGGCAATTGAGACACATCAGATCCCTAACAGCACCTCCTCCTATATACCACAAATCTTTTCTTCCGTTTATTGGGCATTTTCACCCTTCTTGAAATGACAGGCCCTAGTGCACCGAAAACTTGGCTGATCTTCATTCATCTTCCCTATCACGATGGCCATACAGACACTCAACACGTTTCAGAAGATTTCTTTATTTTCTGAAGCAGAGGAAACTGGCCTGAGGACGTGCCCACGAAAGCAAGCAAGTAAAATACTATCCGTTCTACCTTATTTTTTTTAGTGTACTTATTTTATTTCCTTTTTTTACCCCATGGTAGACAATGGGGAATACTCTTTACTTTTCTCATTGAATGAGGAACATGCAACAGGCAACATGGACACAGCGGACTCTGTCATGCTACAAGCACACTTCCAAGAAATGTCACATCAAAACGGTTTCTCACTGCTTTGGCCTTTATTCTGAACACCGATCACATGGTACCTACACAGTGCTAACATTTAGACGCTTCTAAATGCTCTTGAAAATGCCACTGCCATCCGAAGTCATTCATAGTCCACTAGAATCAAACGCTTTTCCTGCCAACCTGCACTGAGGTGTCATTCCCCGAAGTGGCCACGAGATGGCAGCACAGACCAACAGAGGCAAGGCATAGCCCACTATCGGCTTGGCAGAAAAGTTCCATTCCCTTTCTCAGTGAGATGCGATGACGGACACATTTTACATTGTCCAAAAAAAATTGGATGGCACGACGTTGTCACCATTCCATTCCACAGCCCTCTGTCATCTTTCAGGGAACTTCGCGTTCCATCCTCCTGCAGCACTGTTACCTGTAGGAGCCCAGAGCTGTTCCACAGACCTTCTGCAGTCTTCATGGAACCAGAAATTTCTCTCCAATGACAGAAATTGAGTATACTGAACTAAATGGCCACGTGAACGTGCAAGGTCTGGGGAATACTGCAGATGAATTACGACGGTACGGCCGGGCTGGAAACCTTTTCCCTGGTCGCCAAAGACAAACGTGGGCTCTCACCTCATCCTGAAGCTTCAGAATCTTCTGCTAATGAATTCTGGATTCTTTCCCTCTCAGGGTGTTTTCAGGTGGTCTGACAACAGGCAGTACCTATTGTCACTAACCTGCTGGATTTCCACAAAGAACTCCTACTGCAGAACTCCATCTGCAATCCCGTCAGGAGCCGACCGACAGCCGACACAGTCGGGAGGGATGAAATGCGTCTGCACAGCAGAAACAGCTGTGGCTGGGCTTCCTGTATATCTCTTCTTGCAAGTCTGTCTTTGCTATTACTAGGTGGTGGGATTTTTGAGCACTTGTATTTCAGGTCCACTGATCTGCAGAATTCCAACACAACTGTACAAAATGATTTCTTGGCCATAGAACAAAAGTCCCTTATAAGCCCTCTGCAGCCTACTTCTCCTACCTATTGGAAGATTAATAGTAGACAATGGGCGTGCCAGCTTGCAAGAAAAATAGAGAAAACTTTTACTAGACATCCCCCTTAGTACAACCTCTGACAGGAATAATATTGGATGGAACTAGATGGATAAAAGAGCAAGGAAAATACGTGAACTAAGATGATTTAAGCATGACAGAACAAATACAAAGATCATCCCCTGAAAAGTGAATAAAGAAAGAACCTAGACGGGAAGATGGATGGCTGAGTTAGAAAGCCTAACCACATAGGCCCTTTAAAAGTTCACATATAACCGCTGACTAGTCTAGTGTATCTTTTTGACCTATGCCAAATTATGAAAACTTTGTTAGACATCAAATGATCGATAGACATTGGAAACTTCGTAGATGTAGTTACTTGTGCTTGTCTGATTGATAGCCCTCCTGGTCAAAATAACCTTTGTTTAGTATGAGCAAATCTGTACAATTTCCTGTACATATTCTTGGAATTTCTGTATAGACTTTTTCTGCTTGAGAAATCATGCCATGAGCCTATTCCTTTGATGTCATATAACAAATCCCTATAAAAATAAAGCATGATTAAACTCTTAGAGTTTGGTCACACCCACACGAGGCTGGCCGTTCTCCGGAATCAAAATTGGTGTCTGACCCCTCATTCTTCACATGCGCCATCCATCCTTCGGGGACCCTGAGACCCGCCGAGGCTGGGCCACAGCACGATCCACCACAAGCGCAACCTCACGTCTTTTGGATGAAGACCTCCCTTTGCAGGGGGGTGGTGCTGGTTCCTTTGTGTGCCCTCCATCTCTCCCATTCCACATTATTCTAAAATACCAATGATTCATCCCCTCACAACTCATTTTGGAAACGTAAAGTTTTCCTTAGGTTTCAGTAGAGAATCTCATGTGGATAGGTGGTCTAGCTGGGTCCACCCTCCTCCCCCTTTTACTTCAGTGGAACCCAAACATGTAAGTGATGGACCCGACTCTGCTACTGCAAATGTCTTTCGACGCTTGATTAGGGTGCTTTGACGGTGTGGCCTGTCTCTCGTGTACCATAACGTGGTCTGCCCTCAAGAAATGTCTGCCCTGGGTGGCTCTCCCCTGCGACTGCTCTGCCCCACCCATAGGACAAGTGCACACCAGAAATCTCTGGTGTGATGCCTCGTGAACCCCTTCAGACGTGTTGTGTCAGTCACACCGACGTCTCCGTACACACGTTACATCTTTCTGAACCTTACAATTATGCTTCCCTTTCTTGAAATGACAGACCAAAAAGGGCCCAATACATACCTTATGTTATTCCATCTTTGGTGTGAATATGGCCACACACATTCACCACTTGTCTTCAGATTTTTTTGTAACACAAGCTGCTATGACAGCTGTCATGGTGCAATCTAACAAAGTGGTTTTGAATGACATTAAGGAAAGGATACATGACCAAACCACGGAGATGGGGTAGGTGTGTGTCATAGTGGACGGTTGGGGACTGAACTGACATATTCACCAGACCTATTGAAGGCAGGGTTCAGCCGGCATCACAGCCTTCAAATCCTACACAATATATTCTTTGCTCTCATAGCTCTTAAGCGACCATTCACACAGAATGGATGACGGCCAAGTTCGGTTGTTCGTGACTTCAGAAATAGACTCCTATAGAAACTCCTACATTAATGGCATTTGGAATTACAAAATACCTCGACATAGCTGATGGTAAAGATGCCCCGTATCAAAACTTGAAAAGGAAATCTTCACCCTTGATGAACACGTTGGAAGCAAAATGCACAACTTTGGCACCAGTATGAAATATCTAAAGTGGTAAACTAAGTACAGAAAAATCCAAGAAACGAGCCCGTAGACATGTATGGAAGGGCATGTACATACAGTGATGGCGCTGATATTGTACTTCACTTTTTTGGGTACCTCTTGGTGCAGCATTATGCATGAATTTTACCTCTGCATTCTTTTAGAAATCTGCACCAAACACGGCAATAACAAATGATTTTCGACCATGCCTGAAACTTGTCAAAGCATCACTACTATGCTGCAAAGCCACTTCAAAAAAAAGGGTCACATGATACACTTTCATAGTTCCCTCTGCCCTTAAGCTAAACACCAGTCACAAGGTAACTGGACGGTGCTGCCATTGAGACGTTTTTAAATGTGCTTGGAAATACTAATTCCCTCCAAAGCCACTGATAGTCCACTGGAATCAACCGCTTTTCCTGCTGACCTATACTAAGGTGTGATTCCTGAAAATGGCCACGAGAGGGCAGCAGAGATGATCAGATGAAACGCATATTCCACTCATGACTGGGCTGAAAGGTTCCCTGGTGTTTTGGCCTGAGATACAATAACAGGCATATATTTCATTTCCCCCAGACGACGTGACTGGAAAACGACCTCACTGTTTTCTCCACTGCCCTCTGCCACCTTTCAGGCGATTTCACCATTCCATCCTCCCACAGCACTGTTCTCTTTCGGAGAACAGAATTCTTCCCAATGCCTTCGACAGTCTTCCAGGGAATGGACATTTCTCTCCACTAACAAATCCCGAGAGACCAGACTCGATCGCCGTGCAAAGGCTCAAGGTCTGGAGAGCACTGCGGATGAACTACCACTGCATTCCCAGGCTGGAACCGTTTTTCCCTGATCAGAAAGACAAATGTGTGCTCTCACCTTCTCCTCAAGATATGTGTCTTCTGCTGACAAATTCCAGACTCTTTCGCTTGGACGGTGCTTTCGCTGGGTGCAACTGGGAGCCATACCTGTTGTCGGTAACCTGCTGGTTTCCCCAAGAGCTCCCACTGCCAGACTCCCTCCTCATTCCACCACAGAATACCGTCACCTCTGATGGGTGACGACCACCCTTTAGAGAGCCTGCTGCTGCTGGTACTTTGTTCGCTCAATGTCTCCTATCACACCTTATTCTCAAATATCAACCATTCGCTGCACCCCCCTAAATTGTCCTCAGAAGGTTTTCCTTATATTTCAGTAGAGAAACGCTTCTGGAAATGTGATCGACAGGGGTCCCCCACCACCCTGCTTAACTTCTGTGGAACCCAAGTGTCAAAGTGATTAACGGAACCATGATGGTGCAAATGATTTGCGATGCTAGATTAGGATAATTTCAGTATGTCACCTGTCTCCCGCATCCCATAATGTGGTGTGGAGTCAGTGAACGTCTGACCTGGATGACTCTCCACTGCAACTGATCTGCCCACCCGTGGGGCGACTGGGTGAGGAAAATCTCTGGCGTGAAACTCACAGTCCACTTCGGACACGTTCCGTCACTCACGGCATCTTCCCCATACACACCACAGACCTTTTCTTACCTTACCGGTGCACTTGTACCTTTCTGGAAATGACAAAGCCAAAGGGGTCGGAAACGTGGCTCCTCTTCATGCGTCTTCAGCGGGAAAAGGGCCACACGCACTTTCTCCAGTTGGGATGAGGTTTTCTTTCTGGACGCTGATACGATGGCTGCCCCGACACAGTCTGACAAAACGGTTTCAGAGGACGTTAAAGGCAAGTATGAGAAAATGCGGACAGGGAATGGGGTGGCGGGGGGTGGCGGTGGAAGTGGGGTTGGGGACCTAACCGGCTTTTTGGCCCAATGGACTTTTTGGCCAGCCTGAATGTAGGCAAGGTTCAACGAGCAGCGCTGCCTCGAAACCCTATACGGTGTGTTTTTGCTCTCACAGCCCTTATGCTAGCATCCACACAGACTGCATGGGGACAATGTTCTTTGTTCGGGATTTCTGACACAGACTCCTACAGACGCTGAAAAATGAACCACTGCTACGATTAAAAAATAATTTCACGGGAACGACGCTACACATCCTACAGACCGAAACTTGAAAAGAAACCTTCACCCTTCGCTGAACACGTTACAAGCAGAAACTGGAAATGGACGAGTTTTCCACCCATACGAGGAATCTAAAATGTAAATGAAGTCTAGACAAATCCAAGACACGAGCCTGTAGACATGTCCGGAAGGGCAACACATACTATAACAGCGCTGATATTTTACTTTGCTTTCTTTGGTATCTCTTCATGCAGCATCATGTATACATTTTACCTCCGCGTTCTTTAAGAAAGCCGCAGCACACACACCGATGACAGATGATTTTCAAGCTCACCTGCAACTTGACAAAACCTGACTCTACTACACGACAAAGCCAATTCCTAAAAATATCACATAAACCACATTCATCTCTCCCTTTCCCTTCACTTAAAAACCGCTCACAAAGTAACTGGACATTGCTGAGATGTACATGCTGTCAACTGCACCTGTAAATACCACTGCCCTGACAAGTCATTGAAATGGCACTGGAATCAACCACTTTTCCTTCTGACCTACACTAAGATGTCATTCCTGAAAATGGCCACCAGATGGCAGCAGACACTAACAGATGGGACGCATAGGCCAGGAATGGCTGGCCTGGAAGGTTCCTTGGCTTTTTACCGTGACTACAATCACAGGCACACTTTTCATTTTCCCCAAACAACGTGACTGCACAAAGTCGTCACTGTTCTGTTCCGCTGCCCTCTGCCACCTTACAGGCAACTTCACCATTCCACCACCACACGAGACTGTTCTCTTACGGATCAAAGAACTCTTCCCTGTGCCTTCTGCATTCTTGGAGCGAATGGAAATTTCTCTCCAAAAAGAAAAATTCAGAAAGACAAACTAAGCGGCTGTACAAAGGTGCAAGGTATAGTGAGCACTGCGGATGAATCACCACTGTGCGGCCAGGATGGAACCGTTTTTTCCAGGTCACCAAACAGAAACGTGCGCTCTCGCCTTATCCTGAAGCTTACGTGTCTTCTGCTGACAAATTCTGGACTCTTTCCCTTTGGTGGACCTTTCAGCTGGTCTGATGGGGAATGGTACCTGTTGCCAGTCACCTGCTAGTCTTCCACATGGAACTCCTTCCGCGGGACTCCCTCGATATCCCACCACATAAACGACCTGACCTCCTTTGGATGGAGACCACCCTTTGGAGGGGCGAGCGGTGGTTCCTTTCTTTCCCCACAATGTCTCCCGTTCCACGTTATTCTAACACAGCAATGACCCATCCCCTACTCACGATTTCACCTGAAAACTGACCAGATCCCTTATGTTTCACCAGAGAAATGCATGTGGATATGTGGTCAAGCAGCATCCCCCACCGCCCGCTTAACTTCTGTGGAACAAAATACTCAAAGGGATAATATAATGGAGCTGATGCTAACGATTTTCAAAGTCCAATTAGGATACTTTCAGTACGTTGCCTGTCTCCCTGCTGTCTCAACATGATCTGTCCTCAGTGAACGTCTGTCCTTTATGTCTCTCCACTGCACCTGGGGTGCTACACCCGTGGAGCAACTGCACACGAGGAACCTCCGGCATGACACTTGGCAATCCGCTTCTGACACGTGCCATCCTTCACAGCGCCTATTCCATGCACACCACAGACCTTTTTTGCCTAACATTTGCGCTTCTACCTTTCTGGACGTGACAGAGCCTAACGTGCCAAAAACATAGCTTACAGTCATCCATCTTCAGTGTGAAAATGGACACACACATATTCACCAGTTTGGATGGGTTTTTTTACACACAAGCATATACGACAAGTCTCACGAAAGATTCTAAAATAATGGCTTCAAAGAACATTAAACACAACTACACGGGAACAGTCACTTGACAGGCAGGGGTGGGGGAAAAAAAACTTTGTGGCCACGCCGATTTCATGCAATATTCAACCAGCCTCAGAGCATCGAAATCCTACGTTCTTGGACCTCATAGCACTTAGGCTGCCATTCACTGAGAATGGATGACTAGAAGGTTCTGTCCTTCCAAACTTATGAAATGGACTCCTACTGAACCTCTGAAGTGAACCACCGTTGGAATGACAAAATAACTTGACCTGAAGGATAGTGAACATGCTCCGTACCAAAACTTGACAAAGAAGTCTTTACTCTTAAATGCTCAGGTTAGAAACAGAAGCTGGAAATGTACACATTGTGCACCCTTATGAGGAACCTGAAGTACTAAACAAACTCCAGGCAAACGGAAGGAAATGAGCCTGTAGACACGTCCGGAAGGGCATAGACATAAAATACAAGCACGGGTATTTTACTTTATTTTTTTTTTAACTCTTGGTGGAGAATTTTAAGTAAACTGTACCTGTGCATTGTTTAAAGAAGCTGCAACGGACAAATCAAATGACAGAGGATTTCAGGCACACTTGCACTTGTAGAAATCTGAATCTATTGCGCTACACAGCGAGATCTGAAAATGTCACATAAAACCCGATTATTGGTCCCTGGATGGAAATCTGGAGACGGGTCACAAGGTAATTGGACAGAGCTGACATTGGGACATTTTCAAATGCACGTGTAAATACCACGGTCATGAAAAGTCACTGATTCTCCACTGGGTTTGACCACTTTTCCTGCAGCCCCGCACTAGGATGTCATTCCCGAAAATGACCACGAGAGGGCAGCAGATACCAAGAGATGGAATGCATAGCCTACTAATGGCCTGGCAGAAAGGGTCCTTGCCTTTTTGCCCTGAGATGCAATGACGGGCACGCTTTTCATTGTCCCCCCACAACATAACTGCACAATGTCTTCACCGTTTTCTTTCACTGCCCTCTGCCACCTTCTTGTGATTTCACCATTCCGTCGTCCCACAACATGGTTCTCTTTTGGAGCAGAGAACTCTTCCAGCTGTCTGATTCAGTCTTCCAGGGAATGCAAATTTCTCTCCATAAAGAGATATTCAAAGACGCAAACTAAATGGCCGTGAGAAAGAGCACAGTCTCTGAGTACTATGGAGAAATCGGGACTGCACAGCCAGGCTGGAAGCGTTTTCCCTGGTCACCAAACAGAAATGTGCTCTCTCACCTAATCCTAACCTTCCGCATCTTCTGCTGACAGATTCCAGACTCTTTCCTTCGGGAGGAGCTTTCACAGTTAGTATGATGGGGAACGATATGTGTAGCCAGGAACCTGCTAGCTTTCTGAAATGAGCTCCTACTGCAGGACTCCCTCCAGAATCCACCACAAGGCCATCATCATCTCCTTTGCATAAAGACCGGCCTTTGGAGGGGCGAGTGGTGGTTCCTTCCTTTGCCCACCGTCTCTCCCATTCCACATGATTCTCAAATAGCAAAGATCATCCCCCCCCCCCCCAAACACACAGACTTCAGGGAAATGGAACGTTTTCCTCACGTTTCAGTGGAGAACCACTTGTGGAAATCTGGTCAAGAAGCCTCTCCCACCATCCGGCTTCACTCCTGTGGAACCCAAACGTCCATGTGATTGACATAACCATGCTGGTGCAAACAATTTTCAAAGCCTGATTAGGATACTTTGTTGCCTGTCTCCTGCCTCCCTGCCTGTCTCTCAGTGAACGCCTGGTGTTGAGGGCTCTCCACTGCACCTGGTCTGCCTACCCCTGGGACAAATCTCCACTGTGAAACTTCACAATCCACTTCTGACACATTCCATCAGTCACAGCATCTTCTCCACACGCACCACAGATCTTTTCTTGCCAGGCATGTGTCCTGACTGGGAATCCAACTGGAGACCCCTTTGGTTTGCAGGACGGTGCTCCATCCAATGAGCCGTAACACCCAGGCAGACATCTAGATTTTTTAAAAACTTGAACAGTCCCTTCTGATGAGAAGACATTCATAGAAATGGTACAATATAAAAAAAACCATAGAAGATGTTCAATGGCTATATCACGGCACACTACCCCTACCCAGACACTACAAAGGCTGTACTGAGAAAAACAAACTGAGAAATGTTGATGACCAAAAACAAAAATTAGGATGATTGACCATTTCTTTTGTGAATGTAAAATATTATAGACCTTGTATCAAATGGTTGGACATTTCCTCAAAAAAAAATGATACTGTGTTCAATAACTCTACTTCAAAATATATAGCTGAGAAATTGAAAACAGATGTTATAACAAACTTCTACAGGATTATTCATAACAGCACTGTTAACAACTGAAACATGGAAAGTATTCAAATGTCCATCCGCAGATAAATGAATAAACAAACTTTGCTTATTCTGTCATGGAAAAGGGATTGGACCCAAAGGGGGTTTGCCCTGGAAAGGTCTCATGTGTGTAGATTCTTCACTTCCTGCAGCACAATTGCACAACACAAAGCCAAGGAATTTGAAGCATTTGTACATTAAATCTAAGGACAGTGAAGCAAAGAAAGGGCTTCAGAGAGAAGAGGCACAATCACAGCAACAAGAGTGAGCATAGGCGGAACTGCTTCTTGGGAAACGGAAAAGTTAGACACAAAGAAGGCCCTTGGAGACAGGATCGGGGTGAGCCCGGGACGAGCTGCTGCTGCCCACGGCTCCCCTGGCTGCGAGTCTCCTGGGGACCTTTGGAGAGAAGGAGAAACAGAGTGAAGATATGCAGCAAAGAAGAGAAGGGAAGGCGCACGTGTGCTCAACAAACAGTGCATGCTGGGTCCTTTTTTAAGGGTTTTACCTGTTTTCTAACATTGAGGACTTTACAGGAGGTCTTAGAAGACCAATCTGCACACAGTACTCTGACTTCCAGGGCTGTCCTTTCATGTGCTCATGCAACAAAATGAGCACACGGACTGATCAGGGTCCTTCTCTGGTGATTTCTCCCTCAGAAAAGTTACCAGAGAAGGGCTGGGACTGCGGTGGGTCTTCCCCTGGGTGGTCTGCAATGTGTAAACCATTTTTCTCAAATATCCTTGGTTAGGGAAGATAAGATCCTCATATTTATTACCGGGCTATAAATCATTGCTGTTACTCTGCTATCAAACTCACTTTTCCCATTCCACTACCAAGGAATTTCTCTACCTTTTTTACTAACCTGCCTCGACTCCATTCACTTGAGGATTCATTTTGGCATTGCATCGAACACAATGATCGTCCGTTGACAGACACCAGACACCAGAGCCAAACTCAGGATCCTGGACCCAGACCTTTGACTCTGAAACCTGGACCCTGGAGCGGACCCAAAACAACCAACACTCCAGGCCCAAAGCCCCAAACTCAGAGCCGTGTGCCCTCAACTTAGCCAGACCGTGAAGTCTGAAGGCCAAACACCAGATGCCAAGAACTGACATGGGACTCTTCATGCCAGACTCCACACACCAAAACCAAAAGCTTCATCTGCACGTGGACCTCACATGCGAGCCCAGGACATAGAGCCACAACCTAAGAGGTGCGAGACCGCAGACACACAACTGAATGCATTTTGACTCTGAAGCACAGGCCCTGGACACAAGACGCAGATCGATAACCAGGATGTCATGGCCAGAATTTTGAGTTAGGGCCCGACACCGGGCCCCGGTTGCCAGATGCCACCGGCAGAAGCTGAACCGGATGCTCCCATTGTAAACAACGCTGCCATTCAGTAAGATGAAACCCACGTCTCTCCAAATGCAAACTTCAGACTTTTACCAAACCAAGCAGCGATAGGCCAAAAGACAGAGCAAACAAAAAGGATGCTGACCTTGCAGGGCAGACGTCCATGATCTCTCACTTGCAACAGGTTCAGGAGTTAGCATTGTCTCGCCTTTCATTCCTCACCGGCAATTTTTCAAAACTGTGGGGGATTAAAAAGCAATTATTTTCCTCAAACCTTGTCCGCTCTAACACCTGTGGGATAATAATCAAAATAACATAATCTGATCAATACAGGATATTCCACATTTCATATATGCATGAGCACAAACGAAGACCAGACAATGAGGTGATATCAGGGATAAAGGACATTTGGGAGGATGGGGAAACAGGGTCTTATAGAGGTAAAATGGGTGATAGGTAATTGATGAAAAGTGCAGCATTCGTGGAATGTGACTTTTTGGGAGGCAATCCTACAAACTACTCAACACAAGGTAAACTAATAAACTCTTCCAAATTTCATGACTGTGATCGCTCAGTTGAGAAGAGGTTACTTTGCTAAACTTGATAAATCTTGTGGCAACAGCAGCAGACATGGCCTGAGAGAGCGACCGCCTGCCAGCAGGGCCTTGCACTGTGCACAGGGGGTCAGAGGACTGACTGTCCTTGTCCAGTGCAATGCGGACCATCCTCCTCTGCCTGCAGCCAGCAGAGGGCAGAGGGTCCCGAGAGTGCAAGGCACGTGACCCCGAAGCCACAACTGAGAGGCGAGCCACGGCCACACCGGTGGGATGATGAGATTTGTCATCTCACCTGACACATGAGATGGCAGCAGAGAGACACACTTGGGACAATTTTCAAAGGGAACATCCTGTGCAAAGGCGAGTTTTAACAAATTTCAAAGGACTGAAATTGTATACGGTATGTTTCTTTCTGTCGTTGCTGTTAATATAGAAATCAGGAACAAAAGGTAACTAGTATGGCCTGATACTTAAAAGTAACTACATACACGTCTCAGTAACATTGCAGTCAACATTCATTGATGTTCTAACTACACTCAACCACTTTTCCTGCTCACCTACTACTAACATGTTATTCCTGAAATTCCCACGAGAGGGCAGCAGAGATGCACACTTGGAACACTACTATTTGCTTGGCCAAAAGGTTCATTCGATTTTTAGGTAAAGACACAATGAAAGAGACGTTTTTCGTTTTCACCAGTAATCTCATTCAACAATGTATTCACCATTTTGTACCACTATTCTGCAATCTTTCAGGAATCTTCATAATTCCATCTTCTTGAAAATTTTTATCTTTTGGCCAAGTCGATACAAAGCCAGTTTCAACCAGCATTGCAGCACTGACATTATATACAACGTGTTTCTCTGAGCGCTCCTATTGCACTGAAGCTAGAATTCACTACAAATGGGTGACTGGAAAGTCCTTACGTTGGGTAGTTAGGGAATACACTCCTCAACAACCTCAGAAATAAAGCACAATTTCAATTACAAGATAAACTGAATGGTGATAAAGATACTGCATACCAAGACTTATGGAAAACATCTTCACCCTTAAATACACAGTATCAAATATAAAAGCTGAAGATATACAAGATTTGTGCCCATACTTAGAATCTAAAATAGTACATTAAATCTAGAAAAGTAGACAGAAATGTGCACATCGACATATCTGCAAGTGTATATACATAAAATGAAAGCACTTCTTTTTAACTCTTGGGGTAGTATTTTGAAAATTTTTTTCCTCGCTGTTAAAGTAAGCACCAACAAAGTCAATTAAAAATGCTTTTCAACCACACTTGGAACTTTTTTTAAAAAATAACTACAGTGAGCTATAATCCAGGTTTCAACAAATGTCTCCCAAACTATTTATTGCTCTCTTTGCCATTGATCTGGAAACCAGTCACAAGGTAATTAAAAAGTCCCTGTATTTAGATGTTTTAAAACACACTTCTAAATCACCTTCCCAAAATAAATCACAGACTGGAAAATAATTTACGTAGAAAAATAATAAAAACCCTACATACCAAACCAAGATCTTTCTGCTGTCAAAAATGATAAAAGCCTCAAATTGTTTCTTAACCAAAGGTGACTTTTGCCCCCAAGGGGGCTTGAGGCAATGTGCTGAGTCATCCTAGATTGTCCTGAGAGGAAGGGAAGCCAGGGTGTGGGCAGTGAATAGAGGTCATGGATGCTAATAAGCACCTACAATGCAGAGGACAATCACCCAGGAGAAGGATTTATGTGGCGCCAAAAGGTCCATAGTGCTGAGAATGACAAACCCTATTCTGTATTCTGAAGACTCCATTAGAATACAAACAGCATGTCCCTTTGCATCCTATGTCTGAAATGCTGCCTTTCTTGGAACAGGAAGCATGGAAGCTAAAAGTTAAAGAATAAAAAAGGCCAGCCATCTGACAAATGTCGGGGAGAAGTGTCCTAGACAATAGATCGGGAGGCAAAGGAAGACCCGTCCACTTAGGAGCCCGAATCACACTGTGATTAAACACAGTACTCGTCTGAGGATCCCTGCTTCTCTCCACTGCTCCTATGTCACCGTAATAACTTCTTCATAATGTCACTTAGAACAAAGATTCTTACTCTGTTACATTCCACATTTCACCATCTCAAGTTTTCCTCTTTGAAAATGTGGACATTTGCCACACTCTGTGTTCCTCAGATTACCTCCCCAGGGCACATTCCCTGTAACAAAATACTTCTGATTTCTAGAACACCATGCTTCCAGGCCCCAAACTCATTTAAAATGCTAAGAAGGATGTTACTATTTTATTGAGTATGTATGACTAACAAAGAAAATTTTTCTTTCTCCTCACATTACCTCACTTCCTGTGTTCTTTCAGGCTTTAACTATTTCTAGGTCACCTACAGCTACAACCATGTGACAATCATTATTGCATGAGGCATGTTTACCTTCATAACTCATGAGAATTGATGAAAAATAATCACAAATAGAATTTAGTGCACTGATGGGAAAATAACATGCAGAAATAAATATGTAGAAATAGTAAATATATAATTTTTTAAAACAACTCAAAAAACCAGGTAAAAAAAACAAACCTGGGAATAAACTTAACAACGACATACAGGATCTGTATGAATGAAATTGGAAATTGCCACCCAATAACAGAAACTTTAGCAAATGAAAAATATCATCTTGTTTTTGGGTAAAAAATGGGTATCATTGTATATCCATAGACCAAAGTTATCCATAACTGAAATATACTCTAGATAAATATAGAAAAGTGGTCCCACAAGAAGTGGTCAGCTAAATTGGGACCTGAGACATGTACCCCAGAAACAGTCTGGCCCCCTTTTCTGCTCCCCATAGGGTGGCTGTATCTACCCCTCACCCCCCTCACCTCATAGCCCCGACACAGCTCAGCTCCTGTCCCTGGATTGCGTTGCTTGCATCAGCTTAGGCTGTGAACAACACCTCCGGACCACAGCGACCAGCAGCCACGGGCAGCCGGCAGCACCTAACTTCCAGCAGCACCTAACTTCCAGCGCGCGTGCTTGCTCATCTCTCCCCCAGAATTGCCAGCCCCTCACGCCCCCCAGCCTAAATTTGCCTCCCACCAAGCCCCGCCCACATCTGTGGCCCCCTCTCACCTCCAGGCCAGTCCTAACTCTGACCTTAGACAGCCCCCGCCCCTCATTAGTAGGTTTCATTTTTAGTGGTCCATTTCAACCAAAACAGCCAGGAATCAAGTATACTTGTGAACATGCTGTTTAATGAAGAAATACATTAATAGTATATACTTTATAAAATTAAGGACATCTCTGAAAAAGAACTTGTTCAGACAATAAAAAGAAAAGACACAAACTGGAAGAACATGTCAATTACCTAAACCATAGGGTGAAAGAAGATTGAAAGTGAAAGAATGGGAACAGATACACAGGATGCTGCAAAAGGAGCTTTACAGTTGTTCACATGGAAAAAAACATCATAATTATTAAATAATAAGGCAACATTAAGCTTGGTCTCTCTAAACCTGCTTTTGCCCACCCTGTATTACGGAAACATAAACCACATGAAAATTACATAATAACATGCAGTAGACTTGAAGGTAAAAAGCAGGACTACAGAGGATGAGTACTTCCTATCAAAAACTTTAATTTACCCGGAATATCCAAATTCACCATGTACTTAATGTCATAAACTTAAATTATATACAACACAGACACAAACAAAAATTTATAATCCTAATAGATTTAACAAACCTATCTCATCAGGAATACAGCATTCCTCTTTCAGAAACAAGAGACCACCTCAAAAAAATTCAATGAGAATATGAGAAACACCATGAGCAGCAAATTGGATTCAACATTCACAGGTAACCGACTATACACAGCTTTTCCTGCTGGCCGGCCCTGAGGTGTTATTCCCAAAATGACCACGAGATGGCAGCAGAGATGCATGCTTACAATGTTTTTTACATTGACCATATTGTAATGAAGTTTTTAAAAAATTTCCAAGCATTGAAATTACATGAAGTTTCTCGCTCTCACTGTAGATAATTTAGAAGTCACTTGTAAATGTCACCAGAAAATTCTTACACTTACAAGATATGAAATACACTTCTAAATATCCCTCAAAATGAATCACAATTGAAGTTAAAAAATCATTCCAACTGAATATTTAAAATAATGCATTAAAAATGTATGTGAAAACACAGTGACAAATCTGCACATTAGTGGGAAACAGTTGCAAGTTCACATGTTCTGTATCCATATTACAAACCCAGAAAAATAAATTAAATCCAGAGAAAGTAGAAGAATGGAAATAGGCAAGGAGAGATGTCTGGAAGGGTATATAGTTAAAACAATAGCAGTTGTTACCTGTTTGGGTAGTATTTTGAATTAATTTTTATTTTTCTCTATAATTTAAGTAAGCTGCCACAAAAAAAAGGCAGTCTCAGTTTGGGTAGATGAGAGAGAGAGAGAGAGAGAGAGAGAGAGAGAGAGGGAGAGAGAGAGGGAGAGAGAGAGAAGGTAAAAGAGGAAAACTTGGCATAATTTAAGAATAAAAATAACCTACACAGCTCTGGTGACAACACCAGAGGCCTTTTCTCTGCTCACCCAGCCCGATCTCCTCACTAGGAGGGACCCTTTTTCCAATGTGCATTGCTTTGTTTGCAAATGCAGCCAAGCAGAGAGGAAATGACAGGACCAGACCAGAAAGAGCAGAGAAACGCTGAGCAGCACAGGGTGAGGGGGAACTTGCCCCGGGGCTGCCTCACTTCAGGGCCCCCTCACAACAATGACGCTTTCACAACTAAGCAGCAGCACCACTGGGCTGACCCACAGAGGTGCTGCCTTATGATTCACCTGGAACAACCGAGCTTCCTAACAGCGTTGCTGAGCTCACAACCATTACTTTCAAAACGGAGCTATTTGCACTACATAACGTTTCCTTCTTCCCCACACCCCAACTCCGGAACTCCTGCTGGCATTGAATTGGAGCCAATGACCATCACTGCACAGATGCCAGATGCCACAGACAGACTCAGGACAGAACACAGGCCCTTGGGTCCAAACCTGGACCCCGGAGCAGACCCAGAACCAAAAGCTGAACCCCACACCCCGGCCCCAATCCCAAAACTGTCCCTACAACCCAAGTCAGATCATGGACCCTGAATGCCAAACACTGGACACCAGAGACTGACAGGGAACCCTGGACACCAGGTTCCATACATCAGACCCTAGAGCCAGAGCTGCACCAACATCAACAACAAACACCAACTCAGGACATGAAGCCACACCATAAGAGACTCCAGATCCCAGACACACAGATTCAACCTCAGGCCACAGACCCAGGAAACAGAACCCAGATGTGTAACCAGGACCCCACAGCCACACTCCAGGGTTACAGCTGGACAATGGAGCCCAGTTGCCAGATGCAGGAGCAGAACCGAGTCCTCACAATGTAAACAGAGCCAGAAGCCCATAAAAAACATTCCTGAATCTCTAACTCCAAGCAGCTGGCCTCAGAAACAGGTTTTCATGCCAATGTAAGTATACAAGAGAAGAAAATAACTCCCAGCACTACTAAATTATACCAAGCCCTGCAGAAATAGACCAAAAAGGCTGACAGAGCAAAAAATAATAATAATGCTTACTTCCGCCAGGAGATGTCCATGATCTCTCAGAGACTACACTTTCCAGAAGTTACTGTCCCAGCCATGAATGTCACATGGCTGGATAACCAAACCTGTGGGGATTAAAAAATTATTTTTTATCATACCTTCTACATTCTCACAGCTAAGATGACAATCAAATCAAATTAATCTGATTAATGGGAGGTATTCAATGTCTAATACATGGACAAGGGGAATTCACATTCAAATGAATACCAAATAAATTGAGGTGATATTGGGTATATAGGGGATTTGGGAATATGGAAGAACAGCGTCTTAGATTTCAACAGTGAAATGGGGGACATGCAGGTAATTTAGGAAAAAAGCCAGCATACCTGGCAGGTTGATTTCTGTTCGGCAACTCCCAAAACTTTAAGACACGAGGAGACGGTAAGAGGGTCAACAAGCTCTTGCTAGGAGTGTCACTGTCTGAAGCTGAGGTGATGGTGCTGAAGCTCTCTTCCTAAACCAAACTGTGGCCACTAAACCTCTTAGGAAGAAATGAGATGACAATCCTACGTAATTTCTCAGTCTTTCCTTTCTTTTAGCAATAATCGCGCCTCAGATAAACCTCATTGGCTACGATACTGCCACTGCGCAAAGCTCAGCCTTCCCTTCCTTAACAGCCAGTTTAAAATCAACGTGCCAAGTGCAAAATGTTAGCCCTCTTCATTGCCACCTTTGAAACTTCAAATACAAGTTGTATATCCACAAGCTACATTAGAACGTTGTTCCATATTTCACTGATATAACCATTCTGTTCTGAGAATAAGTTACTTTACTTAAATTGTTACATCTTTCTTAAGTAAATGGTGACGTACACGTACGCCCCAAATTCACCTCATATTAAACACCTGACTGCTTGCTTACCTGGTGGGGAAACAACCTTTCTTGTGACCTCAACTATCTTTGGGCTGGTCTAATAATCCAACAGGTAGGACACAGGTTAGCAAATGAAAATGGCCAAATGTAAGATATGCATAGGCGGGAGAACCTCACTTACAGGAGAGAGTCAGAAACCCCACACACAGAAGAGCATAAATGAGACAGCAATGATGTGAGGTGCCATGGTTATTTTCTATGATAAAAATATCTCCTTACATATGTGGGAAAATATTTGTGATATAATACAAGGTGCTGGAACCACTGAACGGGAAAATTATTGGGCCCCCTACATGACATCCTCCACCAAGATCAATTCTTTAATTGATTTTACCATCCACTCATAACTAACATAAAACAGAGCTATCTGAAACATACCAAGAGATCTAAAGTGAAAGAATGGGGAAAATATAGTACATGAACATTAACCAAATCAAAATGATATCACATATAGTAGACTTGGAGGCAAAAAAAAACCCAAAACCCCACTACATATAAAAAGGAGTACTTCATATCAGTAAGTTCAATTTATCAGTTACTTTCAAATTTTTATTCACTTAATAACATAAATTCAAAATTATATAGAACAGAGCTACAAAGAAAAATAGACTAATAATTATTATAGGAGATTTACCAAAACTCTCTCTGTTTCAGAACCAATGAAGCCCACAAAAATATAGTAAAAAATATTTTTTAAAAAACCTGAGAAGCAAATTGCATTCAATGTGCACAAGTACTTCGCTTCACCCCAAAACTGCAGATTACAGATGCTTTCCAAGTACCATGCAGACGTTTATAAAAACTGACCATATTGTAACATAAAGCAAGTTCCAACAAATTTTAAAGGACTGAAATGTGTTTGTGTGTGTGTGTGTGTATATACACACACACATATTTCTTGCTCTCACTGCCATTAATCAAGAAATCAGTAACGAGATAACTAGAAAGTACTTACATTTACAAATTACGAAATACACTTCTAAATGACCACCCCAAAATAAATCACAACTGGATTTAGAAAATAATTTGCATGGAATGATAGTAAAACCACACACCTGGGTACATCATCATTAAGTTACCCAACATTAATGATAAAGAGATAATCTTAGAAGCAGCAACTGAAAGGAGAGATTTACCTACAAACGGGTGCCCATAATGCTATCAGCTGATTTCTCAAAAGAAACCTTGCAGGCAAGAAGGGGCTGGAAAGAAGTATTCAAAGTCATGACAGGCAAGGACCTCCACCCAAGATGACTCTATCCAGCAAAGCTATCATTTAGAATGGAAGGGCAGATAAAGTGCTCCCCAGATAAGGTCGAGTTGAAGGAGTTCATCACCACCAAGCCCTTATTCTATGAAATGTTAAAAGGACTTATCTAAGAAATTGAAGAACATCCACAACTATGAACAGTGAAATGACAACAAACTCAGATCAACAACTGAACCAAAAAGAAAACCAAAACTAAGCAAACAACTAGAACACGAACAGAATCAGAGAAATGGACTTCACATGGAGGGATTTCAGCGGGGAGGGGGAGGGGAAGAATAGAGGGACAAAGGTACCGAGAAGAAGCAGCATAATTAGTAGGCACAAAATAGATGGCGAGAGATGAAAAATGGTATAGGAAACAGAGAACTCAAAGAACTTATATGTACAACACATGGACATGAATTAAGGGGAGAGAGGAATGCTGGAGGGTAAGGGGTGCAGGGAGGAGGGGGGAAAAGGGGAGGGAAATTGGGAAAACTGTAATAGCATAATCAATAAAAACTTTTTTTAGAAAAACAAAGTAAGTAAATACATAAATGTAAAAAACAAAATAACTCGACAAGACTGATGGCAAAGATGCTCTGTATGAAAACTTGAGAAAGAAATCTTTACCCTTGAATGCACAGGTCAGACACAGAAGCTGGAAATGCACAAGTTTTGCACCTGTGGGAGGAACCTAAAATAGTAAACCAAGTCCAGGCAAAGTGGAGGAAACGAGCCCGTACATATGTCCTTGGGGGCACGTACACAAAATGAGAGCGCTTGTATTTTACTTTACTTTTTTTTACCTCTCGGTGGACAATTTCAAATAAATTTGACCTCCATGTTATTTAAAGAACCTCTGATGGAAAAAAGAAAATTACAAACGATTTTCAAGCACACTTGGCACTTGTAAAAACCTGCCTCCAATACGCTACAAAGCCAGTTCCAAAAAACGTCACAGAAAATACATTTATTGCTCCCTCGGCCGATATCTGGAGACCAGTCGCAAAGTAACTACACAATCCTGACATTTAGACGTCTCCAACTGAGCTTCTAAATTACACTACTATGAAAGTCAAAGGGATTCCCACTGGAATCAACCCCTTTTCCTGCTGACATGCACTAAGGAGTCATTCCCCAAAACGGCCACAAGACAGTAGCAGAAACCGACAGATACAATGCGTATCGCACCAATGCCTTGGCTGAAAGGTTCCTTAGCTGTTTACGGTAAAATGCAATGACGGGCACACTTTTCATTTTCCCCCCAAATTATAACTGTACAATGTCATCGCCATTCCGTTCCACTGGCCTCTGCCATCTTTCAGACAACTTCCCATTCCATCGTCCCACAGCACTGATACCTTTAGCAGCAGAGAGTTCTTCCAGGCGCCTTCTGCAGTCTTCCACAGAACGGAAATTTCTCTCCACTGAGAAATTCGGGATACTGAACTAAACGGCCATGCAAAGGTGCAATTTCTGGTGAGTACTGCTAATGAATCACGACTGCGCGGCCAGGCTGGAACCATTTCTCACTGGTCACCAAACAGAAACGTGCGCTCCCACCTCATCCTGAAGCTTCCCCGTCTTCTGCTTCGACTCTGTCAACAGGAAGTGCTTGCAGTTGGTCTTGCAGTGATGGGGCAGCACCTCTTGCAAATTACCCCAAGAAGCACCTCCTACAGAACTTGCTCTGTTATCACCACATAGGCAACATCACCTGCTCTGGATGAAGACCGCCCTGTGGAGGAGCTGCTGGTGGTAGTTCCTTCATTTGCACACTATCTCTCCTGTTCCACATTATTCTCAAAGTTTAACAGTTCATACGCCCCTAGCCATTTGCTTGCAAGCAGAACAGTTTCCTTAGGTTTCACTAGAAAACCGCATGTGGGAATGAGGTCAAGAAAGTCCCCCCCCCATCCCTTCAATATGTGTGGAAGCCAAACTTCAAAGCGATTCACATAATCATGCAGGTGCAAATGATTTTCAGTGCTCAATTTGGATACTTTGAGTATGTCACCTGTCTCCTACATGGCATAACCTGGTCTGTCCTCAGTTAAGGTCTGGACTCGATGGCCGTGAACTGCTACTGGTCTGCCATGCCTGTGGGGCACCTCTGTGCGAGACATCTTGGGCGTGAAACTTCACAAACCACTTCTGACACATTTCATCACCTAAGGGAGCCTTCTCCATACACACTACAAATCTTTATTTTGGCATTCCAGATGTGCTTTCACCTTTCTTGAAATGACAGAGCCTCATGTGCCAAAACTGTTCCTTATGTTCACCCATCTTCAGGATGAAAATGGCCACAACATCACTCAACGGTTTTGATGAGTTTTTTATTGAAACGCATGCTGGTATGACATCTGTCGTGATACACTCCAACAAAACAGTTTCACATGAAGTTAAAGACAAGAACGCAATCCAGAGTCACATGAAGGGGCAGGACGGCAAAAGGGTGGTGGGGGCCGTACTTACTTTTGGGCAAACCCGGTATAAAGACAGCTTCAACCAGAATTGCACCATTGAAATCAATTACAGTATGTGTTTTGCTCTCGCAGCACTAAAGCTAGAGTTCACTGAAAATGGGTGACTGGAAAGTTCTCCTGCTTGGTACTTCTGAAATAGACTCCTACAGAACCTCCAAAATGAACCACATTGTGAGTTACAAAATGCTTTGAACTGAATGATGCTAAACATACTACATACTTACACTTGAGAACAAAATCTGCACCCTTAAACACACGTGTTAGGCACAAGACCTCAAATTGTACAAGAGTGGCACTCATTTGACGAACCGAAAAGAGTAAATGAAGCCAAGACACACTCTAGGAAACAGGCCTCTAGACGTGTCTGGAAGGGCACGAACATAACATGATAGCGATTTGATTTGATTTAACCTCCGAGTGGAGAATTTTGAATACATTTTATTTTCCCCTTGTTTAAAGAAGCTGCAACACACAAGACAAATTACAAAAAAATTCAAACAACTTAGACCTAGTAAAAACTGGACTCCATCATGCTAAAAGCCAGTTCCAACAAATGTCACATAATACACGTTTAGTGCTCCCTATGCCCTTAATCTAGAAGCCAATCAGAAAGTAACCTGACAATCCTTACATTTAGATGTCTTGAAATGCACTTGTAATTAATATTGTTGTCAAAAGTCATTGATATTCCACAGGAATCAACCAATTCTCCTGGGGACCCGCACTAAGGTGTCATTCCCCAAAACGGCCACGAGATGGCAGCAGAGATGCACATTTGGACCATGGGTACTTTGATCTTTGCCGAAGGGTTCCTTTGGTTTTTACCAGGAGTTGCAATGACAGGCACATTTTTCATTTTCTACCAACAACATAACTGAACAACGGTCTCAACGTTTTCTTCAACCTCCCTTTGCCATCTTTCAGGCAACTTCACCATTCCGTCTTCCCAAAATATTGTTATCTGTTGAAACAGGGAACTCTTCCAGGTGCCTTCTGCAGTCTTCCAGGGAATGGAAACCTTTCTCCATTAAGGGAAATTCAGGAAGCCCGAACTAAACAGCCATGCAAAGTTGCGAGGCCTGCTGAGTACTGAGGACAAGTCACGACTGGGCAGCCAGGGTGGGAACACGTTGGCCTGGTCACCAAAGGGTAACAACACTCTCACCTTATCCAGAAGCTTCCCTGTCTTCTGCTGACAAACTGCTGGCTCTCCCTGGAGTGGTGCTTTCCGTTGGTTTAATCGGGAGCCATACCTGTTGAAAATAACCCACTGGTTTTCCGCAAGCATGTTCTAATAAAGTACTCCCTCCCGAACCAACCACATACATACTACCACATTCTTTGGACGAATATGGTCCTTTTCTTTTTTTTTTAATATCCTTTTTCTTTGTTTTAAGATTGTATTTATTGGTTTTTACAGGGAGGGGTAGGGAGGGAGAGAGAAACATCAATGTGTCATTGCCTCTTGTACATCCACTACTGCGGACCTGGCCCGAATCAAACCTGACTGGGATGTGTCCTGACTGGGAATCAAACTCTAAACCTTTGCTTTGCACACGGGCACTCAATCCTCTGAGCCACACCAGCCAAGGCTGAAGATCCACCTTTGGAGGGGCTGGTGGTGGTTCCCTTCATATGCCCATGATCTCTTCCATTCCACATTATTGTAAAATATCAACAGTTCTTCCTCCTCCTCACAATTTGTCTTGGAAATGAAACATTTTCCTTGTGTTTGATTAGAGAATCTCATGTGGTAATGTGGTCAAGAAGGATTTAATCCCACCTCCACCCACCCTACTTAACTTCTGTGAAACCCAGACTTAAAACAGACTAATGTAACTGCTGATACAAGTGATTTTCCACGCATAAACTTTGAGTATGTCACCTGAATTCCATGTGCCATAACATGGTCTGTCCTCAGTTCACGTATGCGCTGGATGGCTCTCCACTGCAAGTGGTCCACCTTCCCATGCAGCCACTGCATCCGAGAAACCTCCAGCATCAAATTTCCCAATCCACTTCAGACACGTCCCATCAGTCACAGCATCTTCTCCATAAATCTTTTCTTGCCTTACTCTCATGCATGTACCTTTCTTGACATGACCAGCCTAAGTGGTCAAAAATGCTGCTTCTGTTCACCCCTGTTCACTGTGAAAAGGGACACACACACAATCACCACTTGTGATGAGTTTCATCACACACTGATATAATAGCTGTCACAATATAGTCTAATAAAACAGTTTTGAATAATGTTAAGAGCAAGTATGGGCGACCAGAGACAGGTGATGCGATGGGGTTGGGGGAGTGGGGTTGCAGGCTGAACTGACTTGTGGCTGAACTGACTTTTTAGCCAAACAGACTTATTGGCCTAATGGACTTTTTCACTGAGCAGACTTTTTGGCTGAAGAGACCTTTTGGCGGACCCGATTTAAGGCAAGGTTCGACCAGCATCGCACCCTTAAAATCATATACAGTACATTTTTTACTCCCATAGCATTTATCCTAGTATACAGAGAGAATAGATGAATAGACAGTTTTGCTGTTCAGGACTTCCAAAATAGACTCCTACAGTAGCTCCAAAATGAACCACCATTTGACTTACATGATAACCTGACCCAAATGATGCTAAGGATGATATTACCAATTCTTGAGAAAAAAATCTTCACCCTTCAACACACAGGTTAGAAGCAGAAACTGGAGCCCTGGCTGGTGTGGCTCTGTGGATTGAGCGCCAGCCTGCAAACCAAAGGGTCATTGGTTCAATTCCATGTCAGGGAACATGCCTGGGTTGTGGGCCAGGTCTCCAGCTGGGAGCTGAGACAGGCAACCACACATTGAGGGTTTCTCTCCCTCCCTTCCCCTCTCTCTAAAAATAAATAAAATATTTTTTAAAAAAGAAAGAAACTGGAAATGTACAAGGTTTGCACATGTAGGAAGAACCGAAAATGCAAAAGGAAGTCCAGGCAAAGTTGAGAAAACAAGAGTACATACACTGATAGCTCTGATATTTTACTTTGCTTTTTTTTCTGGACCTCTTGGTGCAATATTATGTACAAATTTTACTCCACGTTGTTTAAGGAAGCTGCAACAAAGCAAACACAAACTAATTTCGAGCACGCCTTCAACTTGTCAAAGACTGACGCTGCTACGCTACCGAGCCAGTTCTGAGAAATGTCACATAAAACGTATCAATCGCTCCCTTTGCCCTTAACCTGAAAACCAGTCACAAGGTAACTGGACACACATGGAATTTAGATGTTTTAGAATACACTTGTAAATACCACTGCCACGCAAAGTCATTGAATTTCACTGGAATCAACCAGTTTTCCTGCTGACCTACATTGAAGTGTCATTGCACAAAATGACCACCAGGTGGGAGCAGAGACCGACAGTTGGAACAAACACTCGCCTATTGGCTTCTCACAAAGTTTCCTTCCCTTTTTACCCCAAGGATGAACCTAAAATAGTAAACGCACTCTAGGCAAAGTTGAGTTTAAACAAGCCCGTAAACATGTCTAGAGGGGCATATACATAAAATGAAAGTTCTTGTAATTTACTTTTTTTTTTTACATATTGGTAGAGAACTTTTACTAAGTTTTACCTCCTCGTTGTTTAAGGATTCTGCAAAACACAATGCAGATTTCAAGCATACCTGGAACTTGTGGAAACCAGACTGTATCATGCTACACAGCCAGATCCAAGAAATGTCACATAAAATATGCTTATTGCTCTCTTGGCCATTAACCTGCAACCAGTGACAAGGTAAATGGACAGCCCTGACATTTAGACATTTTCAAATTCACTTCTAAATACCACTGCCATCAAAACTAATTGATCTTCCACGGAGTCAACCACTTTTCCTGCTGACCTGTACTGAGGTGTCATTCCTTAAAAATGCCACGAGATGGCAGCGAGGACCAACATTTGGAACACATACTATACTGGCTTCACCAAAAATTTCATTCACTTCTCACCATCAGATGCCATGACAGAGACAATTTTCATTTTCCCCTGAACAACGGTACTGAACAACCGGACAACATTGTCACCATTTTGTTCCACTGCCCTCTGCCACCTTTCATGCAATTTCACTGTTCCATCATCCCACAACATTGTTCTCTTTCAGACCAGGGAACTCTTCCAGGGAAGGAAAATTCCTCTCCAATAAGAGAAATTCACAAAGACCAAACTAAAGGGTCATACAAAGGCACAAGCTCTGGTGAGGACTGCGGATGAATCATGACTGCCCAGCCAGGCTGGAACAGCTTTCCCCTGGTCACCAAAGAGAAGCAGGTGCGCTCCTGCCTTATCCTGAAGCTTCCCTGTCTTTCCTGACAAATTCTGGACATTTTCCCTCAGGTGGCTTTCATTGGTCTAACGGAGATCAGTCGTTGTCAGGAGAAGCCCTCTGGGTTTCCGCAAGGAGCACCCACTGCAGGACATCACCTCCTTTGGATGAAGACTGCCCTTTGGATGGGCTGCTGGTGGTTCCTGGGCTTCCCTCAATATCTCCTGTTCCACATTATTCTCAAATATCAACAGTTCATCCCCTCACACTTTGTCTTGGAAATGGAATGTTTCCCTTCCATTTCCGTAGAGAACTGCATGTGGTAATTCAGTCAAGATGGGACCCCCACCACCCCGCTTGACTTCTGTGGAACCCAAATGTCAAAGAGATTAACATAACGAAGCTGCTGCAAATGCTTTTTGACATTTGATTGGGATACTTTGAGTATATTGCCTGTCTCCCGCGTGCCATAACGTGGTCCGTCTTCTGTTAATGTCTGCCCTGGATGGCTCTCCACTGCACCTGGTCTGCCTACCCATGGGGCAACTGCGCATGAGAAATCTCCCACACGAGTCTTTGCAACCCACTTCTCACACGTTCCATCAGACTCAGCATCTTCTCTGTACACACCAAGCATCTTTTCTTGCCTTACACTTGTGCTTGTACCTTTCTGGAAATGACACATCCTGAGGGGCCAAAAATGTTAGGGTCAGGTGTCTTCAGTGAGAAGAGGGCCACACACACATTGAACAGTGGTCATGAGGTTTGTCATCCCAGGGGGATATGACAGCTGTCATGATACTGTCTAAAAAACAGTTTCAAATGGCATTAAAGGCAAGTATGCGGGACCTGTGCCAGGTGATGATGTGGGGGCGACACAGAGGTGGTACAGTTGTGGGGGACCAAACTGACTTTTTGGACAATCCCATTTAAAGCAAGTTTCAACCATCATCACAGCCTCGAAAGCCTATACAATATTTTTTCTGCTCTAATGGCACTTGAGCTGGCATTCACGGGGAATGGATGAGGACAAAGGTCTGCTGTACAGACCTGCTCAAATAGACTCCTACAGAACTCCAAAATGAACCACTATTTGAATTACAAAGTAATTTGATCTGAATGATGCTAAAGATGCTACAGACCAAAACCTTGGAAAGAAATTCTCACCCTTGAATGCACACATTAGAAACAGAGGCTTAAAATGCACAAGTTTTGCACCCATACAAGGAATCTAAAATGGTAAACAAAGTCCAGGCAAAGTGGAGGAAACGAGCCTGTAGACATGTCCAGAAGGGCACATACATACAATGATGGCGCTTATACTTTACCCTTTCTTTTTTTTGTACCTCTTAGTGCAAAATTATGAATAAATTTTCCCTCCACGTTGTTTAAGGAAGCTGCAACAGACAAAGCCAATGACAAATGATTTTGAAGCACACCTGCAACTTTTAACAACTTGATTAATTATAAAGGCAGTTCGAACAAATATCACATAAACCACATTTATTGTTCCCTTGGCCATTACTCTGGAAACCAGTCTCGAGGTAACTAGAAAGTCCTGACACTTAGATGTTTTGAAACGCACTTCTAAATACCACTGCCATCAACACTCATTGATATTCCACTGGAATCAACCACTTTTCCTGACCCAACTAAGATGTAATTCCCGAGAATGCCCACGAGATGGCAGCAGTACGCACACTTAGAACATTTTGGAAATGACCCTATTGTACCATCCCTGTGTTCTCAACCAACTTCAAAGGACTAAAATTATAGAAAATATGTTTCACCCTCATGGCTGCTAATGTAGAACTCAGAAACAAAAGGTAACTAGAAAGTACTTTCATTTAAATGTAATGAAAGACACTTCTCAAATAACATTCCACAAACCCTTAGTAGATAATTCATTAGAGCCAATGACTTTCCCTGCCGGCCTGCACGAAGCTGTTATTCCCAGGTGACACATGAGATGGCAGCAGAGAGACACCCTTGGGACCATTTTCAAAAGGACCATCCTGCGCTAAGGCAATTTTAAACAAATTTCAAAGGACTGAAATTATAGACAGTATGTTTCTTACTGTCATTGCTGTTAACATAGAAATCAGGAAAAAAAGGTAACTAGTAAATCCTGATATTTAAAAGTTACTAACTACACATCTAAATAACATTGCAATCAACATTCATTGATGTTCTACTACAGTCAACCACTTTTCCTGCTCACCTGCCACTAACATGTTGTTCCTGAAATGCCCACGAGAGGGCAGCAGAGATGCACACTTGGAACACTACTATTTGCTTGGCCAAAAGGTTCATCCAGTTTTTATGTAAAGACACAAAGGAAGAGACGTTTTTCATTTTCACCAATAACTGTATTGAACAATGTATTCACCCTTTTGTTCTACTGCTTTCTGCAACGTTGCAGGCATATTCATAATTCCATCTTCCCAAAAGGTATCGTTTGGCCAAGCCAATATAAAGCCAGTTTCAACAAGCATCGCAGTATTGAAATTATATACAATATTTCTTAAGTGCTCTCATTGCACTTCAGCCAGAATTCAGTTTCCAGAAATGGGACTCTGGAAAGTCCTTATATTTTCCCTTTATATTATGAGTATATGTAATATACTCATAAACAACCTCAAAAGTAAAACACAATTTCAATTACAAAATAATTGAAAATGAATGGTGATAAAGATAATACATAGCAAAAATTATGAAAGAAATCTTAACCCTTCAATGCAGATTATCAGAAATAAAAGTTGAAAATTTACTATTTTTATACCCATATTAGGAACCTAAAAGAGTAAACGAAATCCAGAGAAAGTAGATAAAAACAGGCACATCGACATCTCTGCAAGTGTATATACATAACATGATAGTGAAACTGGAAAAGACACCGGTGTCCAAGCTGCCGGTCACTACCAAACACAATAAGCAATGACAGCGATCAAATCTTTAAGGGCGCTTTATTCAGATGGCCAGTGATCCGAGAAGATGGTGGGTTCATTCCCTAACACACCATCTTCCCTTCTCTTTCCAGGCCAGACTTTTCATAACAGGGAATAAACAAGGTGTGGTGAGGGCTTTGAAATTCAGGGAGGATTAGGTGAAAGGAGCTGCAACATCCCCATCCTGGGCAGTTAGCTATTCCCAGGGGCAGTGGTCCTCTGTCTCTCCCTGGAACACAAAGGTCAGGATGCCTCCAGTTTGTCCCCAGGGGGTAATCTTTACCAGTGCCCCAAGAGGTCAGCTGTTTTCCCAGGAGCCAAGACTGTAGTTTCTGAAACAAAAGCTTTAACATATACATTACTTGCTAGGTTTATAACTTTTTACCTTAAACTAAAATTTTACAACTCTTAGTCCCCTATTATTCCCCACCTTTAGCATGAAACTATCTCATTTCTATGAGATCAGAACTTAGCATTGGACTGTCCGGTGGGGGTTTTAGGAATACACCTAACTGCAGACCCACATAAGGAGGCACACTGTATGCAACAACAAGCTATGATACTAAACAAAATGACAAGGATAAAAACCATAAATGCCTCTCGAAGACCACATGAACTAGGCAGCCAGGAGGTTAGTTTAGACCCGTCAATGCCAAACAATCCCTCTCTGTTTGATATTGGACACCACATCATTTACTTGCTTTACCTTATGCTCTATGAGTTGTGAGCTATCAGTTAGGTTAAAACACCAGAGTCCTTTAAATTCTTCACATCCATGATTTTGCCTTAAAAGTAAGTAGTCTACAGCTACACGATTTTCTAGTAGTGCTTCTCTGATTTGTCCTAGTTCTTGACTAATGGCACTGATGGCTTGTGAGGTGGCATCCAAAGCTTTTCCCGTAGCGCAGGCTCATCTCCTTATTTCTATATTCAAATAAATTACCATGGTTAGCATGACAAATATAGTTAAAGACACATATTCAGCAGGGCTAAAGAGGTGTAAGTCACTGCTACAAGGGAGTAAGGGAGAGATCCCGTCGAATCTGGGTCGAGTGGGGCTTCAGAGGCATAAATAACGTCAGCCTCCCCAGAAAGCATGGTCCCCCAGAGTGTTTGCCCGAACATAAGAATAGACAGTCATTCCACATGTCAGAAACCATCCTGTGGGCCGTTTTACATGAGCATAAGCATGAGATACATCGGTGGTGGTGGTGCGATTCATTTTCACATCTGCTGAGAGCACAACACGGTTTTTAGTACAGTTGGCAAAAGTTACACATCCTCTAGCTGGGGCTACAATACCGACTTTCAATGAAAACGTTTCCCTGTCCTTTATAGTCACCACTGGTGCCCAATTATAAATATCAGAGTAGGTCATTTTCTTTTCAATATGTTCAAATACAGTATAATTTCTAAGGCTCTCCAAAGGAGTACAGACACCTATAACACATGAAACGAAAACTTGTTCAAAATAAGTTCCTCCTGCAAGACAAAAGTCAGAAATATTCAGAACTGTTTTTGCTAAATATACCCAAATATTTTCATCCTGTTTGAAGGGAATACGTTGTCCATAACGAGGAGCGAACAGGCAGTAATGAAGACAACATAACTCATTGTTTCCGAAAGATGACTCGGGTTTTCTTGAGGCTTGGCGGTCCATTGTTCCTCCAGTGCTTTCTTTAACCGGGTAGATGAATCCAAGGTTTTATTCCTGCCAACTTCACCGCAGTTGGGGTGGTGAGGAGTATGTCCCAAGGTCCAGTCCGCTTCTCTTCCAGTCGATTCTCTGGAGATCCTGCCCTCCAGGCCTTGAGCAGCACCTTGCCTCCTGGCTCCAACAAATGCAGTGAACGTACAGGGGAGGAGCCTCCAATGCAGGCAAAGTCATCAGTTAGAGCTAAGATTTGACTTACACGTGGTGCGTATTTCTTCCTCTTCGTTTCTTAACCTATATGCATATCTCCTACCCCAATTGTAGCCTGAAATGGCCACCTGGACACAATTTCATAGGGACTCCAGTGAATCCCACTTCGAGGAGCCACCCTTGTCCTGAGCAGGGCAATAGGCAAGGCTGGATCCCGATGCAGATGAGTTTCTTAACACAGCTTGGCTACATTTTTCTTCAGGGTGTGATTCATCTTCTCTACCTTCCCAGAAGCCTGAGTCTCCATACCATGTAGAGTCTCCACTTGATTCCTCAAATTTACTAACCTTCTGTGTAATTTCTGAAACAAAAGCAGGTCCGTTATCACTCTGGATGCTGCCAGGGAGGCCAAAGTGAGGGATTATTTCCTTCAGTAAAGCTTTCACTGCCTCCAAAGATGTCTCCATTCTAGTAGGATAAGCTTCTATCCATCCTGAAAAAGGCGTCAACAAAGACAAACAAATATTTCCACTCTCAGACCCTTGGCATCTGAGTACAGTCTGTTTGGCAGACCTCACGTGGACACTGGCCTTGGCGTTGCTGTCCTTCTCTCCTTTGATGGGGATCTGTTTGGGGTTGTTCTTCCGGCACACAACACATCTAGCAATTACTTTTCTTATGGCTCTGGAAATTCCGGGACCTGTGAGCCACAGTTTGACGTAGGTGGTTAAGGAGTCTCTTCCACAGTGTGTGGCCTCATGCAAATGCTTCATGACTGGCTCTACTAAATGATCAGGAACACAGTATAGCTCCTTTCTTCTTCTTTTTCCATCTGCTATCAGGACCTTCTTCATCAAAACCTTAGCCCTTAGCGTTCTCTAAGTCTGCACTCGAATATTCAAGGTCAAATTGTGACATGTCCAGAACAGGTACCAAGGGAATTCTGAACATTCCTTTAGCAACCTCTTTTGCTGCCCATTCAGCCAGATTGTTTCCTCTAGCCACTTCAGTGTCCTCTTTCTGATGCCGCGGGCAGTGCCTAACTGCCACCTGTAAAGGCACCTGAACAGCACCTAATAATTTTAAAATTTCTGCTGCATGCTTAATCTCCTTCCTATTGGAGGTTAATAGTCCTCTTTCCTTCCAGACTGAACCACGTGAATGCAAAATCAAGAAAGCATACATTGAGTCGGTGTGTACATTTATCTCTTTTCCTGTGACAATTCCAGCTCCCTCATCTATGTGATCAGTACGGCTTTCTGAACAGGGGTTCCTGGTGGCAGGTCTTTGGCCTCCACTACTCCTTCAAGAGTCACAACTGCATACCCAGCCTTTCTGCTTCCTTTGTCCATACAACTGCTCCCATCTGTATAGAGTCCAGTCTGCTTCTTCTAAAGGATGGTCCTGTAAATCAATTCTGCTACAATACACTTCATCTGTTATTCAGCAGAGTCATGTATTAGCGCAGCCGAGTCGGGCTCGGGGAGAAGAGAGGCAGGATTTAATGTAGAGTTTTGAGGGAGACTTTGGGATTGGTGAGAAGAATGGCTTGGTACCTGCCCGTTCTTCCAGCGGCAAGCCACATATTTCCCTTTTGCTCCAGCAGGCTCAACACTTGCTGGGACACATAACTGGTACAGGCTGTCCCAAGGGAAACTTCTCAGCTTCCTGCAAGAGCTCACAAGCGGCTGCCACTCTCAAGTGGGCTGGCCACCCCTGGACAGTGTGATCTAATTTCCCTGACAATTATGCAATGGGCCGCATATGTCACTAAGCTTTTGGGTGAGGAATCCTAGGACAAAGCCCTGTGTCTCACACACATATTATTGAAAAGGCTTCAGTAGGTTTGGAAGCCCCAGGGCCGGTGCAGAAGCCAGGTGCACCTTCAGACACTCAAAAGCCTGAGTGCACTCCTTTGTCCACTTTAAAGGGCTCTATTCCGGTCCCTTCAGAGCCTCACACAGTGGTTTGGCGATGAGCCCAAAGTTTGGAATTCAAATGTGGCAGTCGCTTGCCATCCCCAGGAATCTCCTGAACTGTTTCCTGGTGTTGGGAGGGGTCCTCTGTGGACTTTTGTTGCACCGCCTGCACCATAGTCAGCCTTTTCTGCTCAGGGACACCTTCCCCCATTCTCTCAAGGAGGCATCCCTTACAGTGCTCTAAGAGAGGAAGGCCGTCCCCATTAGGGTCCTCGTTGGGCTCAGTTACAGGGATTGCCCTGGGAAGGCCCAGAGCCCCATCTGGATTTTCTTGGTGCAACCTCCGAGCCTCTTCATTTGCCTTATCTGACACCAGCCTCTGCTCATTGCTCATCCCCCTTATTGAAGCAAAGAATTCAATAAGGCTTGTACGTCTGTCCACTGGGGATGATGAGTGGCAAAAACTGATGCAACCAAATCAGTCATTTTAGCAGGATCATCTCTATGAGAAGGGTTTGAGGAAATTCCCTCCTGTTTTCCACAGTGGCCGCACCAGTCTGCATTCCCACCAACAATGTACTAGGGTTCCCTTTTTTCCGCATCCTCTCCAACTTGTGTTTGTTGATTTGTTTATGTTGGCCACTCTGACCAGTGTGAGGGGGTACCTCACTGTGGTTTTAATTTGCATCTCTCTGATGGCTAATGATGCTGAGCATCTTTTCATGTCTCTGGGCCCTCTGTATGTCTTCCTTAGAGAAGTGTCTGTTCAAGTCCTTTGCCCATTTTTTAATTGGCGGTGAGGGACAAATACCATATGATCTCACCTTTAACTGGAACATGATCAACAAAAGAAAAAAGAAAACAATATATAACCAGAGACATTGAAGTTAAGAGTAATCTAACAATAGCCAGAGGGGAGTGGGGAGGAGATAGTGGGGAGAGGGGTTTTCAGGAACTACTATAAAGGACACATGGACAAAACAAAGGGAGAGGGTGGAGGCAGGGGAGGGAGGTGGGTTTGGCTGGGGTGGGGTAGAGAGGTGGGGAGAAAATGCAGACAACTCTAATTGAACAACAACAACAAAATTTTTTTTAAAGATTTTTTTTAAAAAGGGGGTTGAGCTTTTCCAGTTTAACAGATCCAATGTAGAAAACAGAGTGTGCGTCCAATAACATCCAGCAGGCTGGCCCTCTGGCCCTACTCCCACTGGAAGTTTCTGAAAAGGATATTGCCCTGCCCCGGTAGGGGCTTTTTCTCTACCAAATTTGGTTCCTTGACCGATTCAAGATGGTTCAGGTGCACTTTCCCCATCCACTCCCCTGGGGCTGTGGGGACACTGACCAGCTTGCAGCAGTCACAATATCTAGATCTTCCTCGTCCTTCTCCTCAGAGCTTCTGTCTTTCACATGCAAATTCCCCTTTCTCTGAGCCATTAACTTATTTTCTGTTGTTTTTTTTTTTTTAATTCTGCATGCCTCTTTATAATGTAAACTCAAACAAACTTCTAGGTAAGGCATTTTGTCCCACTTACCGGATTTTATACTGTAACAACTCTAGTTACAGTATAATACAGCAACGTAAAGACCCATTCAGTGACCAGCGCTCTCCTGAGTCTAAATTATACAGGACACAAACAGAGCAGCACTACAATAAAGCCACATACGCTCTAGGTATACGCTAGACATACATCGACAAATTAGCCAGAACTGGCCCCAAAGGGCTGCTTCCCGGAACAGAGGCTTTTTCCCCCATTCTACCAGATGGAGCCCCGAACACAGGGTACCCAAACCAAACCAGATCGGACGTCATTTTTTCAGATCGAGCTCTGTAACCCCGAATGGTACCTTTACCAGATGACCTAAGCTGTGACCCCGGATTTTAACCTGAACCAGAAAGTGCAGTGATTCTGTTACAGAGCAAGGGCAGGGGGTGGTTCACGATAAATTATTACAGAAAGGATTCCCCCTTTCTGTCTCTGGAGGTTCCTTCCCCCACGCCCACCTGCTAGGTTTGAAATGCCCGCCGCCAGAGGAAAGACGTCTCTCAATGCCAGAGACTGGTGAAAAGGAAAGGAATTGTTTATTTAAAAGTTACACAGACTTAGAATAATGACCTAATGTCTTCAATAAGATACTAAAGTCCTCTAGAATGCCCACAGATGCACAGTCCTTCCCTCTCCCTGTGCCCAGTCCAGGGTACCGTGTCTCAGGAAAAGAAGTAGAAGTCCGTGATTCAGGCTCCCGGCACCATCAGCTGGGTGGCTGCTGCAATCTCCAGTTAATCCAAAGCCATGCGGCACCTTCTCATGGCCCACCAGCAAGAGTCCTTTCTCCCCTTTTTCTTCCCGTCAAAGTCTCTCCTGCTGCCTAAGCCGCGTGGCAAAAAGAAACACTCCAAAACCTCGTGGTCCTCTCTACTCTCCTTCAGAACCGTGTGGTACTTCCATTTACTTCAGAACCGCATGGTCTACTCTTTACTTCGGAGCCGCGTGGTCTACTCCTTCCTTCAGAGCCGCGTAGTCTACTCCTTCCTTCAGAGCCGCATGGTCTCCTCCTTTCTCCCCCAAAACCTTGTGGTCCTCCCCCTTCTATGGCTGCCGCACCTAGGTTTAAATCCCAGTGCCCATCTTCCTTTGCAGCCCCATTTCTGACTCCTCCTACAGTCAGTTACACCTGCCAGCATCCTTGTATTCTTCCAGCTTTACTGGGCTGCCATAGTAAGTCTGGGCAGGTGTGGCCCCATGGCATGGAGCCAATCATCTCCAAGCTCTCCCACAGGCCCTGTAACCAGGGGGAGTTGCTTCTCAGACCCAGCTTGGGTGGAAGTCACTCCCATCTCCCTGGCTCAAAGCAGGGCCACAGCTATTTAACATATCCATGAAACCAGTTAAAGGTTATAGATATGTTAAATGACTGCCAGGGGTTAGCTACAAAGCTGTTGCTACCCAAAACAGCTCTGAATGGCCCTGTTCCATGTGTCCCATCCCCCCTGGCTCAGGCTTGTGGGGGTGAGGACATCCTACATACATTTTTCTAATATTTCCTGGACACCCCGAGTCCTGGACCCCATTACAAATCCCTTCCTGGGGCCCTCCTCTTGGCTGCACCCTGCTTCAATTCCATCAAATGTGAAAAACGATGAGAAATGCCAGGAGTGAGGGGGAGAATCCCCAAGTGAAATCACTTGGCAGCTGCTTGGGATTCTCCAAACCAAAACCTCAGGGCCTCTCAGCCCAGGCAGCCAATGGGACTCCCCACCAAATACCCACACTTCCCGGAGAGTCCCAAAGTGGGTCCCGGCGGAGTCGCCAAAATATGAAACCAGAGAAGACACTGGCATCCGGGCTGCCCGCCACTACCAAACCCAATCAGCAGCAACAGGGACTGAATCTTTATGGCGCTTTATGCACATGGCCGGCGATATGAGAACATGGCGGGTTCGTACCCTGACAGACCATCTAAATTCCATTTTAAAATGGCCCTTTTTATAAGGAGAGCAAAGCGTAGGTAGGGGTTTAGAATTCAGGGAAAAGTTCATTGGATTACAAACAAGTTCAGCATTCTCACCCTGGGCGGTGGGCTTTAGCTGTGTCCTAGCGGTGGGCATCTCACCTGGAGCACAATGGCTCAGACACCTCCTGGAACTGGGTGTGGGCCTCCTGAGGCGCACAGGTGGAGCTGCTCCTGGTCTCCTGGAGTCGGGGTGGGTCCCACTACCAGTTCCTGGAACAAAGCTTTTGCAGGCATTGATTATTAAGCTTATTAGCTATTACCTAAACTGAAATCTTCCAACTCTTAAGTCCCCTATCAAACAGCACGTGAACTGTGTGTAAACAACATGTGAACAAAGCGTGGATGGCACGTGATCAATGGAAACAACACATGGATGGCACGTGATCGGTGTGTGATTGGCACGTGATCCATGCATGGACGGCATGTGAACACGGCAAGAATGTGGCTTGAAGTGGGGGGGGGTGAGTGTGGCGTGAACATGGTGCTCGGTCCCCTCTCACCGTTCCCCTGGGGGGTTCTCTCGCTCCATGTGGAGGTCCGTACAGGGACTTATTCCCAGGCATAGATGTCTGCCGGGGTCCAGCCTCGGCGGGTCTCAGGGTCCCCGAAGGATGGACGGCACAGGCGACGAACGAGGGATCAGACACCAAGTTTGATGCCGGAGAACGGCCAGCCCTTGTGAGTCTGACCGAACTCTAAGAGTTTAATCAAGCTTTATTTTTATGGGGATTTGTTATATGACATCAAAGGAACAGGTGCATGGCATGATTTCTCAAGCAGGAAAAGTTTATACAGAAATACCAAGGAAATGTACAGGAAGTTCTACAGATTGGTTCATACTAAACAAAAGTTATTTTGACCAGAAGGGCCATCAATCAGACAAGCACAAGTAACTACATGTTCAAAGTTTCAAATGGCTATTGATCATTTGATGTCTAACAAAGTGTTCAGAATTTGGCATAGGTCAAAAAGATATGCTAGACTAGCCAGCAGTTATATGTGAACTATTAAAGGGCCTATGTGGTTAGGCTCTCTAACTCAGCCGTCTATCTTCCCGTCTAGGTTCTTTCTTTATGTGCTTTGCAGGGGATGATCTTTGTATTTGTTACCTCATGCTTAAATCATAATAGTTCACGTATTTTCCTTGCTCTTTTACCCATCTAGTTCTGTCAATTATTATTCCTGTCCAAGGTATATGGGGGGTTGTACTAAGGGGAACATCTAGTAAAACTTTTCTCTATTTTCCAGGCAGATGGCCTGCCCATTGTCTAATATTAATCTTCCAATAGGTAGGGGAAGTAGGCTGCAGAGGGGTTATAAGGGACTTTTGTTCTATGGCCAAGAAATCAATTTGTGCAATTGTGTTGGAATTCTGCAGATCAGTGGACCTGAAATACAAGTGCTCAAAAATCCTACCACCTAGTAATAGCAAAGACAGACTTGCAAGAAGAGATAGACAGGAAGTCCAGCCACAGCTGCCTCTGCTGTGCAGACGCATCTCATCCGTCCCAACTGTGTCAAGGGTCGGCTGTTGGTGGGCTCCCGACAGATGCCCACATGCCATTGCTGGGGCATTTAAATTTTTTCCTGTTTGCTGCTTTTCTAAATAAATCAGCTTGATTTTTGTAAATTGGCCTTGAACCCAGTGGCTTGGGTAAAATCACGCGTTAGTCTGGCAGTTTGTGGATGTTTCTGGATCTTCCCTACAGATGCCCCTGTCATCTGTCCCTCTCTGACCCTCCCTCCCACTTTAAGTTTCCGCCCGTGTGGCTTGCTGGCCGATTGCTCCTGTGTGTCCCTTGGAGGTGCAGTGTCGGTGGGCGCCCTGGTTCCACTCCCTGGCACTGCCCATCTGGCACCCGGCACCTCTGGCCAAACCGGGAGATGTTTTGGAGGCAGCTGTGTATTCGGCGCTGTTTTCCCTTTCTAATGGGGCGTCTCACTTCCTTCTGCGCCTCCTGAGGTGACGCCCAGCTGCCCGGCAGCACCCTGCCCAGCAGGGGCTCCCTGGGCCGCTTCAGACCGTTCTCCTCCTAGCCCTGTGTCCGGAACCCCGCGTGGCCCGGGCACGGCTACTCCCCAAGGTCAGCGTGCAGCCGCCCACCTCGCCCCTCAGCCTCTGCTCGGGGTGGCCCAGCGCCACCTCCTGGAACTGAAGCAGGGTGTAGCCAAGAGGAGGGCCATAAGAAGGGATTTGTAATGGGGTCCCGAACTCAAGGTGTTCAGGAAATATTAGAAAAAAATATATAGGATGTCCTCACACCCACAAGCCTGAGCACGGGGAAGGGACATATGGAACAGAACCATTCAGAGCTGTTTTGGGTAGCAAGAGCTTTGCAGCTAACCCCTGGCACGGTCATTTAACATATCTATAACCTTTAACTGGTTTCATAGATATGTTAAATAGCTGTGGGCACACTTTGAGCCAGGGAGATGGGAGCAAATTCCGCCCAAGATATAACTGGGAATCAACTCCCCCTGGTTACAGAGCCTGCGTGAGAGCGTGGAGATGATTGGCTCCATGCCATGCATGGGGCCACACCTGCCCGGACTTACTATGACAGCCCAGTAAAGCTGGAAGAATACAGGGATGCTGGCAGGTGTAACTGGTTGTAGGAGGAGTCAGAAATGGGGCTGGGAGATGGGCGCTGGGATTTAAACCTAGGTGCGGCAGCCATAGAGAGAGAGGACCACGTGGTTCTGAAGGAGAAGAGGGACGACCACGAGGTTTTGGGGAAGAAGGGAGAGAAACATGCAGCTTTGGCGGAGTGAATAGGAGAGGACCATGTGTTTTGGGAGTGCTTCTTTTTGCCACGCGGCTTAGGCAGCTGAAGAGACTTTGCCGGGAAGACAAGGGGAGAAAGGACTCTTGCTGGTGGGCTGTGGCATGGGCTGCCACATGGCTTTGGATTAACTGGAGATTGCAGCAGCCACACAACTGATGGTGCCGGGAGTCTGAATCACGGACTTCTACTTCTTTTCCTGAGATGCGGTACCCCACACTGGGCAGAGGGAGAGGGAAGGACTGTGCATCTGTGGGTATTCTAGAGGACTTTAATATCTTAATGAAGACATTCAGTCATTACTCTAAGTCTGTGTGATTTTTAAATAAATAATTTCTTTCCTTTCAACAGTCTCTGGCATTGAGAGACATCTTTCCTCTGGCGGCGGGCATTTCGAACCTAGTAGGTATGTGTGTGCGTGGGGGAACCTCCAGAGACAGAAAGGGGGAATCCTTTCTGTAAAACTTTATCATGAACCACCCCCCGCGTGTTCTATAACAGAACGGCCCGTGTGCTCGACTCAGACCCTGGGAGGTGTTCGGGAGAGGGAACCCCCCCCCCCCCCCCCCGCCAAGGTGTAACGAGGTCACGGACCCCCCAAGCGCGCTCCGCAAACAGATGTCCCCTGCAGGAGCCCCTGTCTCCGCATCAGGAAAAGGACACTTCTGTTTGGTAAATTATTACAAAATCAGCCTTCCAGCTGAAAAGGGCCACAAAACAATACCTTCGGTGGGGGGGGGGATGCTGCCAGATGGTTTCTTATTAAAAACCATGATGTTAAAAACAAAATAGAATTCTGTAATAACTCGACAGAGAGCAGAAGGGCCCCTCCCCTGGTCCTGCAGAGCAATCTCTGTAAAAAGCTTTCTGTAATTTCAGACTTTTATTTGCTATACATCTCAGTCACTTTGGAAGCTCAGCTCGGCTCTGGTTTGGGGATTTCATGAGTGTGTTTAATGCCCACGTCTGAGTGTTTCGACCCATTAACTGCACCAAGTCGAGGTGCCTCCAATGCCTGTGGATGCCGCTCAGCTCCTGGCCAACCCTGCACCCCAGGCCTACCACCAACTCCTCGCTGGGGATCTCGCAGTGCGGGGAGTGGACCCTGCCAGACCTCCCTTCTGACACACTCCCCCTCTCCGGGTCTCTGAGTCAACCCACCCCCAGCTCCTGTTCACAGGTTCCTGACTAGGAGCACCCTGTTCTCCACGCTGCCTTCGCCATTGGACGAAGTTCAGGGTGACCCACGGTGTGGACTGTGTGCCAGACTCTTGGGCTCTGGGGGGCAGTTATGTGCCCACAGGAAGCCTCTGCTGGTCGGGCCGAGCCCCCACTCCAGCTGCCCGTCCTCCAAGGGGCCCACGTGCAGGGCCAGAGGGGGCCTCATTCGAACAGCACGTCGCCAACATGCAGATGATTCCCCGAGGGGAATGTGCACCCCAACAGTGTTCCCTGCAGGGGAAGGGGGTCAGTGACCCGGCTCACATGGCCTCCCATGCCTCCAAGGCCGCTTGCTGAAGGCTGGTCCATGGGAGTCCGTGGCCCGAGCTCAGGCCGCCACACACAGGAGACACCGTCTCCCCAGAGCCACCTCCATGGACACACATCCGGTGCCTGTCCTGACCAGGTGGGAGTCTGCCGGATCCGACCTGACCCTCAGCGAGCCCCAGTCACCCATCCGAAGACAGTGGCTCCCCCTTAATGTCACATCTGCATGGGATTCCATCCAGAAAACATCACAAGTGGAAAATAACTCTAAAACAAATGTTCCTCAGCGGTTCCACAGCCAGCCAGCCAACCCTGGGGATGACAACAAGGGTATTGTTAGTTATTGTTTATTATTATTATTACCATTATCACTATTACTGCAATAGGACAAACCCAGGGCCCCAAAGCTCAGGCAACCCGGCCTCCTTCAGCCCGGGGGAGAGACCTGCTGTGTGTGCACCCCGTTCTGCAAGGGGGTGTGGGGAGGTGTCCTGGACAGGACAGTCCCCAGCAGACCCCATCTCAGCATGCTCTCTCCAATGCCGTCCTCCCGCCCTCCCCACGTGGTGGCAAATCACTGCTTAAAAAAAAAGAAAATCCTAATCCCGGATGTTTTGGGGGAGCAGCGGGGTAAACGGTGAGCCTAGCCCTGAGCACAGGTGCAGGTCCCTCACAGACGCTGTACTGGTACAAACCAGAATGCTGTCTGCTCAAGTTCACTACCGTTTCTCCTACTTGCAAACCCAACCACAAAAGGACTATTTCATCATCTTCACCCTTCTTGCTCCCAGAGACTGGTCCCCTGGGGTTTAACAGACAGAAGTTGTTAGAGCCATCAAAGCAGAAAGACAACCACTGGGGAGAAAACCAGGGTTGGGGGGGTCCTACGGGAATATGTTCCAAATGGATGCAGGTCTCCTCGGCATCCAGAGGCTGGGTCTGCATCAGGGCCTTAGCTGCACCCTGGGCATGGGGAGGGGAGGGCGCTGCCCAAGATGGGGGATGGGGGGCACCTCAGTGTCACTACAAGTTACCAGGGTGGGAGAGGGCCTCCGTGGTGCCAAAGGGCAGGCACTGCCTTCCCCGGGGACTCTGCCTGGAGGGAGGGAAGAGACGGAGATAATTAGGGTTTTTTCATGGAAATCAGCATTTATCCGAAATCAAAGACCGAGGATTCTGCACCATCTCAATGGGCTTCGGCCAGAGAACTAAAACATAAAAGACCATCGGTCCCCACAGCCCCCTGCAAAAGCAATTAAATTGTTCACCAAAGGGCTGTGAGCCGTCAACGCCACCTGCTTCCTGGGTTCAGCAGGGTGGTACAGATGCCTGAAACTGGGCAAAGACGTGGAGTTCTGGGGCCTCCCCGCAGGCCACGGAAAAGAAGCTGAGCCCTGGTGTGCCTCCTCGGTGCCGGACCTCCCAGGGGATCACAAACCAGGTGGGAGTGGCGTTTCATCCCAGCTCTGCCACAGTTTGGGCAGCTGTAGCATGGAGCCAGGGAGTGAATGCCCTGAGCTTTTCACTCTGGGGCGGAAGACTTTAAGGAAAATGCTGTGGGGGTGGGTTGAAGTCGGAGGTAAAGCAGGCTTGTGTTTTAAAAAATCCTCAGCACTGTCCAGTGAGGAGAAAGAGGCAGACCAGCCACAAGGAGCACCCCCGTCCCTGTGTTTATACCCGTCCTGGGGAGCAGCAGGGTCCCCAAGACGGGGAAGAGCTAGCACGCCAGGGCTGCAGTTCCTGAGCCTGAAGACTGGCTCCTGCGGTGATAAGCCCTCACCACGAGTCTACCGGAACCTCAGACCCAGTGTCCAGGGCCCATGGTCCACCTCAGGCCGTCCGCTGAAGGAAAGGCTGTGGCAGGAGAGGCCTGGGGACAGTGAGAACTCACAGGGGGCAGGAAGGGACCTGTCCCGCCTTCTCCCACAGGCTGGGAGTTTCCACATCGTTTCCGAGTAAAAGCTCAGAAGTATGACCTGTGTCCATTCTCCTTGTCAATTCTGATCATCCAGAGAAAAGGGAGCCCTCCTTGCTGTAACCCCACAAGGGACCCCACAACCAGCTGCATCACTGGTCTAGGAAGCCCCCCACGGGAGCCTTCCTCTGAGAAGGACTAATTGCTGACCTCCCCTTCTTCCTCTGGCCCCACGTGCGTACCTGGTGTGTCTGAGAGCCCTGGCCACACGGGTCGTGTACTCGAGCCAGGGACTGACTTTTCCCATTGCGATGCCCCTTGCGGACTTCCTGGCAGGGTGTGGGGGGCTGCACTGCTGGCGACCTGGGCCCGGGGCTGCCCTGGTTGGCACTCAGTTTCCTCCTCTGTGCAACGAAGGGGCAGGGCCTGCAACTTCGGGAACCCCGCCCAAATGGGAGCACCTTCAGGACACCCAGGCTCTCTGTGGTCCCTGCCCCCTGGGGAGGAGGTGGGGCAGACAGGGGTGTGAGCCTGTGAAGCGGGTTGTAAAAAAAATATTGAAGTATAACATACAGAAAAGTACACAAGTTCTAAGTGTACGGATGCATAAAAAGTGACCGCAGTCATGTAGCCAACAATCAGGTCAAAAAATAGGAATTCATGAAAAAAATACTAACTCAGGGTAAAAATAAGTCAGAGTAATGGGTAACTTTGGGAGTTATCATCCGGGATGCGACACATCTGCTGGGGTGTTCAAATGTTCTACATCTTGATCTGAATGATGGTTATCATGATGGTTTACATATTTAAATATCATCTTGTACTTTTAAGATCTGTGCGTTTTCTCTACTTATTATAATTCAGTAAAAAATAAAATTTATTAAAGGGGAAAAAAAAAAGGAAACAGCTCCACCTGCTCCCTGAGTAGGTGAGAGGGGCCAGAACAGCGGGGGACCGTCATCATTCCCAGAGAGAAGTCAAGGGCCAAGAAGTCAAGGTGGCGGCAGCAGGGATTCTGGGGGGGCTCTTCCCTCCTCCTCACAAGTGTGTGGTGCCCATGCCCATGCCTCCCCCGCCTCAGGCCCCGGGGACCCCGAGCTCGAGGGCCAGTGAGGAGGGGGCTGCGGAGCTGAGGGCTGGCCATGGTGTGACTGCCGCATTTGCCAACCTGACCCCATGGCCCTCGTCTGCTCCCCTGGGGTCTTTGGTTTAGATGAGCCCATCTGGTTGGAGGCACAACTGCCCACTGTCCCCAGCCTCACATGGAGGAGCTGCTCATGTGGCTGCTGGGGGTCCAGAAAATTCACTCCTCCCCCAAATCATAGCAGCCAAGTCCTTGTGAGCAGGCTGCTCCTGCCAGGGGCGGGGGCTGCTGCAGGACCCAGCAGCCAGGGGATAGGTTCTTCTTCTCCAGGAAGCCAGAGAACAGAAGGAGCTAAACAGACAGCCTGGCTCCCACAAGAGCAAAGTCACAGCAGGGGCCACACCAGCTGCCGCTGTCCCCGCCCTGGCCCTCAGGCCTGCTGGCAGCCCTGCCCCATGAGGCTCAGCCACCAGGCCCACTCAGCAGCTGGATTCTGGCCCAAGAGGGTCTCCATCTCCCCCCACCCCAGGGTACCTTTCCTCTTGACTGTGTCCCTTGGGTCTCTCCCTGGAACACAAAGGTCTGGATGCCTCCAACTTGTCCCCAGGGGGTAATCTTCAGCAGTGCCCCAGGAGGTCAGCTGTTTTCCAGGAGCCAGGACAGGCCTTATCTGTAGTTTCTGAAACAAAACCTTTAACATATACATTACTTGCTAGGCTTATAACTTTTAACCTTAAACTAAAATTTTCCAACTCTTGAGTCCCCTGTCATTAGCAGTTTCTTTTTAACTCTTGGAGTACAATTTTGAATAATTTTTTTTCTCATTGTTTAAGTAAGCAGCAACAAAAAATAAATTACAAATCTTTTCAAGCACACTTGGAACATTTTTACAACTGACTATATTAAGCTAGAAAGCAGGTTCCAACAAATGTCTCATAAAATATGTTTATTGCTCTCTTTGCCATTCATCTGGAAACCAGTCACAAGGTAACTAGAAAGTCCCTACATTTAGATGTTTTAAAATATACTTTTAAATAACTCTCCAAAATAAATCACAGTCAGAGTTGGAAAATAATTAGCATAGAAAAATAATAAAATGACTGCCTACCAGAGCAAGTTCTGTTTTCCAAAATGATAAAGGCTTCAAACTCAGAGGTTCTCAACCAAAGGTGATTTCTGCCCCCAAGGGGGTTTGAGGCAACGTGCTGAGCCATTTTAGACTGTCCTGAGGGGAAGGGAAGCCAGGGTGTGGGCAGTGAATAGAGGTACAGGATGCTGATAAGCACCTACAATGCAGAGGACCATCCCCCAGGAGAATGAATTATGTGGCCAAAAAGGTCCATAGTGCTGAGAGTGACAAACCCTGCTCTGTATCCTGAAGAGTCCCTTAGAATACAAACAGCATGTCCCTCTGCATCCTACATCTGAAATGCTGCCTTTCTTGGAACAGGAAGCATGGAAGCTGAAACTTAAAGAATAAAAAATGCCGGCCATGTTGCAAATATTGGGGAGAAGTGTCCCAGGTTGAGAAGACCTCTGGAAAAGTTCAGGAGACAAAGGAAGATCTGATGACTTAGGAGACTGAGTCGCACTGTGAGAAAACTGAGTCAGCATCTGAGGATCCCTGCTTCTTTCCATTCCTCATAAGTCACATTAATAACCATTTCATAATGTCACTTAGAACAAAGAATCTTACTCTGTTAGATGCCAGAATTCACCATCTAAAGTTTTCCTCTTTGAAAACGTGGACATTTGCTACCTTGTGTGTTCCTCAGATTACCAAGTCGGGGGCACATCTCTGCTAACAAAACACTTGAGATTTCTAGAACACCATGCTTGCTTCCAGGCTGTACAGTCCCTTAAAACGCTAAGAATGATGCTGCTCTTTTATTTAGTCATTAATATATCTAGGACTAACAAAAAGAATTTTTCTAGCTCCTCACATTACCTCACATCTTTCTATTTCCTTTCTAGCTTTAACTATTTCTATGTCATATACAGCTACCAAAATGGAATAATCATTACTGTGGGAGAGCAAGTTTACCTTCATAACTCATGAGAATCAACGGAAAAGTATCACAAATGGAATTTAGTGCAGTGATGGGGAAATAACATGCAGAAGTAAACATGTAGAAATAGTAAATTAAAGATATAATTTACTATGTATATCTTACTGTGGGTCCATTTAGTGTGGATTGTGAACCCACTTGAAGGAGTATGGGGTCCTTTGACATCACCTCTGGGTAGTGGGACTGTGTGGAGGAGTCGAGCCTGAGAGATTGGGGGTGCTGGAGTCCTGTGCATGCTGGGAGGGGTCTCACCTGGGAGAGCAGGCTCCAGCCACATCGGCTCTGGGTCCACGTCTTCAGTTCTTAGGACTGAGAAGATTGTCTTCCTGAGTAATCAAAGACCTGATTAAAACAACATGAAACAGAAACATGTTTTCCGGAAACATTGTATCTTTCCTGTATGGGCAGAAAATGTCTCACACTATAGTACCTGGTGCTGCACAGTACAGGGAAACTGTGCCATTTGACAAAGTAAAACAGAACCAAACTGTGCCTCTACATCAGCTTACTTTTCACATTTACACGCATTTACTTAATTACATTTATTCCACAAGTGGCACACACAAGGCCCGCAGTCTGAATCCAGCTGCCACCTTGTTTTATCCAGCCCGGCACCTTGTTTCTACCCAGCAGCGGGGTCGAGCTCCTTGCCCCTGGTTAAGGAGCAGTTACATTTAAACAGTCCTAAAGTTATATTTGGCCCTTTGAAGGCAACCGAGAGGCTGATGTGGCCCCCGGTGAAAATGAGTTTGACACCCCTGATTCCTATCGGATTCAGCTGAACCATATATAAAACTTCCTCTCTCTGCATTTTCCTTCACAGACCTTCTACCAATTTCCTTTTTACATTCACTTTTTGTCCTGCTTTCCCTCTGCCTCATTCTAGAACAACCAGCCTCTCTCAAGACAAAATTAATTCCCTTTCTCTGAAAAATACATGCCCAGACCTCATGCCTTTTTGTTCAATCACAACATATCTTGTTTTTCTCTTATACAAAGTTCTATTCTCTACTGTTGTCTTTCTGTACCTTTAATTAGAATTCTTAACCTTTTTTAAAAAAGCCTTAATTCCTAGTGAAAACTAAGAGTAAGAAATCGTGGATTCTGTTACACCAGTATTCTTTAGATTGATATTTATAAACAAATTCAATCACTTCTAGAGATATATTTATTCATAGTACAAATTTCTAATGTTCCACAAGACATGTTTACTAAAAGTATCAAATATCCTTAGTTCCTCTATAATTTGTGGCAAAACACAAATAACCCCGAGTTCCATCAGCCTACCCCTCACCCAAACTCTCACTGCCTTACACCCCATGAAAACCTAAACATCCACGATTTTCCACAATGGGCTGACCTCTGCTGGTCCTCTGCAGACTGACCTTCCCTCTGCCTGGCCTGCTTGTCCAGGTCCCAGAGGATGCCGCCCCCGGGGCTGCTGAAGCCACTGAAACCCTCTCAGCGAAAAGAAAGCAAGTCACACGAAGCCACAACATGCTTCCTGACCGGACACGGCTGTCCTGGGTGCCCGCCAGAGGCCACCACCTCATACAGGTGCCCAAGTGCCATGTGGGTCAGAGAGGTAGCTGGGGCACCCCCGCCAGAGGGGCTGTGCAGTCCGCACCTCACAGTTCAAGGGCAGCCCCGGGGTCCCCTTCCAGCCATCCTGCTTACATCCATTACATCTGGGGAAAGTCCAGCAGAAATGGGGCCACATATCCGTAACTTCTCCTAAAATAGTTACAATATGATTGGAAAGTACAAACCCACGAAGAAATGAAGCGTCTTGTGTCCACGTCACTCACCACTGGAAAATCAGGAAGAAAGCCCCCAACACTGTGGTCCCAATTGCTCAGCAAGTCACAGCTCCGAGAACTTCCAGACCCAGTCACTCCTGGCAAGAAAGGTTCAAATTGAGCAAGGGGGGCGGGGGGGGGGGGGGGGAGTCATTATCCTCTGACACTTTCTACCTGATTCCTCCAGACCATGTGGGACCCATCCAATTTGGTTACAATATCAGCGTTAGCTTTCGTATTTAGGGAAAACTGGTCACTGTGGCTACAGCAAAGAAGACCCTCTCCGTCAATCATGTCACTTGATCGGGCCAGAACTGTCCCCAAACTCTGTCTCAGCCCTTCCCCTGGCCGAGCACGCAGTGAGCACGAGAGTCCCCTGGGCCCGGTGTCCGCTCGGACAGAGCCGTTTCTCTCACCAGGGACATTTCTGATGTATAAACGCTGACTCTCCCTACTGGCACCCGAACAGCCAAAGAAAGGTCTGGAGAGAAAAGCGCGCGTGTAACGAGCCTGCTGCCCGGAGGCCACCCGTGTGCGTGGTTCCCTGACTCGGGCGTCCAGAGCCTCCGCGTCTGCACGTGGGGTCCAGCGACCCTCTCCCTGTTGTCGCACCGCGGAAAACGGGTGAATTCCTTCGCTCCTTCACTACAGTCCCCGGACGCCAGTTTTCCCGTTTTTTCTTCTTTCATAACCAGGAGAGAGAGGTGTGAGTTCCGCAGTCTTGGAGAGCGCACCCGTGTGAATCCTCAGCCGGCTCCAGCTCCGCAAACCCCCGGACCCGCGCTGCGCCCCGCGGGCCCGAGACAGGCCAGAGGCCGGGTGCGCAGCGTCGTCGGCGGTGAAGGTGCTCCACTCCGCTCTCCTTTCCTTCCCACCGGGGAGAGGACCCCGCAAAGCTGTGTTAGCGCGCGACTCCGAGTCGCGTCTCCCGCCCCATCGCTCTCCCCCCAAACCATCCTGGAGTCTCTCATGGTCTCCGTCACCTACTCCCACCCGCAGGTCCCCGTCCCCAAACCTCCCTTCTCTGCATTCCAGCAGAATTCCGCGAGGGTCCTTCCCCCTCCTGCTCCGAACATAACCCGCTCAAACCTCCCCCAGGCGGCTCCGGTCCAACACTATCCGGCGCGCATGGCTCCGCGCACCAGGGTCCGGTCCTCTCTCCCGACACGCGCTGCCCATCCCCTCTCCCCCGGGCTTTGCCCCCGAGCCCGGACCCCGACCCTCCGGGACCTCACCCAGCCCACACCTCCGCCACCCCAGCGCCCCTCCCGGCACCGCCTGGGCCTATTTTTAAGTTGGAGCCCATGCTTCGCCCCCTCTGTCCCGCACCGGGCAGCATCCGGGTGACTCTTCCCTCGAAGTTCCCGGACGGACATCGCGCGCGCCCCCCTCCACTCTCTGCCTGCAGACCTTCGCCCCCCGCCCCTCTGACACCCCTCCGCGTCCGGGCACAGACAGCAACTCCGCCCACGCGGGTTCCTCCCCGAGGCACTTCCCGGTCCTTCGGCCGCTGGGAGGGAAGAGAGGGGACGTCCGGGCAAAGCGGGGACAGGCTGCGATCTGAGAAGGGCTCTGGGACCGGGCGGCCACGCCGCAGGGAGGCCGGACTGAGCGCAGTTCACACAGGACCCCTCCCCCCCCTGCCTTGGGCCACGGAGAACGCGGACCGGCCGCCACGCTGCTCTGGGGCAAACTGGTGGCGCACGTGTTTCTCTCAGGAGGCCACTCTCGGGGTCCGGGTTGCGGAGGTCGTCCTTTCGCGCATTCAGTAGTTGCTCTCTCGCTGCACAGGATGCGGCAGCAAGAAGCGCTTTTCTGCGTGAACTACACACAGGCGTTACTCCCAAGATGCACACTAGGTGGCAGCGGAGTGCAACATTTTATGATGTGCGGGCAGTTGTCCTCCACTAGTTAGTTAAACACTACATGGTAGCAGAGAAAAACGTTTTCTGGCAACTTCCTCTTAGGTGCTGTTCTCAAGACGCACGGGAAGTAGCAGATCTTTTCCTGGTGGCCTCCACTCCACTTTTATTCCCACGGTGCACACTAGCAGCAGAAAAGAGCGTTTCCTGATTAGTTCCACTCAGGTGCTATTCTTAAGGTGCACACGAGAGGGCAGCAGAGAATAGTTTTTCCCCAGTAACATCGACTGAAGTATTACTAAAAAGTGCCCACGAGGTGGCAGCAAAGACCACATTTTCCTTGCTGAGGGCCCAGTTTCCTCTATTAAAATGAGAATCCAAAAACATGGAAAGAGAATCCAGACTTGCTAATAAGCTCACTTTATTCCTATTTTAAGCCCATCACGTGCTTCGTTTTACCTTTTGCTCTCATTTGCTAGATGAGGCAGGAACATTTGTTATCTGCATCTTACAGGTATTTAAACTGAAGACTCATTCTAACACAGTTCAAAGTCCAGAGCCCAGGCCTAAATGGGCCAGAAGAGCAGGCACGGACATAATGCCTGAACGAATTCAGTGCTCCACAGTCCTTGCAGCTGCGGGCCAAATCTCGGCTGTTCTATCTGAAGAAAACCTGCCCACAACCTAACCGTCCACCCTGCCACATACTCACCCCACTGGTGTTTGGGTGGGACTGGGGCAGGCAGCTGGGAGGCGGGCAGGCAGGGAGGAGGAGGTGGTGTGGCCCTTCGCAGGAGCACAGCCAGCTCCAGATCCCTGTAACAGTGACCTCCCCACATCTACTCCCTGCCTGTCCCCCCACCACTTAAAATCTGTTCTTCTGCCCAGAGCACCGGTCTGCTTCTGCCCATGTTCCCTTCCTCTGAGGCCTCACCTGACAAGAGCTTCCTAGAGGCTCAGTCTGGAGTCTGGAGTGGCAGTTTCCTCACAGAGAAGAGCCTGAGTCCCAGACAGGCGCAGAGCTGACCTCTGGCCCCACCGCCCACCAGCTGTGTGACTTCAGGCAAAGGATCGTAAACTCAGTCTCCTCTGCCAGCCGGGGTAACGGCCCCCCCTCCCAGGGCGGCTGGGAGGATTCGGTGAGGTGGGGTGTTCAGCTCCTGCCCAACATGTGGTCAGCCTCACTCTCCCTCCCTCTTCCCTTCTGTGTCCTTTCTTACCTTCTATGGGCCGAATAAATCAAGAGTTTAGCAAATAGTGTCGTTCCAGCAGAATGCACTCTCCTACTGGTGCCCAGACAGCCCACCTCCCCGGGGGCACTCACTCCTGCACCGGCCTGGCTTCCTCCCCGGGGCAGCACTGACCACAGCCTCTCTCTGGGCCTCACACCCCTGCTCCTCCGCAAACTCAGGGTCCCGCCTCAGCTCAGGCCACCTCCACCTCACACCAATCCTCTTACTGTCCCTCTGCTTCCCGTCCCCAGCCCGTCCAATCCGACCTCCACACTCTGACCAGCTTGACCTTTCTAAATTAGGGATCTAATCCTGTCACTCCCCATGCATAAGAGGCTGTTACTTCTGAGACATCAGTGAAATCACTCATCACTCAGTCCACGGCCTGGGTGTTAAATGACCTTGCTGGTCTCGGTGATGTAGAGAAAGTGGTCTGAACCCAGAAAGCATATATTCTGATAGAAGACATGCAAAATTCAGTGTAACTACCAAAGTGTTATTACATTGACGTGGGCGTTTTAATACAAATTCCACATGCCGTTTATTTTCCCAGGCTGCCGTAACAGGGTCACACAAACTAGGTGGTTTCACACAGAAGCGGTGATTTAATGTCGTGCCGTTCCAGGTCCAGAAGTTCAAAACACCCCGGACACGGGCAGGGCTGCCGACCCCCCAGAGGGTTTCCAGCTCCTGGTGGTTTGCTGGCCTCCCAGGGGCTCCCAGGGCTGCCCTGCAGCCCGCCAGTCTCTGCCTCGGAGCCACACGGCATTCCTCTGCGCGCCTGCAGCTTCTGCTGTCTTCTGAGAACACCAGTCGCATTGGATTAGGGCCCATCCTAAGTGAGTAGAACCACATCTGCCCTCGCTCACATCTGCAAAGGCTCATTTCAGATAAGGTCACATTACTAGGAACAGGGGTTAGGGTCTCAACATACCTTTTGGGGGGGTGCACAATTTAACCCATAGCAACAGTACAATGTAATCATGCCTGTCAGGTTGTAACAATCTTTCATTACAGATGCTTGCTGCACGGTGGTGAGCCTAAGATGCAGGTACATGTCAGCTCTGTCTCGTCCCAAGTTGCTCCGTGACATACGCTGCGATCATGATAACTGCTAACTGAGGTTATTACAGATCTATGTTTCCGTTTCTCTAATTTCTCTTGCAGCGTGCACAGCAGAAGTCCCCAGTAACAGGAAGAACTGACCACCCCCCTTACTTCACATGAAGATCCAATGAAGGCTTGTATCCCACACACACCTGTGTTACACTGTACAAACCTAGAACGTAGATTGCATGATTACAAAACCCAGCTAGCATGTAGCACTGGGAGAGAAGACTCTTACATCCTTCTACTGCCCTGAGGAAGGGCTGTTCCACTAGTCTGGAGCCCAGCTTCCTCTCCCCAGCCTGGAACGCACTCTGAGACCAGCTCACGCCCAGTCACCGGTTCTGCAGGCAGCACCACCACCTTTGCGGCCTCGGGGGTCAGGAGCCACAGGAGCAGCATCGGCGCCTCAGAACACATTTCAATGGGTGTCGTGCTGAGAACACGGCACTGTCTCCCACAAACAAGCGACAGAGGCTGCAGCCAGGCAGCTGCCTCCTGGGAGAGGCAGGGCAGCCTCTGAAGGGCACTGTGGTTCTGCTGAACCGGAAGACAGGCACAGGGATGGGAAAGTCAGAGCCTGCCGGGTGAAAGCACGGGACTGCTGCTCCCCCATGTGGTCCACCGTGCGGTGCTGTTACATTCAAGTATTACGGGGGGGGGGGGGGTGCCCCTGGAGACGGAAAAGGTGTTAGGGAAGGAAGCACACAGAGCAGAACCCTTAGAATAAGTACCGGCCATGTACTACAAATGTGCTTAAATATATGCCCGTCCTAGATGGGACAGTCCTTGAAGATGGCCAGTCATCAACCGAAAGGAAAGTAAGAATCGCTCCTCACGCTGGCTTTTCTCCCCACCCCACCATGCAAGGCAGGAGCCTCAGCGTCCACTCACCCTACACGGTGAGGCTCTGGCTGCGTCTCTGTGGCTCGGGGCCCTGCTGTCGCTCGTCTGGGGGCTCTGGCAGGAGTCCCGGCAGAGGGGCAGCACCGTCGGGTATGGAATGGAAAAGGACGGCCAAGCCTCTCCGACGGAGCTGCCCCACAGGGGCTGATGGGGGTTATTTTGTCAGGAGTGGGGAGTGGCTCACAGATCCATGGCACAACCCCCACCCCAGACCTCCCGCAAAAATCTGCATCACACTGTCCGGGGACTGCTCTCTCTCGAGGCCGAGGCAGGGTGGCCCAGGGCGGAGTCCCGGCTCCCACCACTGTCTCTTGCTCCAGACTGGCTGTCCCCCCCCACACACACACACACACCGCACTCAAAGCTCAGTGAAAAGGGGAAGCTGCCAGATTCCTCTGATTACTTCAGCCGTTTAGGCAACAAGTGGTTTTCAAACAAGTCTCAGGGAGAGATGCGTTGCTGTCAGAGGCCCGCCAGTCCACTTCTTCTGGGTCCTGCGCTGTCTTCTTCAGTGTGGGCCTGGGGAGGGGACAGCAGAATGCATTCCTGTCATTCCCACCACCTCCCTGCACGTGTGGGAGGCCTCAGGAGGGCGGGCAGCCCTCTCTGGCATGTCCTTGCCATTCCCAGCTGTCCTCCAGGCCACTAGTAACTGGTGTGTCCAAGCGCCCAGGAGCCCAGGCACGGCCGAGAACGCCCTCCCAGTTCTGCACCCCCATTGCGTCCTCATTCCTCAGAGACCACTGGCCAAGAGGGGGACACTGAGGGGCCACCTGGACAGGGAGGTGTCTGGAGGACAGGGCAGAGGACCCGGGACCCTGACCCCTCCCTCACGAGGCCCGTCCCTTGGCTTCCTCAGCAGAGCAGCAATGCCACTGAGGCTGGACCCACAGGCAGGGGCTCTCCCCCGACCCCTCTGGTGCCCAGTCTGAGGCCCTCGAGCTGCAGCGTGGCCCACGGGGCTGATCGGGCCTCTGAGGGAGTGGGCCTCCACCCATCCGCTTTACAGCCGGCACTCTGTCTCCAGTGTGGCCCGTCTGAGTCCATGGCCAAGTCCTGAGCCACCTCCAGGGCCTGACCGGGACCCCGTCCTTCAGCCTGGCCCACCAACAGCAGACTTGGCCTATGAGGGGCTCCAGGGTGGGGCTGGCAGCTACATACCTGGGACCACAGAGCAGAGAGGAGCATCACCCACCATGTTCCTCCCACCAGACTCAAGGGGACTTGGTGCAGAGGAAAGTACACTTTACCTCTGCCTCTCTGGGTGGCCTTGGACAAGGGACGTCACACCCCACGTCCCCCATGTCCCACTGCCCAGCGGGGAGGTTGCACTAGACGGCCTACTGGCCACGGGCAGCCACCAGCCACCGGCCATCTCTTCCCAGAGGAAAAGGGCAGCGAGGGAGGCCAGTGCCCCTCAGGGGCCTGCAGTCCCCCTTCGGTGGGAGAAGTCGGGGGCTTGCTCATTCCCGTCTGCCCTGCTCCCCGTCGCAGCGCGGGGCAGGCATCCAGAGAGTCCCTGCAGTGAGCGGCCTGGCCTTCTGATGGTGTCCAGACCTCCGAGCCCCATTGGTGGGAAGCCCCCCAGGGCACCAGGCCCCAAATGCCTGGTGCTAGCCCCACGATCCAGTGGTAGGAGCCATTTTCGACTAAGAGACAGCTGCGGACCACAGCAGACTGGGGTCTGGTCTCTGCTTACTTGCCATGTCCACATTCGGGCAGCGTTTCTGGGTCTCAGTGTCCTTATTTGTAAAAGATCTAACTTTTAGAGTTCTTGTGAAGATGAATCTGTGATTCAAGGTTAAATGAGCCATAAGTGATGGGAAACAAAGAACTCAAACATGGCAGAGGAAGGAGAAATCTTCTCCGGGTGGATGGCGGGAGGGGCAAGGGCTGTAGCAGACGGGGCGCCAACAACCCTGAGACCGGGCCTGGATTGCGGACTCACGCCTTCCTTAGACTTGGGCAGTGCGTGACCCAGGCAAGGACGGAGAGCCCAGGTGCCCAGGGCACGTTCACGCTGGGCCAGGCGTGGGGCTCGCCACTGGCTGAAGCATAAGCTGGGCCGCACTGAGCATGGCCACGGAGAACAAGCCCGTGGGCACTGTGACCCAGGCAGCAAGCAGACCAGGTGCCAGGGACCGGAGGGCAGGTGGCCAGTGGGGGCCTCACCTGCAGTCACAGGGGCTGACCTTGTTTGTCCCCGAGAAGCTCAGGAGACAGCTTTCTCTTCTCTCTCCCAGCCGTGTGACGAGCCGGCTGGTTGACACGCACAACGTCTCAACAGTAGGACATGAAGCAGCCGTTTCTGAGACAGCAACCCACTGCGACGGGGGCAAGTCCAGGCTATGGTCTTCTTGCTGTGAAGTGAATCTTGTTTAGAAACAGTTCTGTTCCTGAAGGTGCCGGCCTGTTGGGGAAGGCAAGGAGACCTGGGTCCCGGGGTGGGGTGGGAATGAGGAAAGAGCGGGGCTCCGTGTGGACGGCAGGGCAAATGGAGGTTGGGTTCAAGGGCACTCAGGAGTCTTGGGAAAGGGTGCCAGACCAGGAATACTTCCCCGGCTTGCACCTCTTGTCTCCATTGTCAGCGTAAGAAACATCCAAACATAAAGAATGTTTGTAAGAGTTCATTTGAGCCAAACTGACACAGTTACCGGGAAGCGAGTTCTCAGAGAAGGGCACCGAGAGTGTCCTTGAACGCATCTGCTAGGCAGGGATGGGATTCCGAGCGAGTTAACAGGGTTATGGGCTTTCGTAAGGGTGGTCATGCTTGTTTCTCCTTCTTCTTCTCTTGCTTCTGGTCATGGCCTGTTACACAGGTGTACCAACCTGCACGCACAAGCCCAGGGAGCAATGCACAGGGCTTGCCTGAGACAAAGAAAAGCCTTTCAGCAGAGCAGTTGCATGCAGGGAGCACAGCTGTCACCACAACCTGACCAGTCCGGAATTTGCAATCACATCGGCCTCCCTAAATCACATACCTTCCATAAAACCCCTTTTCCGTCCACACCATCTTCCTGAGGCCCACGGGCCCTCCTGTAGCCTGGGCCACACCCCCGGCTTGGGGCCCTGAAACTACAGACATGTCTCCCAGACCCTTCACCGGGACTTGGCGCAAGCAGGCTGTCACCCTGGGAACTGAGCAGGCAGCAGCTCAGAATCGGTCCTTTCATCACAGGAAGTGACACAAACATGGAGCTCACTGGCTCTGCCTTGAATGAGTCCTTCATCTCTGACCTGCCAGAGCCCACGACCCTGTGGCTGCCTCATTAGCTTGCAAGCAGCTCACCACTATAGATGGGAAAGTGAATGGTGGGAGAGCGGAGAGGAAATGCGAGGACGGAAGAGGGCGTGCTCGGGGCCATGGGGGGCACAGTCGGGCAGGAGGCTGAGGGCCGCTGAGCCCTGGGACCTTGGCCAACCCCTCAGAGGCAGGCCCGGTCTGTTTGGGCCACTTGTCCTTGAGACACCTTTGGGAGGGCGTGGAGCAACAAGGCTTGGGCCAGTCCGAGCCTGCAAGATAATTTCTGACAAAGGAAGAGAGTGAAAACAGGACGTGTTTTATTCACATCCTACACCCCCCATGGAAACGTCTGTGTGCATGCCACTTTGTACCGCCTCTGCCAGAGACTGGAGGAAGTCCACCCCTCCGTGTCCCCAATGGAGGAGACGAAGTTATCGTCAACGGCCATTGTGCCAATCACTTCCCACAAAAGGCGTCCGGCGCCTTCAAGGAAGAAGCACCGACACTTTAGTATCTGTGGAGGGTGACTCTGGACACACAGCAGAGGGAGCAGATGGGAGGGGAGAGGGAGAGGCCGTGTGCACAGGGGGCAGGGAACCTGCAGCGCCAGCCTCGGGTTACTACCTCACGGCACTGGGTAAATAAAGGCACTTTGTTGAGAAGCCCTCTGACCCAGTTCTGGCTCCTGCTGTTCTGAGCTTTTCACTCACTGCCTATTAATTTATAGCTGGCAGAGAACGGGATTGCCCTGGATCTTTGGCCACACCGTGCGGAGCCTCGGTAAGAAGTTTTAGTCTCTGCCTGAGTGGTGAGGGGTCAGAGGGATCTGCCCGGGGGCGACTGGTCCACCAGGCCTGGTTTCCAAAGCACCGGAGGGAAGAGCAGAGGCTGTGGAAGCCGCCGGGCGGCCTGCTCCTGGGTGCCACACTGAAGCCCCAGGCTGGCGACACACCCTCTCGTTCGCCTTCCAAGAGGCGTTTCAGACATTCCCGGGAACTTCCCACTCCAACCCGACGTTCCCTTTAATCAGCAGCACAGCGACTGCTGAAGGGCCTTTCCTCTCAGGCCAAGCTGTGGGAAACGGCTTGAAGAGAGAAACCTGGAGGGGCACGCAGGTCAGGCGGGGTGCTGCTGGACGTGGGGAGGAAATAAGGAACGGCGTGCTTGGGGTGAGGTGGGTTACACAACCCAACTGTGCCGTTTCGCCCTGGCCGAGGGCCTGGACTGAGAGCTGGCAACGAACAGGCAAAGGCATGAAAGCTGCCACGGAAGTCCGGAAACTGGCCCGCAAGGCCGCGGGGGCGGTGGGGGCTGCAGAAGGTCTTCGGAAGTGACGCTCGGTCAATAGGGGGCCCCAGGACAGCACCCCAATGGCTCTGCGGAGGCAGGTTGAAGACCTGACCCAAGTTTTCACAACTCCCCAGGATTTCCCAACCGTCCTCTGGGGCCTAGGGCGCTTCGCCGCCACTGCCCAGTCTGGTGGTTCCTTCCCTGACAGCTCAGTTCCCATAAATGGGATGGTTCGGGGCGCAGGAAAGTACTGTGGGACACATGTAAAAGGAAGTGCGGGGCAGGGAAGAGGCTCTGGCTGGGCGGCTGGGCACCACAAGCGCAGGAAGAGGCCACACCATGCCCCTCTCTGCTGCGTCCAGCACGGGCCTGAGGGCGGCTCACACAGGTCTGGGGATTGGCCGCAGGTCTGGGCTGTGGGCGCCGGGGGACGGGCCCAGCTGCCCACAGAGCCACTGCACAGAGGGGTCTGGACCCGCTGTGGGGAGGGGTAGACGAGTGGAGGGAGAGGAAGCAGGGCCAGGAAGGGGAGGAGGCAGCTAGCCATTAAGCCCTGATTGCGGGCTGGGGGGTGTGGAGGAAGGGCAGCTGCACCTGCAAGGGTCTGACCTGGCTCTCCCTCCCCCAGGCCTTGTGGTCCTGCTGATGCTCCCGAGCTGTAAGTGGCCCCTTGGGGGGGGGGGCTGTTGTGCTGAGGGAGACCTGGCAGGGGGCCCCTCCATGTTCTTCCGTGATTCAGAAGGCTCAGAAATATGAACATTCGTTAAACGAAAGTGATAAGTATTTTCATGTTTACCTTGCTAGTCTCTACTTTTCTGTATATTTGAAATTTTTCAAAATAAAAATCAAAGGCCCAGGTTCCATGGGGGCTGGGGGAGACCCAGTGGCCAGTGGATGAGCAGTGCCCAGGTTCTCCCTGCAGGAAGGCGGAAAATCAGGCGGAGGGGAGGGGGAGGACTCCTGGTCCCCAGACACGGTGCCCAGCTTGGGGGACAGGCCAGGGGTCCGGGATGCTGCCTCCCTGGGTGGGCTATGAATCCGGGGCACCCCCACAGGAAGGCAGGGGTCAGGCCCAGGACCCACTACAGGCCCTGCCAGGCTTCTGAAGGCCAGGATCTCCCCACACAGCCACCCTGGGGCACTCCCTCCTCCCCTTCCCAACCTCCAGGAAGCCTTCCTTCTGTGCAGGGGGATCCGTTCCTTCATCATCAGGCCGGGAGCTCCGGAGGCACAGGCTCCTGTGCCACACCTTCCGTGCACAGTTCGAGCTCCACTCACAGGCCTGCCCCTGGTGCTGGGCCCAGGGCTCAGCAGCCAGAGGGGCCCTGGTGGAAGCCTGGCCCAGGCCCCACCTGACTTCTCCTGCAGGTGCTGCCTACACACTGGCCTGCTGCTACACCAGCCGGTCCCAGTACCGCCAGGGGGCCAGCAGCTGCTTCCCAGATGCCATCGATCCCTTCCTCTGCACCCACATCATCTACAGCTTTGCCAACATCAGCAACAATGAGATTGACCCCTGGGAGTATGACATGCTGAACACACTCAAGAACAGGTTGGGCCCTGGGCTGGCCCGGCAGGAGGCAGATGGAGGGTCTGCGGCACCTCCACTCTGGAGTGAGGCATAGGGCGCCCCCCACCCCACACCCACCTCTGTGTAGAGAGTCTGAGGCCTCAGCTGACATGGGAGCAGGTGGTAAGGGCGGCTCTGGGGGTGAAGGTGGAAGCTGCTGCAGGCAGGGAGCCCTCCTCTCCCTGAGATGTCTCTCTGAGGGGCGAGGGCGTGGCGCACAACTCTGTTTAACAGTCAGCGAACTTGAGGCTGAGACGCTGCATCGCACGGGCGGAAGGACCTTAGAGACTGAACACGGGGCCACCCGATGTCGTGGCACCTTCACCCAACCGGCCCTCCGGCCCCCTCGCACCCCGAAGGAACCCCACCCTGAAGACCCTGCTGTCTGTTGGAGGGTGGAACTTCGGCTCTCAAAGGTAGGACCCGCTCCCCAGGGGGTGATGGCTCAGGAGTGGGGAGGCACAGATATCCCCGTACTCACGGAAGGAGGGTACTGGGGCCCCGCCTGGTTAAGGCCGCGGCCTTGAGCACGAGCGAGAAACCAAGCCACGGAGTGACGAGGGCTTCAGGAGCATCACACACCCACTGCCCGTGGACCTCCTAGCTCCGTTCACCATGGCAGCAGAGGATCTCTAGCCACCCAACCTCTGCCACCTCTGGGGACAGACAGAGAGGGAGGGAAAAAATGGGAAACCCAGGGGTGGAGGTCCTGGGAGGACGCCCAGGAGCGGTGCAGCGGGATAAGGCCTTCCGCTGCGGCGGGGCGGGGGCGGTGGGCGTGGCGGTGGGCGTGACCTCCAGAGCTCAGGTGTTCTGAGCGTTGCTCACTGTCAGGCAGCCTTCTGGCCGTTTTCCTAGCACTTTGCACATTTATTGTGCGAACCCCCATTTTACGGACACGATAACTGAGGCTCAGGTTATAATCTGCGGGAGGCTTGATCAGAAGGTGACTCATCGCAGCTTGGAAACCGGGAGCGTCCGGCGCCAAAGCACACGCTGAGAAGTGTTGCCCCAGAGTCTGCTGGGGCGCGGGGCGTGGGCTCCCTGCTCCTCCCGCACAGAAGCAGCTCCGGAGGGCCACCACCCCCAGAATCTCAGTGCTAAGCACTCTTCTGGGGTGACTTTCGTCCCAGATTTTCCAAAAAAGCTTCCAACACCCAGCGTCGCAGGGCGTTCACCAGATCGGTGCCACCGTTCCTGAGGACATGTGGCTTTGACGGGCTGGACCTCGCCTGGCTCTACCCTGGACGGGGGGACAGGCGGCATCTCACCACTCTGGTCAAGGTGCTGGTCGGCTCTGGGACAGGCAGGGAGGTGGGTGGGTAGCAGGAGGGGGCGGACAGAAGCTGTCTGTCCAGATGTCCTCCTGAGAGCAGAGGAGCAGGACTGGGGCCCCCAGACCTCAGGGCCCTGGGACCCGGTGCAGAACGAAGACCCACGTGCCAGAGCCCTGAGACATCGCTGAGCAAGAAGACCCCCTGTGACCATGGTGGGTGGTGGGGTGTGGTCCTAGGAAGCAGAAGGTCACTAAGCAGAGCACCCACACAGATAGTGGGGTGTCACTGCCCCTGTGCAGTCCCAAAGCAATGCGCTGCATCGGGGACTCTCAGCCACTGGGCTCCATACAGGTAACTGGAGCCCAGGCATCTCCAGTCACCCCAGGGGCAGGGTGATTGTACAGCAGCCGTACAGCCACTTCAGTTCCGTGGCCTCGTGTGCCAGCTGTGACAAGGCAGGGACCAGAAGGCAAACTTCTTCCAACATCAGCTGCAGTCCCACAGGACCTCCTCTCCAGCACGAGTAGCAGGAGATGGCACTGAGTGGAGACGGGGTGGACACGAGATGGGCCCACACAGTTGTGCAGGGGAAGGGAGAGCGAGGCTGAGGACAGGGCCGCTGACAGGCCCCTGTCTTGCCACTGAGCCTCACACAGGCCAGGGTCCCAGCAGGGGGGCGGCTGTGAGGAGCTGAGGGCCTGGCCTCCCTCTGCGGGGCTCCCTGCCCACTGCCAGGATCCCGTCCACTCACCCGCCTCTCTCCCACCCAGGAGATGAAGGCCGAGTTTGTGAAGGAAGCCCGGCAGGGCTCGGACCAGCTGCTCCTCAGCACCGCGGTGCCCGCTGGGAAGGTGGCCCTGGACAGAGGCCACGATGTTGCCCAGCTAGCCCAGCGAGTCCCCATCTGTCTGTCCCAGGGCATAGTAATCCCTGTCCTTCCTTTTCCACTTGGAGTTCTTAGCAGTGCAGGGAGCTGCAGTGCAGGTATCTGTGGAAAAGGAAGAGGGAGACGCTGTCAAACCCACAGCCAGGACTGGGCACTTCCCACAGCTGGGCAGGCAGAGGATGTTCGTCCCTGGGAAGCAAAGCCATGGCGAGGCTGCTCTCCCTTTCCAGGAGGCCAGGGCACCCGCAGAGCATCTCTCTGCCCCTCGGCCCACACCCTCACCCTGAGCGAGGAGGAGCTGCCCCACCACCACCAGCAGCCTGACAGCGGGTGGAGCGAAGGCCTGGGTCTGGGGAAACCGGGACTAGAGAACAAGGGCTCTTCCCCAGGAGTCCTCTGTACAATTTCAGGGAGGTGGAGACTCAGAGCTTAAGTGGACCAGGTAGAGGGTAGAAATGAGAGAGCCCTCTCACGTCTTCCCCCGACACCTGATGCTCAAGTTCACGAATCCACCTGCAGCCCCTCTCTTAGGTGTGTGGTCGCAGGTCCAGGTGCCTTTGTGCTTCTGCTTCCTCACAAGCTGTCGCTGATGACGCTTCATCGGCTCTCAGCAAGATGAACACGCTGGCCTGCAGGGTCCAGCAGGCGGGACAGCGGACCCCTGGGCACAGCAGGGGTTTGGGTGGATGGCCTGTCTCTCAGCTACCTGGCTGCCGGCTCACATCCCGCGGGGCTGGTAGTCATGAGGCCAAGAGCGTTATTCCCCCCTCTCCCCCCATCTCCTCTGCCACAGACACCTGGACTTCATCAGCCTCATGACTTATGACTTCCATGGAGCCTGGCGCCAGAGCACCGGCCACCACAGCCCCCTATTCTGAGGCCTGGAGGTGGCAAGTGCTGACAGATTCAGCAACACTGTGAGTGTGGGGTGGGGGCGTCCTGGCCAGCTCCACGTGCCACCCTCCACTCCTCAGTCGGCCTGCGGGCAGGGGTTAGGGGCCACATCCTCCATGAGGACCCTGAGACCCAGAGGTCTGGGAACAGAGGGAGCCGGGCCTCTCCTGACGGGCCACAGAGGGGCCGTGCAATCAGTGGGGGGACGAGAGCACGGCTAGGCTGAGGAGGTGGGTCTGGCCTGGACAGGCCGCGTGCCCACCTTAGAGCCTGAGCCCACCGCCCGGCTGCTGCAAACGTGTCCCAGTGACACTCCCTGCCAGCACCATGGCCTTTTGAGAATGAGACTGCGGTGTACTCCAGACTGAGGTGATGCGTTCTGGGCAGGAACATGCAGGGGCGGAATGGCCTTCCCAAGCCCAATGGCTCCACTGTCCCCCGTCCCCCCAGGACTACGCCGTGGGCTACGTGCTGAGGCTGGGGGTCCCGGCGAAAAAGCTGCTGATGGGCATTCCCACCTTTGGGAGGAGCTTCAAGCTGGCCTCTTCTGAGACAGGTGTGGGGGCCCCCAGCTCGGGGCCGGGGACACTAGGCCAGTTCACGCAGGAGGAAGGGACACTCGCCTACTATGAGGTGTGTCCTGGGGAGAAGATGGGCCTCCCACCTCACCCCCTTCTGCTCTCCCTGGAATAAAAATAATGTTCCAAGGGACTAGCCCCACAGGATGGGGGGAGTGGGGTGAGGCACACCCTGTCTGCCTCTGGCCGCCAGTCTTGGGGTACTCACACGACTTGGGGACACTTACATCTGTTTTACGTGAACTTGCGGGAAGCCAGCAGTGGGGGACAGAGGGGGGTCACCACTGTAGCCTGTGGGCCTGAGAGGGACTCAAGGAGCGGCACCCTGTGACCTGCAGTCTCAGCGCCGCCCCCACGCCCCTGCCCTGCTCTCTGCTCAGATCTGCGACTTTCTTCGAGGAGCCACGGTGCACAGGCTCCCCAGCCAGCGGGTCCCCTATGCCACCACGGGCAACCAGGGGGTGGGGTACAACGACCAGGAGAGTGTCGAAACCAAGGTAGGACCCCGGCCACGTCCCGGGGCGAAGAGGGAGAGGAGGACCTGCAGGTGTGAGTGACCCGGAGTGTCTCCCCAAGGGAGGGGCCCAGACAGCAGGCTCCACCCCCCACCCCAACCCTGCCTCCTGCGCTACCCCCGACAGGTGCGGTACCGGAGGAACAGGGAGCTGGCTGGAGCCATGGTGTGGGCTCTGGACTTGGACGACTTCCAGGGCAACTTCTGTGGCCAGAACCTGCACTTCCCTCTCACAAGTGCCATCAAGGATGCCCTCGCTGCAGCTTAGCGCTCTGCTCTCTGGCACACGCAGAGCAGGGGTGCCCCTGGCACTGCCGTCTTGCTGCTCAGAGGGCGGTCACCTGCCCTGCTGAGCCCCGTGTCCTCCCCTGGGGCCCACACAGAGGCCGCAGCTCTGAGCGCAGCTACGTGGACACGCAGGAGGCTGCCGGGCAATGAGAGCTGGGGACCCAGAGTGTCAGACACATAGCCGAGAAGTGAAAGCGCTCGGTGACCCCCAAGCCCAGCTCCCTTCCCGGGGCCTCCTGCCTGAGGCCCTGGCCCAGCACCAGGCTTTGTCCAGGAAGTGGTGACCACGCCTTCCGCAAAGCCCACCTTCCAACCTGCACCTCGTGTCTCCCTTCCTGGCTCCGCAGCTGCTCAATAAAGCGCCAGAGCTCCAGAGTGCCCGCTTGCCCGTCTGCCCCCACTGGGCTCCTGTCCCCCAGGCTGAGGGCCCTGAGCTTGCAGAAGGGGACACAGAGTCCCAAAGGGAGGCCAGTGTCAGCCCCCCCCACTCTCTCCTGGGACACCCTCAGCGGAGACCAAGGCTCCTCCACACAGGCCGGCCCGGGGCACGTGGTGGGCGGCACAGGAAGGGGGGACGGCCTGCCTGGTGTCCAGAGTCCAGAGGCAACTAAGGTCCCAGGGCCCCATCTGTGCAGTTTGGACTCAGGGACCTGGCCTAGGGGCTCAGGGGACCCACTCGAGGAGCAGGGACGGGAATGCCTATGGCCACCCTGAAATCTGAGCTCGACGAAGCCGGGCAGATACAACTGGTCCCGAGGGCACGGCCCGGCCAAAGGCAAAGACAGTGGGGACCTGGCCAGCGCCTCAAGGGGACGTGACATTCTGCAGCTGGCCAGTGGGGCCAAGCATTCTCTGGCCCCAGACTCCTGCCCACCCCCCACCCCCACCCAAGGGTCTTTGAAAGCCCAGGGCTGTGAGCCCCCAGGGCAGCTATCCTGCCACCCCAACCCCTTGGGGCCACCCTTCCCCGACTGGGACAGCTCGGCAGGGCTGACTCAGGGCTCTGCAGTTCGTCACACTCACTTATAGCTGCAGGCTCAGAGGGCAGGGTGGGGACCGGGCCTCCAGGACCCGCCCCTGCCCGGCAGGACACTGAGTCACCTGGCAGAGGCCACGGGCACTGGGGCCCCGCACGCCACTGCCCAGCAAGGGCAGCCAGGGGTGAGAGGCAGCCACACTGTGGAGGCCTGGCTCCCAGGCCACAGGCCATGCCTGTGCCTGAGGACCCTGAATAGATCACACGTGTATTTATTTTTAAATTGCGGGATGCACCACACGTGCTGGCACAGAATGTGTGTTTTTAATTGAAAGAATCGTTATACAGTGAAAACTGGTGCAGCCAGCACCCGAGACGGGAAACGAGACGTCATTCGAGGTCCTGGAACCCCGCCCAGAGGCGACCCCACCCCGGCCTCCCCTGTGGAGGGGCCTCGCGGACAGGACGCGGCCAGCTCTGCCTCTCAGGTGCCGGCACGCTCCGCACTCGCGGTCACTGCCGCATCCGCTGTGGAGGCCGCTCTTCCCCCAGGTGCCGGCCACTACAGATGACCCTGCGGCGGACTCTCTCCTGTGGTCGGAGCGTCTCTGTCCCACACACGTGTGTGACAGCTCACCGGGCGTCGCCGCAGGGTCCTGGGGGACCCGCGCTGCAAGGGCAGACCCCGTCTCACTGTCCCCGGAGGAACACCCCGGTTCACACTCCCGGTGACAATGAGAGCCCGTGCAGCCCCCTTCTCCCCGACACCTGGTGTCTCGGCTCACTGAAGGGCCGCCCACCCGAAGTCTTCAGTGGACAAGTGAGAGTCTGTCCCCACCCTGCTTCCTGCACCACAAACGCCCCACAGGCCCTGCTCCGAAGAGGCGGCGTGCCGGCTTCCCCCAGACCCTCTGCCACATCTGCCTGGCTGACCTGACCCCACCCCAAAGGCTAGGGGTCTGTCACCATGTGCTCTGTAACCAGTGGGGACTCGGAGGCCCAGAGAGTCCCTTGCCAGCATCCCCAAAAGAGGCAGCAACCACAGGCCTTAGACCCCTGCCTGGGATCCCGTCCCCAAAAGGCCTTCCTCGGCCCCACCCTGGAATCCCAAGTTCCTCCCTCTCTAGGGCCCTCAACCACCTACAGCACCAGGGAGACCCCCGGGAAGGGGAGGGCTGGGGCAAAGCTCCCCGGGGAAGGCTGTTTCAGGCTGCCTGGGCCCCAGCCCCAGGCTGAGGAGCTCTGGGCACACATGACCCCTGGGAGGCCAGCTGGGCCTAATCTGGGTTCACCCTCCAGATGGACACTCTCGTTCCCTCTGTCCTGACCCCTGGCACAGGCTCCTGGCAATGTCCCCTCTCACCCACCTGTGCCTTCCTCCCATCTGGGCACCAGCACCCTGACTGCGGAGAGCCAGCCGGGGTGACAGACGACGCAGCCTGCTCCTCAAGGGACCCTGTGGTCCCTCCCCCAGAGCTATTCCTGGCCTGAACGCCTCCCCGCCCCCCAGTCCCCCCACCTGACCTGACCCCACAGCTGGGAGCCATTTGGCTGGGGGTGGGGCAGCCCTGCCTATATAAGCCTGGACCTAGGTGTCCCAGGCACCCTGGAGGCCCAGACCCTCCACTGCGAGACCTCTGCCGGCCTGGACATGACAGGAACAGCCGCCTCAGAGGCCCCTGCCTCTGGTCCGGAGGAGAACACCTCCGAGGTGGCCCAGGTGCCCGCAGAGCCCCTGGAGGAAGGGGCAGCGATGCAGACAACGATGCAGGAAGAGCAGGCTCCCGCGGCAACACCTCAAGCACCTGCCCCTGCAGACACTAAACCTGCGCCTCCAAGCGAAGGTGACAAGAGATGGGGCAGGTGGAGGGGCAGGCAGGCATGGCCGGAGGAAGGGGGCTCCTGGCCACCATCCTCTCCCCTCCTCCCCCTGCAGACCTGCCCAGCGTCCCGCTGCTGCTGACCGTGGAGGACGTGAGTGACAGCTCGGTGACCGTGAGCTGGGAGCCCCCGGAGCGGCTGGGCAGGCTGGGGCTCCAGGGCTACCTGTTGGAGCTTCGCAGGGAGGGAGGTGAGCTTGGGGCGAGGCCCTGCATGCACCCAGGCGGGCGGGTGGGTGGGGGGCAGCAGGGACGAACCCCCAGTGCTGCTGTTGGTCAGTGGAGGGAGACACCTCTGAGAGAATGGAGGCGGGGGATGTCCGAACGACCTTTGGAGGGGCTCGTCCCCCAGCTCCAGGGAGCCCCTGAGAGATAGCACAGAAGACCGGACCTAGGCACTGCTCTGCGGGGGGAGTGAGGGAGGGGCCCCATCTCAGAAGACCCTGCTGGGGGAGGGCTGGGGGCAGGGGGACAGTGAGAGACTGTGAGGAGAAAGGGGACGGATTCTTGTCGTCCACTCCACAGCAGCCAAAGTCAGCCTGGGCTCTGCCAAGGACCCTACCTTCTATGTGAGCTAGCAAATGCGTCCCTCCTCCCTGAGCTTCAGCGGCCACACCTCTGGCCACCAGTCAGGGCTCTAATGTCAGGTGTCTTCAATGCCGTTTGAAAATGAGAGGCAGGGAAAGGGAGGGAGGGGAAATAGGCCCAGAGAGGGAGGTCAGCTTCTCCAATCACCAGCGAGAAGGGAAGCCCCGCAGAGCAGGGTGCCCATGACTCCCAAGCCAGGGCTTCACACCCCCTCCTCCCCCAGCCTCGGAGTGGGTGCCCGTGAATGCCCGGCCCGTGATGGTGACCCAGCAGACCCTGCGGAACCTGGCCCTGGGAGACAAGTTCTTCCTGCGAGTGGCTGCCGTGAGTTCTGCAGGGGCCGGCCCACCAGCTGCGCTGGACCAGCCCGTGCACATCCGAGAGATCGTAGGTAAACCTTCCGTCTCCTGCCCCAGCCCTTCCCAGGCACCTTGTCTGGTGGACAGAGCAGCTGAGGCCAGTGGGCAGAGGGAACAGGGCCGTCATTCCCCCACCCCCTACCACGTCGCACAGGACACATGCTGCCACATTCCCGCCTTAAAAAAGTTCCGGGTTCCACTATCAGCCTGTACACATTATCGATGTTTATTTATAATTTGCATATGAACAGTTCTCAGAGCAGCTTATTATGAAGGAAAGTACAGTTTCTGGAAGAAAAAAGTTCCAGGTTGCTCAGCAGCAACAGACTCTGGAGGCGCAAGAGGCCATTCCCCTGGGGGCCCAGCCCCAAGCACGGGGGGCTTCCTGGCCCCCCAGAATGAAGCTCAAGCTCCCCAGTTCACCTGCCAGTGCTAACAGTCATTCCATCCTTCCTCCTGCCTAATCTTCATCCCTCCAGTGGCCGTGAAAGCTCACTTCTGCCCATTCACGCGTTCCCCGGTGTCTCTGGTGGGAGGAAAACAAGGGCCCTCGAAAGGCCCGAGAAGGGTTCTCTATCCCCAGAGGGCAGCACCGCCCTGGGGACCTGAGCTGGTGGCTGAGATTTCTATTTGCGGTGCTGCCTCCCAGAGCCGGTCAGGTTTCAGTCTGCTAATGGCAGTGAGTCATTTGTTCTGACCCCAGGTCTCTGGGGGCGGCCCAGGGCCCCAGTGAAGAGAGACACAGGCCAGCCTGTGGCCTGAGGCTTTCTCCACCTTCACCCCTGCTCTGCACCTCAACCCCCGGGGGGCACCCCGCAATGCTGAACAAGGCCTCCAGAAACCGGGGTCTTGTGGCCATAGGAGGGGTCAAGTTCAGATTCAAGGACTCACATCTCAACTCCAGGGCCTGAGCAACGTGGAGTCCACGGGGAGCTCAGAGCCATAGGCTGTCCCCACTGCTCAGGGACCCTCCAGAGGAGACCCAGCCTAGAACCTGACCCCACAGGACTGTCCGTGCCTGCCACGTAGCAGGGCGTCTTCTCCAGGGTTTTCAAATCTCAAGGATATTCCCAGCCTTCCAGTCTGGGTGAGGCAGGGTGGCACAAAGGGTGGCACAGGACCTCCTACTGGGGCGGGTCCTGGAGCCTCCCCGAGGCCCAGGGTGCTCGGCCTCTGAGAGGCAGCAACGGCCCAGCCTCTCCTCCGGAGCCCGATGCTGACAGGCAGACTCAGCACCCACATCGCCGTCAGAATTCCTCTGGCAGCGGACGAGGGGATTTCCTGGAGAGAAGAGGGGAGAAACTGTGAACAAACAGGGACCAGCCAGGCCCGCCTGGTGGACAGGGCAGGGTGCGGGCCGGTCCAGGTTCCTCGGCTGCTCAGCTGTCTCTCCTCGGCCACCTGCAGCTGCCAAGCATTCCACCCCGAGGCTCCCGGAGCCCAGCGCCCACACAGCTAATCCTCGGAGACACAGTGTTCCTTCTCACTGTCTCCTTGCCTCCGCCCTGAGAGCCACCAACTGCAGCCACCTGTTTGCACTGAGAAGCCTCAGTCACCACCAGCTCCGCCCCCGAGGGGGCAAGTGGCTGCCGCCCCGGGAATGCCCAGGGGCTTCAGGGGCGATGCCTGGTGAGGTGCCGGCAGGCCGGTGGGGTCCTGCCCTCACAGGGGGCTGAAGTCAGGTGTCAGGAAGGCCTCCCCAGCTGTGGGACTGAACGGGGCGGGCAGGGTGGGAAACGGCCTGAGCCTCCATGTGACCTGGAGACAGACCACTGGGGGCACCTGGGTCTCCCAGGGGCTTCTCAGAAGGTGCTGGGCTAGTGAGGATGGAGGGGCTGGACTAGGAGGCCGAGACTTTGCCCCTCTCTCTCGGGGAATGCAGGCTGGCAGGTGCAAACCCCAGCCTGGCATGGTCCAGGAGCCTAGGAATGCCGGACACTTCCCTCTCACACCGTGGAAGCCCTGCCCTCCTGGGATCTCCTGGCCCTGTGTCCCCAAGGGCCTTAGGGGCTGCGGGCCCCTGGAACTCAGGAGGGAGCTTCGCCCACTCCACAAGGAAGCGGCCCCAGAACACACCCAGGAGCCCTCCTGCCCCGCCAGCAGCCCTCACCAATCAGCAACCCCACTGCTGTGCTGAGCTGAGACTCTTGCTTTGATGCAGAGCCCCCCAAGATCCGAGTGCCCCGCCACCTCCGTCAGACCTACATCCGCGAGGTGGGAGAGGCGATCAACCTGCAGATCCCCTTCCAGGTGTGTGTCTCCGCCCCAGGGCGCCAGTGCGGGTGGAAAGCTGGGCCCCACCTGGGGTGTCAGAGAGCCCAGGAAATGTCCGGGTCCCCATGGGGCCCCCCTCCCTCTGTCACCACATTCTGCAACCCGTGGACATCCCAGGGCTGGTTAGGCACCTGGGGTGAGGCTGTGTGCAGCCTTGTGGCTCCAGCCTCTGCAGCCCGTCCTGGAAGGGCCAGTGGGGCGGCTCCCTGGGCACAGCTCCAGAGACCCCGGAACTGGGGGGCTGTCGGGGGCTGGCACATCCTGCACACACTCTGGGGGCTCCTCTCTCCCAGGGGAATCCCAAGCCTCAGGCCTCCTGGACCCACAATGGCCACGCCCTCGACGGCCAGAGGGTGAGCGTGCACACCGGGGACAAGGACTCCATCCTCTTCATCCGCTCGGCCCAGCGCTCGGACTCAGGCCGCTACGAACTCACTGTGCAGCTGGACAGCATGGAGGCCCGGGCAGCCATCGACATCCTGGTCATTGGTACGGGGCCGGGCAGGCCGGGTGCCTCACCAGGGGCCCAGAGACCCCTTCCTCCAAGCCCCAGAGCGGACGCTCGGGCGGCCAGACCAGGGGAGCGTGACGGGAACGAGACCTCGGGCGAGGGGTGTGTGGCAAAGCCAGACGTCCGCCTCACCCCCGACACCCGGGTCCTGCAGAGAAGCCAGGGCCCCCCGGCAGCATCAGGCTCCTGGACGTCTGGGGTTGCAACGCTGCCCTTGAGTGGACGCCGCCCCAGGACACAGGCAACACAGAGCTCCTGGGCTACACGGTGCAGAAGGCCGACAGAAAGACAGGGGTGAGGCCCTTGGGGCAGAGTGGGGGAGGGGACTGGGCGGGAGGGGCAGCGGCCAAGGTGGCCGGGAAGGCCTGGCCCATGAGAGTCCAGGGACTCAGTCCTGGGCTGCCCACCGCTAGCCTGACTTCCGCTGCTTTGGAAGGTTGCTCTGGTCTCTGGGCCTCGGTTTCCCCCCTAAGGACTGCATGGGCGGCAGTGGGGAGCCGTGCTCTCTGAGGCCCTCCAGGCTCTGGATGGAACTTCTGGAAATTTCATGAGCCTCTGAATCACCAGGGACTCCTGCTAAAATGAAGGTGGTAGTTCAGTGGGTTCTGGGCGAGGAGGGCTGAGGACTTGGAGGCTGCCAGACTCCGCATTTGCTGGCCCTCAGGCTGCACTCTGGGTGTGAGGCACAAACTCTCTGAGGACCCCAGAGGGGTCACCTGAATGCCCCAGGGGCCCCTGCTCCCAGTTGAAAGTCCCTGAGCCTGAGGCCAGACACTTCGGCCTCCCAGGCTGGGGCAGCGGGTGAGCAGGGAGGGCCAGGCTGGGCTGAGGGCCAGGGTGACCGGGACTGGTCCCCACAGCAATGGTTCACTGTGCTGGAGCGCTACCACCCAACCACCTGCACCGTCTCCGACCTCATCGTGGGCAACTCATACTCCTTCCGGGTCTTCTCGGAGAACCTGTGTGGACTCAGCACCTCGGCCGCGGTCACCAAGGAGCTTGCCCACATCCAGAAGGCAGGTGGGTCTGGGCTGACCCTCTGTCCCCACCTCCATTCCCAGCTTTTCCTTGGTGTGCCCGCTGCCCTCCCTGAGGGCTTCTCAGGGACACCGCTCCCTGGACAGTACCACCCTGTCCAAACCCGTGTATGCCGTGTGCGTACACACGCCCACACACAGCTATGCACACGCACGCGCACGCCACTGCAGAGACACGGGTGAGGTGGGCTGGTTGAACAAGCACACCAGGGCACTGCCTGGCCCACAGGAACTGTCCCTTGGGAGACTGTCTTTATTCTGTAGCTGCCGCCATCAGACCAGCCTCGGGGCCTCAGGTGTGCTGTCCCGGGGCCAGTCTGAAGGGCAGTGTGCGGGGTGGACTCTGGCCAGTTTGTTGAAAGCGCAAACCTCCCAACCCTCACACACCACCACAGAGACAGACGGAGAGATGAGGGTATTTATTGTCTCCACGCAGGGCGCGGCCCCCCAGTCACATGTGAAGTCCCACACCCCTTCGCCCCCACGCTGTGAGCCCCAAGGCCTTCCCCCAAGCACAGTCTGTGCCTCTCTGGGAGACACACCCTTTCGAACACCAGCCTGAGCTGCACAGAATCAGGAAGAAATTTTTGTTTAAAAAAGGAAAGCCCGTCATATCTCCAAAGACAACGGAAATGAAATACGGTGTCTCCGGGCTGCTGGTCTCCACCTCAGCCAAGACCATCTCCTCCCTCTGCTCCCGACCCAGGCCCACGTGGGTCTCAGCTGCTCTCTGGGAGGCCTTCTGTCTCTAAGTGCCCACCCGCTGGCCATGCCTGGCTCCCCAGTGATCCCAGGAGCCCGAGGTCCTGCCGCAGAGTCCCAGCACAGGGGCCTGACAAGACAGATCGCCTCCCACCCTCTAGAGGCTGAGGTCTTCCTCCAGGCCACCAGCGTACCACCCGGAGAGCCGTGCTCCGCAGGAGATGACGCCTAGATGGGAACTTAGTGACGGTCTTACGAGAAGGGTCTCCTCCTGTAACCTCAGATTCACCCCATTTTCTCCCCTGAACCCAGATATTGCTGCCAAACTTAAAAGGTTTGTTGCAAGAGACTTCTCAGAAGCCCCCTCGTTCACCCAGCCCCTGGTTGATCACACCACCACCCCTGGCTACAGCACCCAGCTCTCCTGCAGTGTCCGAGCTTCGCCCAAGGTGAGGGGTGGGGCCCTGGGGGAGGGGCAGGCGGGCCGAGGACTCCGGCCCAGCATCTCCACCAAAGCCTGAGGACAGCCTTGGAGGCCCTGTCCCAGCCCACAACCGTCCCAGCCACCTTGTGACCATGTCCCCCCAGCCCAAGATCATCTGGATGAAAAACAGCATGAACATCCAGGGGGACCCCAAGTACCGTGCCTTCTCTGAGCAAGGCGTCTGCACCCTGGAGATCCGGAAGCCCAGCCCCTTTGACTCCGGGGTCTACACCTGCAAGGCTGTCAACGTGCTGGGGGAGGCAACTGCAGACTGCCGGCTGGAGGTCAAAGGTGAGGGGTGGAGGCGGGCCTCTCCTCAGGGACCTGTCAGGGGGCGAGCAGGAGATGCCCCCTCCTCTCCTACTGGGCTAGAGGAGGCTGAGCCTTAAGAGGTAAGGCGAGGCTGAGGGGTAGTGAGACCACCACAGCCCGGCTGTCGGGAGGGCGGCCCAGGGCAGGCAGAGGGGCTGAGAGTCCCCCGGGCTGTGGCCGTGAGCCTCTCTGGCTCCTCCGCTGCCAGCCTGGCCCCCAGCAGACCCAACTCTAACATGCAGTGTCTCTCCCAGCTGCAGCCACACACTGAAGAGCACTGGAGGAGGCTGTGGTGAGGACAAAGGTAACAGGCTGGGGCGCCCCGACACCAGGGACCTGGCAGGCGGGGCCCTGCTGGTGACTCGCTGCTCGGCCTGGTCCTGGCTCCGAGTGACCTTAGGCTGGGGCGTCCTCTTGGACCTGTGTCTTGTCAGGAAAGTGGGGACAACAACCTTCCCTGCCTCCCCTGCAAGGTGCGGCTGAGGCTCTGGACACAGAGGAAGTGGGCAAAGCTCAGACCCAGGGAGGAGAGAGGGGCCGCTTCCCCCAGGAGGGCTCATGAAGCATGTCCTCTGCCAGGTGCTGTAGGCCTGAGGGGTCAGGGCCGCCAGGCCAAAAATCAAGCCCCGCGGATGCTCCAGACCCCCATTTCCAAAGTGACAGCTGACGGCTCTGCTCCCTGGCACCAGCCCAGCCTCCCTCCCCCGAGGCTGGAGCCCAGGACCCAGGAGGGGCCTGGTAGGCCGGACCGGCTTCCCGGGCACCAGGACCATGATCGGTTGGCAAAGAGCTGCAGGCTGGGTGAGAGGCACTCAAATAAAGGCGTGCATGTCACCAGCAGGTCTCTGCAATAGTGATCTGAGACAGTGACCTTCGTCGCAATGGGGTGGCGCCGTTTCCCCGTGAGATGGTGTCGAACTGTCACGAGAGGGGGTCTCCACACACGACACCTTGAGAAAGGTCCAGTGGCAGGGGACTCGAGAGTTCGCACGGGTTTTCTGACGTGAGCTTTTTCGGGGTCTTGCTTCCATGTTCGGGGTTTGCTGCCCCAGGGTAGGAATTGTGAGAACAGACACACCCTTCTCTGGCCCCTCCTTCTCTGAGAGCCTCCACAGCGCCCCGCTCCCCACCTCTGGGACCCCCCTTTGCATCCCCTCTGCTGCCAAGGTTGTCAGTCACCCCCGCATGGGGTGGGTCCCCAGTCTTTGATTAGTCAGAGGGCCTCCCTGGGAGTCAGGGCACAGCCCGCCTGTGAGGGAGGGTGGGCCTGGAGTCCTTGTTCACACTCAGAATCCCGCCCCTCTGGACAAGGGGCTCCGGGTTTGGCAGGGGGTGCCCTTGCCCAGACACCCTAAAACCCTTGACTCTGCAGCAGAGCCCCAAAGGCCCTGAAAACCAGGCCAAATGTGGGGGGTGCCGTGGGCATTCAGAGGCCAGCAGCACCTCCTTGCCCACACCCTCAGGAGGGGGGCTCCTCTGGGCTGCCCCAGCCTATTGTACCTCACCCCAGGAGGGTCCCCAGTCAGCCACATCCCTTGTGCGCCCCCTCAATGTTCCCACGAGTTGGCAGGTCTCCATCAGGCCCAGAAGCAGCAGTGGTGGGTGTCAGGAGAGTCCCAGCCCCTTAGAGGGCTGGTGGCCCAGAGGACAAGCAGCCGAAGTCCAGGCTGCCGCCAGGGGCACTCAGTGCTGCCACCTTGTGGCCATGGGAGGCCCACAACACACTCCACACTTGTCTGATCACCCACCAGGGTCCAAAGGCTGGTACAGAATAAAGAAGATATTGGAAGCGATTTCTGGACTTGCTGTTCCTGCCTCCTTCCCAAGTATAAGCCTGGGCTGCTCCGAGCAAGGGAGGCAGGGACTGAAGATCCTCATTTCTGCTCCACAGCAGCTCTGGCCACTCTCTCCTACAGACAGGGGAGAAATCGAGGCACTCGCTCCTCTCCTTCGCTCATCTTGCAGGGGACCCCCTCCTCTCCTGCAGCTTGGTCCCAGGGCTGCAGGGCCCCCACCACTAAGATGGGACCCACCCCCGCACCCAGCCCCACCCATGAGGCCTCTTTGTCTGAAGCCAGGGCTGCCCGTGGGATGGCCAGGTACATGGGGAGGCTCAAGCCACTTTCCTCCTCCCTCAGGATCCCCACTCCTTCCCCATGGACTGCCCCCTAACTCCCCTGCCAGACCCAGAGGCACAGGGCACCCGCGCCCCACAGCTGGGCCAGGGAAGGCTCACGGAGACAAGTGGGGCAGTGGGCAGGTGAGGACCAAGCTGAGGTGCTCCAGCGGTGGTGGGCAGGTGGAGCCTAGTCATCTGGCCTCTCTTCCTGGGGGTCCTCGTCCTTGGGGGGTGCTGGCTGGCCACAGAAATGGTCGTTCCAGATCTTGAGGAAGGTGACCCGGAACTTCTGGATGCGGAAGGCATAGACGATGGGGTTCATAGCCGAGTTGCCGTGTGTGAGGAAGATGGCAATGTAGATGAGCAGGCTGGGCTTGTGGCAGGAGGGGCAGAAGAGGGTGATGCAGTTCAGGATGTGCAGGGGCAGCCAGCTCAGGGCGAAGAGGAGGAGGATGAGGGCCAGCGACTTGGCGATCCGCAGCTCCTTCCCGTAGTACTTCTGCGGGTCGCCGGCAGAAGCCGACACCTTCTTGTTGAGCTGCCGGCGGATCAGGTAGAAGACCTCCAGGTAGATGAGGACCATGAGCAGCAGGGGGGGCAGCACCCAGACGAAGAAGTTGAAGTAGACCATGTACTCCATGCTGATGACCTTCTCAAACTCACACTTGATCACAGGCTCCCCCACGCTGCCGTTGGCCTCCCAGGCCCGCTGCACCGAGCTCAGGTTGTTCCAGCCGAACATGGGCGTCAGGCCCACCACAAAGGACAGCAGCCAGCAGCCAGCGATGGCCACCGCCGCCCTGCGGGGCGTCACCACCGTCTTGTACCTGGAGGGAGGACAGAGTGTGAGGCGCCTGCAAGGCTGACCCTGCCCGCTGGGGCCCAGGCTTCAGGGAGTGCATGTCCGTGGCTAAAGCACCAAGTTTTCAGGACCTAAGATTAAGGACAGCTCGGTTCACCTCTCCTGGTGAATGAAGAAAACCCTAACAGAAAGCAAAGGATGCCCCATAGGAGTTTTGATAAAGTTACTGAAGGGGAAGTCTCTCGAGCCTGTTACCCCGCCCCCACAATCACATCACTGTCTCACGACAGCCCTCATGGTGGGGGGGGGGGGGGCGGCGGGAGGAATCACTGGCAGATGAAGAAACAGAGGTTCAAACTGGTCACGTGAGCTGCTAGGGCCACATGGAGGGAGGCCGTGCAGCCCTGTGCTCCCCAGCACACGTCCACACTGACCACACAGCCACTGGTGCACACACCACCTTCCCCTCGGCCAACGCAACTCTCAGAAAGCACAACCTCCTCTAGGCTCTGTCCGCTCTCCCGGCCGGCCCCCATTGTCCACCTCCTCCTCACCCCCCTCCCCTCCCCATCACCGCCCAGGGCTCCCCTCCTAAGGGCTGGATCTCAAGAACCAGCTCCGCACACCCAGGTGATGGGAATTGTTCTCAGGAAAGAGGCTCTGGATGCTCACGGGGTGGGTGCCCTCGGCCAGCGGACACTGCGGGTGCTGTCGATCCCAGGCCTGCCCTCCGCCAGGGGGAAGACAGGGTCCCGCCCCATGAGGCCCACATTTTGGGAGAAGACACAGATGACACCAAAGAAAGGACATAGCAAGACAACTACAGGTTGTCCCACGTCCTTGGAAGGAAATGCAAGGGACGGTGTCCAAGGACGGGGCTGCTGAGCTTCTCCACGCTGTGACAGCCAGACGGTAGAACCCCGGATGACACGGAAGCCAGCAAGGCACCCGCAGCTGGTGATGGCCCCACACCCCACAGAGGGCTAAGGGGTGCAGTGGGGGTGGGAGAAGTGAGGTCCCCTCCCCATCCCACAGATAAGGTGTGCTCGATGAGGCCTTGGGAACCTCATTTCCAGCTTCCCTACCTTCCCAGTGGGGGCACTGAGGAGCCCGGTGGCCCCTGCACCCATGGTGTGGGCCGCCTGCCCCTCCCCTGTGTGCCTCCCTGAGGGTCTCTTCCTCTGAACCCTTCTTTGCTGCTGTGACTGAAGCGCAGTCCCTGCTGCTGTGTCCCCGGAAAAAGAGCCAGCTCGCTGCACATGCTGGAACCAGAGACTGGATCAGGTCTCCCTCCATGACAGGAGCCTGTGGGACCACTCCGGGGGGAGGACCAGGTGACATGGGGCAGCCTGTGCCTGGGCTCCCACACGTCCGAGCCCCTGGAGACGCTCATACCTGGAAAACCTCAGGATGTCTGGGTGCTCAGCAAACACCAGGCTCGGGGCTGTATTCCAGTGGCCTCCGGGGCTCCGCAATGCCCCATGGATAGAGCAGGCCCAGCCGACCCAGCTGTGAGTCTAGGGGCCAGAACACGGGAGCCAGGCTGCTCCGTGAGGGGAAGTGAGCTGAGGGCGGCCTCGGCTGCAGGTCCATGTCCCATTTATTGCTCACCGCCCTGTTACATCCATGCCTCAGGGGCCCCGTAACAGGCTGTGAGGGGCCCAATTCCACAGATTACAGATTCAAGGCCCGGCAGTGGGCCAGCCTGTGCCCATGGCTCCCAGCTCCCAGACCAGCTCTCCCTCAGGGCAGTGGGCTCGCTGCGGGGCGTTTGGACACAGGATGGCTTGCAGGCTGAGAGCGTCCCTTTGCTACAGGCTTTGAAACAAAACCGTCTGGACCCAGTTCAGACCTGGGGGGGCAGTGATGACCCCCTGAGAAATGAGTGGGTACCGACAGTGTCCCAGGTGGGAGACGGCGGCAACTGGCAGCTGGGGAGGCGCCCCTCTTCTCCTCCCCACCCTGCCAACTTCCTGGAGCCCCCGGGTCAGAGCGTCCCTGGGGCTCCTCCAGGCCGGGCCCCAGCAGACCCTGCAGCTCAGGGTATCAGCTCCCATCTGTTTTTCTTGCTATTTTCTCCACGGTGGGAAAGGCTGGACACAGAACCTTGGCTGAGGTGGAGCAGGCTATCACAGGAATGGCCGGGCAGAGGCCCACCTTGTCCACCCGAGGGAAAGAACAGTGGACACGGTGCATCCTGGGTGCACGTGGGGTGGGGCATGTTGAGTGTGCCTCCCACACTCGGGGTGTGCCTCCCAAATGGGGCGCAAGGCCTCACCACCTCCACGGCTGCGCTGGGAACCAGCCAGTGAGGTGGCTGCCCTCAGGAGGGAGCAGTCTCAGGCTGATGCGGGCTGGGCGGGAGGCGAGGGGACGGCCAAATGCAGGCAGTGACGCTGCAAGGGGGAAGCTCCTTACAGACATCACTGAAGGGACCAGCTGCACCCCACCTGCAGCACCTGCCCCCCAGGGGAGCTAAGACCCACCCACCACTGGACAGACGGCCCTTTGGGTGTGCGGCTGCCCCCTCTGTGTGCGACAGTAGCACAGCTCCAAGGTATGAACCAATCCATTAGTCAAGTCTTCTGCTGGTGAGGGTGACGTGGTGGCCGGGATGTCAGGGGCAGCAGGGGGCACAGACTCTCTGAGGGAGAGGCATAGGCTGAAGAAAAGGCAGACAGTGTCCCTGCTGCCGAGAGCGAGCCTGGCCGGACAGGCAAGTAGCCAGAGCGAGCACACGTGGTTTAGAAGTGCCCGTGAGAGACGAAGGCTACCCACCCTGGACCTGAATCAGGCCGGGGGAGGGCGCTCTGGAGGCTAAGGTAGGGGCAAAACAGTCAGTTAGCAATGGATGTAATAAGGGGGAAGTAAAATCTGTTCCATGACAAACCGAGCTGACTGGTCAGTCACTGTCGACTCCCACGTGAGGACCGGGAGGACGGAGGGGAAGGCGCTGCAGCACGGGCGTCGTCAGCGGAGGGCGGGGCGAAGGTGGAGCCAGAGCCCTGGGAGCAGCCCTGCTGAGTCAGAAACTGCTGGTTCCTGCGAGGGTCCTGCCACCTAAGACTGCTCTGAGGAGGACCCTTACAGAGGTGTGAGCCGGTGCCCCCAGGCCACCAGCCAACTCCAACAGGTCCAGGCAGCACGGCCCAAGCCCCTGTGCTGCCCCCATGCAGTGTGAGACCTACAGAGGCTCATGGCCAGATGTAGCCCCCCCAACCCGCCCCCTGCCCCCCACCCCCCGGACTCTTCCAGTCTGCAGCCCAGAGAAGCTGGGTCTCCATCTCAGGCCAGGTCCCAGCAGGGGCTGTGAGCGTGTGCCTGAGCTCCCCATCTGGCCTTTCCCTCATGAATAGGCCCCTTTCATAGATGAGATCACTTCCAGTGGGGGGACCCGCCAAGCACAGAGCAGAGGCCTCTCCCTGCCCACCACCTCAGAGGAGGCCTTTCCGGGACACAGCGGGAACGACATCCAGGCTCACTCTGAGGACTCAAGCTGCAGCCTCCTCGGCACAGGAAAGGCTGGGAAGGCCAGCGAGTGCCACATGGGCCACGGGACCCAGGCAGGAAGGAGCATCGGGAGCAGACAGGGGGCTGGACCCTCTCTGCCTCACTGGGGTGCTGAGCCCTCACGGGGGGCCTTTCCCAAGCTCCCCAGTCAGCTGGGTCCCCGGGAGGCACTGCAGTGACAGAGGGAGGGGACAGAAGCCAGGATACTTCCTCCCTCTCTGTCACCACGGCCATGGGTGTCCGGCAGCAGCGCTGTCTCCTCCTTGGCTCCACCGCCCACGGACAGGTCCCCACAGACCGGCAGCGGCCAGCCCTGGGTCCCGCAGCCCAGGGCATTGCTTGCCTTGGCTGCTCGTCTCTGGGTGACCTCCCTGTCCCATTTGGCGTCTCAAATGCTTCATCCCCTGGGTACCCAGGTTCTGGCAGGAAAGGCCTTCCACTGGAAGCCCCTAGCTGACTTCCACGCTCCTGGTTAGACCCCAGTGGCTCCAGAGCGGCACCAGAGTGGGAAGAATGGAGCGTGGCCATCACAGGGAGAGCCCTAACCGGCCTCTTAACACACGCGTGTCGGCTCGGACAGAGACAGACTCTGCACAGTGGGCTGGGAAAGGCATGGCTGTGCCTGAAGCCGGGGTGGTAAAGTGTGCAGCCCACTGCTGACCCCCGCCCGGGCAGGGTCCCCAAGCCAGGCCGTCCACATCCCTGTCACAGGCTCCTTGCTCAGGTCCTGGGCCCAGGGCTGGGCGGGACGCCAGAGGGGTCAGCACCCTCTACAGTCCTGCCGCTCGGATGGCTGAACCCCTTTCCCACGGGGCTGAGGACAGCATTTCACGGCTGTGGTCCCTTCCTTCCTGCCTCCTTTCTCAGCCACTTGTAACCGAAAACTTGGATCCCAAGACTGGGGAAGTAGGTTTTCAGACTATTAAACTGCTTCCTGCGGAGAAAGTCTTCCTCCCAAAGGAGAACAGGAAACCAGATACAATCACTCCAGGGGCCAAATATGTAACAGTAACTTTGCCCAGAGGAGACTGGATGAAGGGCCGGGTGGGGCGCGGGAGGCCAGGACGTCTGGGTCCTAATAACCTTGCTTTGAATCTTGCTGCTTCGGGGCCTGTGGCATTGCCCACCAGCTGGGACTATCTGTCCCACGTCCCCAAAGGGGACGCCTGGGCCCAGGGCCAGCCTGCAGAGCTGCCGGGGGAGGAGGAACCCTGAGCTCTGCGAGAAAGGAGCCACGTGAGTCCATTGGGTCATTAGCATGATGAGCCTCGGAAATTGCTGCTGGTCATACTGAGGACCCTCCCCACCTCTGGAGCCAGCAGGCAGTCTGCCGGGGCCACCTCCAAGGCCAAAAGCCAGGCTCCCAGGCCCCATGGGTCCTGACCTCACAGGCTCTGTGTGTGGGCCCTGCTGGGTTCTCCCTCTCTTCCAGAGGGGGCTTCCAGTTTGCTCAGAGGCTCTGACCCTGGGGCACCCACAGGGAGTGGGGTGCCGGAGGGCAGTCCCCAGATGTAAGGAGGGAATTTGTCTCCAGGCCCCACCCTTCTCCCGAGAGTCCAGATGTGTGAAAATGGCCTCACCCCACAGACAGGAGGCCCAGGTACTGTGCTGGGAAACAGTGCCCTGGGTGACTTTGAGACACTGCTACCTCCTCGCCACCCCAGGGGCAGCCAGCTCTGCCTCCCAAGAGCAGATGCGGCCCCCACAGTCCAGTGGCCGAGGGTCCTTGAGGAAGAGGGCGTCTGACCCGAACAGTCAGCTCCAGAAAGTGTCCCCTGAATTCAGCATTTCTGCCATTTCCTGCACCAAAAGCTGACTCTCCAGCTGCAGGGCCCTACCCGCTGTGGGTGACTTTCCCACTCATCAGGTGGGGTGGAAAAAGCCACTGTGTCTGCGCCAGGACTCGGTGACCTGTGAGTGGCCGCACAGCGAGGCCTCCCCAGGGCAGCCGCCCGGTCAGAGGAGGTGACATTCCTTCTCCGGTGAAGCGGAGAGACCTAACATGGTGGGGACCTGGAGCAGACTATGGTCACTGACGAAAGGTGGCCGAGGACCCCACAGCCTGGATGCTGAGTGTCCCCCTCTCGCTGTGCCCGGCTAGAGGGTGCAGAGAGGGACCTGCACTGCCCAGCGAGGGGGCCTGAGGTGAAGTGGCCACGTCAGGACCCCGGAGAGTGGCCTCCTGCCTCCCAACCTCACTGTGCAGGTGTCAGGAGCCCCGGTCTGGTCCGGGCACCTGGGTCCTCGGCAGGGTGATGTGGGGCTGAATGAGAGCCACCCACGTGCCTCGTTCTCCCTCTCCTAGACCTGCTGGGCATGCACAGAAGGGAGACAGGAACAGGAGGGCCAGCCTGGGGAGCAGGAGCCCCAAAGCACATCAGTTCCCTGAGGGGGTCCCCCGCTAAGGATGTCACACTTTACCCACTTGCCCATGGCGGCGGGGGCGGGGGGCGGGGATGGGCACACCAGGGAATGGAAAGAGAATTAAATATTTGCTGAGTGAGTGGAGTGCTGAGGAGTCAGATCTGAGTTCAGTCTGTGGCCCCACCAGCCAATAGCTCGCGGCCGGCCTTCAGCAGATCACAGTTCCTTGCCTTGGGGCTTGTCCTCAGCACAGTGGGACAATGACACTGGCTTGGCGGCCACTGTGGCCCAGAGGCTGGCACAGGGACGGAGCTGGGCCCCTGCTAGGTGCCCGTTGCTTCCACTACCCGAAGGCACCCCTGAGTGCTCTGGAAAACCGAGTCCGTCCTGCGGAGACGCAGCAGGTCACAGGGACAAAAAGTGTCTTGTTCTGATTCGGGAGGCCATTCACATGGCTTTGGTGTCTACTTTGTAGCAAACTCAGCCTTGGTACAGAACCAGCCTGTGTTCCCTGAGCCCTCAGACTAGTGGGGGGTGGAGTAGAGTGGGTGGGGGTGGGATCAGGCAGGTGCAGCCCTTCACCCAGCTCCCTCTGGGGTACGTGGGGTGTGGGGGGACCACACAGGCGCCCCGGCCCTTTCTCCCACACCCTGCTGAGCATCTCCTGGCCTGCCTGGAACCAGGGGTGACGCAGCCTCTGCCTGAAGGGCTGTCCCCTCCAGAGAGACTCTGCATAGACCGACACCCCAGTGCGCAGACCTCCCCTGGCTTCAGGGGCAACGGCTCTCCCCAGGCTTGGGTTCTTCTCCTCTGGGAAAGAGGGTCCTCTTGGGTTCTTCTCCTCCTATCCCCTGCCTGAGCCCTCAGGGTTCCCCGAAGTTCACGGCATCTAGCCCTCTGGGAAAGAGGCAACAGGCAGCAGGGGAGGACAGAGAGGATGGGGAGGGCTCCCCACATTGGAAATTTGCCCAGAGAAAGAACACACTCCCACCCAGGGGCCTCTTTTTCTCCATCGCTGGCACTTCTATATCAGCAAGTACTCCCAAGGGTCCAACTTTGTGGCTCCCACTACATCACAGGGGAGGGGGTGCAACAGGAAGAAGCCCAGCACAGAGTCACCTCCCACTGCCTCTCAGTGGTGTCTCCTTGCGTTCCCTCCCTTCTGCCCACTGAACATGCCCAGAGCCCAGAGTCCAGGCCCCACCCAGGAAGCAGCCCTTCTCAGCCAGCAGCCCACAGATGAGCCCACCAGCCCCATGCCCCACCTACCCTGCCCCTCCAGTCCCCTAGCATTTCCTCTAGGGATGGGCCGGGGGCAGGAAGGGCCCTGATGCACTGGGAGGTAGGGAGGCACCAGGCTTGCCCAGGTGGATGCAGGCACAGAGCAGGGCCCCCTTGGGGGACAATCAGCAAAACTCTGATTTTCTGCCTGAGCTTTTGACTGTGTGTCCCAAGGGGTGGGGAGCAAGTCCAGCTCCTCGTGGGTTCCCAGCACCTGCCCCAGTCACTGACGCCCAGTTGGCATCCAGCCATATTCGGGGAAGGAGAGCAGGTTCTCGTACAAATCTCAACAAAAAGCAGAGAGCATGGAAAGAGAACGAACCCAACGAACAGAAAAGTCGCCAACACAAGAGATATTACTCAGCGATATCAACGGTCAGCTTTAATGTGAGAGAACTGGGGTGGGGGGCGGCTCTGGCTCAGCACAGCCCCCTCCTGCCTGCACAAGGGCCTGCACCCCCCTGCCCCCCACAGCAGACCTTCTGTAGGAGCCTCGGGCTGCTCCATGTCACCCAGCCCAGCGTGTGAAGCCGCTTCATTAGGAGGTTCCAGCAGGAGTCTGACCCCAGTTCCTCCCGCTGCAAGGCCAGCGCTCTGCTCACTGCCAGCGTGGGGAACAGCCTGTTCTCCTCTGTGGGGTGCGGCCTGCACCCTTGAACGGAGCAGCAGGGAGCCTGGCAGCATCCCGGAGTGGGGCCCCTCAGGGGTGAGCCATCGAGTCCCTCTCAGTCTGTTCCCCTACCTCAGAACAGCCCTGCAAGGCGCTCACACACGCCAGGACCCTGCGAGGACCTCAGCGGTGGTGTGGCAGTGGGGTGGGGAGCTTATTAAATCAAAGCCGTTTTTTCCACCCAACACCCACGAAAGCCTGAAAGTGCAGTGCTTGGAGCTGGAAAAAGAACACCGGGCTGCTGGCGACAGTGGACCTTAGGGGCTGAAGGAGGCAGGAATGGGCAGGACAGGCCTGGGGAGTGGGGAGGGGACGCCAAAGTGCCTTCCCGCCCCCCTGAAATCAACAGCTCCCGTGTGGGCCATGCGGAAGGTCCCATTCCAGGCCCTGGAGCTGCCCCACAGGGAGGAGTTAGAGCCCAGCACCAGCTTTCAAGTCCCCGAAGGGATGGCCGAACCTGTCCCTCCCCTGACCTCTGACCTCTGTAGCTGCCACCAGCTTCTCCAACAGAGGGACAAACACAGGCCAGCATTAGAGGGACAAGGTCTGACTCAGACTCAGGCTGCTGCCAGCAAATCGGACCCCCTCTCAGAGCCTGTCTCTGCGCCTGTGACTCGGGGCCACACCTGCCTCCGTCCCCCAGGCTTCCAGAGTCCCCTGGGCCCCAGCTTCCCAGCGGGCTCCTCCCTCTCCTTGGTCCAAGCACCGGAGGACTGGGTGACTAGCCCAAGGTCACGCAGCTGGTGGCCAAACAAAGGGAGCTGCAACCCAGGTCAGAAGCCTCCACACCCTGCCCTGTGGCTCAGGCAGCGATCTCCCCTAAGGACGTGAGGAGCCAGGGATGGAGCCTCCTGACTGCTGGTCCAAGCTCCTCAAGGCCCGCAGCACTCAGTGCCTGGCTCCAAAGCAGCTCCAGCCCCTCATCTTGGGGGGAGGTGACAGAGGAGCCCAGAAGGAGGAAAATCCCTGCCAGGTCCACACCAATGCACCATCAGGGATAGCAGCGTCCTGGGGAGCAGCGCCCAGCACGGGCAGAGGGAAGGGCGGCACCAGACAGGAGGTGGAGGGGGCAGAGTTCTCCCTCACACCACTCATAGGACTTCTGTCACTGCCATGTCACAGATTGAGGCCCAGGAAGGTCCGGGGAGCATGCAGAGCCCCAGCAGGGCAGGCTGGTGTGGAGCTGAGACAGGCCCACACTCTCTGCAGCACCTCTACCTGTGCCGGCAGAGAAGGCCTCCCCGAGCCTCTCTCCACCTCTCACCTCCGGGGGGCCTCGGAGGGGGCCGTGCAGATGGGCATGTGCAGGCCCTGGGTCCAGAGAGGAAGCAGGCAGGGCCAGCAGGGAGCCATGCCAGCCTGCGGCCACAGCAGCCTCAGTCCCTACCATCACCTCTCAGCTCAGCCTGTGCTGACTCCTGTCATCTGCCAAAGCCGGGATGCTCAGTGACGACAGAGGCCCAGAGAGCAGGCACGTCACACACAGCGCCCCTCAGGGGCCCACCCAGCAGCTCTTCAAGCCCCCTTTTCCACTTGCAAACTTATTTCCACGTTCCTCGGCCTCCCTGCATCCCAGCACCTTTCTCCGTAAGGTGGACTTGGTGCCAGCCTTGCCACCGTAAATGAAATTAAACACTCTACAAAGGCGGCACCAAAGCTACCCTGAGCCAGGACCGCAAGCTGGTGCGCACCCCTCCCCCGCCACAGACTGGGTCTGCTTTCCTGGGGCCCCTCATGCCAGGCAGCCCCCACGCTCACCACCAGGCTTGAGGCAGAAAGGGAGGTGCCCGGGCCCTGTGCCATGAGCAGTGACAGGCCACGCCCTCACCTGTGCACAGGCTCTGTGTGGCAGCCAGCCAGGCCTCAGTCACTTCCCCATGGTCTTGCTCGCCAGTGCCGTCCGTGGGAAGGAAGCCTCAGGCCACACTGTGGATGGGTTGGTCAGCTGCCCACCCCAACCGCACAGAGACAGACAGACAGACACGCATCCACCACTGTCCACCCCTCGTCTTGCCTCCCAGCAGGGCAGAAAAGGGGAAGGAGCATCAGGATACTGGGGAGAGGCTTGTTCACACCTACGAGCATCTACAATCCATGAGGCACATGGTGGTGTTTCCAGTTTACAGGTGAAGACGCAGAGAATCAGAGAGTCTGGCTGAGACTGGGAGACCAGCATGGCAGTCCCACTCCCACTGCCCTGGGCCGCTGAGGCCCCCCAGGAAGTCGGCAGGGACCAGGAACCAAGAGTCCCCTTGCCAATGAGGTGGCTTGTCAAGTGGGCCAGTGGCAGTCCGGGCTCTGGGCTCCAGGTTCCTAGCCCCAAGCCCCCCTTGGCACTGGGTGGGTTGGGGGATCCTTGTTCCCCAGCCTCCCTCAGAGAGGAGGGGCTCTCGTACCCTTGAGTCTCCTCACAAGTGTTTCCCTTGAACGTTTTTCTTCCGGTCTTGACTGCAGACTGAGTTTGGGCTCTGGCCACGTTTTTGATGGGACGAGGGGGCCTTGAGACTGCCCCCTCCTGGCTGGTGTGGCTTCAGCAGCGGGGAGACACACACTCCAGGAGCCGCCCATCGCTGAGGGTTAGAGCTCAGCACCCGCCACACATGGGGCAGGCGTTCTTGCTGGGGTGGACCTCCCTCTGCCCACTGGTCACCGAGCCTCACCCTCATGTCCAGTGCCCGAAGAGAGCCCTCCGCAGCTCCCGCAGATGGGACACAGAGAGGAAGCTGGTCGGCTCCAGGCGTGGGGCACGTCCACCCAGAATGTGCAGGTTTATGCTCTGCTCCCTCCCACACGCCTGCAGCTCCATGCCAGGCAGTCAGGCCAGCCCTGGGGCAGCTCTGAACTGCAGGCCAGAGACCTGGTGGGGGCGGGGGTTGGGGTGCCTAACCCTCCCACCACATACTCACAGCCAGCTCACCCCTGAACAACGATGCTGTTCTCACCTCCCGATCCGACAGCGCTGCCTTACAGAGACAGGTTTTTGCTCTAGGGATTGGAATTGAGCCCATTTCATAGATATGGAAACTGAGACCCAGACAGGTAAGTGATTCACCCAAGATCACTCAGCACAGTGCTGGAGTCAAGGCTCAAACACAGGGCTTTTCATTCACCCGTTCCATCACTCATTTGACAATCCCAGTGACACACGGCAGCTCTGTGGCCGCTAGCAGGTTGTCTGACCTCTCTGAGACTTAGCTTCTCAGGAAATGTGGAAGCTAGGGCTGTAGTACACTGTTACTATAAAACACTGTCAGTGCCTCTTGAGAAACCTGCAGGAATTTAGACGAGAGAACCCACATCAGGTCTTCGGCACAGTCTCGCAAACACTGGGTGCTCAAGAGTCTTTGCTGCCACTAACATCCCTTCAGCGACGACTTGGGTCAGTTGTTGTAGACAAAGATGGAACCATGCTGGGCAGTGTGGACACAGCAAGAATGGGCTTGGCCCAGCGAGGAGAGCTGACGAGGGCTGTGATTCACGGGAGCAAGGGAGCTGCGGGGCAGTGAGGGCAGAACAAGAAGGGCTTCCTGGAGGCAGTACTGTCTGAGCATTACAGAGTGAGCAGGAACTAGACGGACGAGAGAGGGGAGCAGCTCTCCGGGGTGTTTATGCGAGAGGTCTCATCCTTCTCTGAACTCCAAGGCCTGGGCGGAAAGAAGACGGACGGAGGCGGAGATAGCACTCCCAGCCCAGGCGGAGGGCAGCATGGAGCTGAGTGCCGCAGGAACCCCTGGCCGGAGTGACCTGGACCCCGTGTGCCGGGAGTGGGCCGAGCCTGCCCAGGCCTCCTGCCAGGGCCACTGGGGGATCATCGCCTGTGGGTTAGGGTTAGGGCTTGAGGACAGGTCTGGTGTCACCACAGACACACGCTGACTTGAGCACAGGGGCTGGAGCACGCACACAGGAAGGAGCCCCGCTGGGCTGCAATCACTCTGGGCCTCAGTGATGGAGGGGGTGGGCGGGAGAGGGGAGAGGCAAGAACAGGCAGAGTCTCATGAAAGATCTGGAAGCCTGGGCCAGTATTTTGTGACTTGCAAAAATAAGAATGAAGAGCTATAACCCCCTGCACAGGCGCACACTCCGAGGGTGTGAGTGTGTGAATACCACCCCCACACGTGCCCCAGGGGATCACGTGGGCCCCTGTCCCGATTACAGCCACGCTGGCACGCCCCTCACTGGCTCAGTGCAGACTGTCAGCCCCGGGGCTTGACCAGCTATCCCGGGGTGTCTGCTGCACCACTATCTTCAGGGTGGCCCCCAGGAGCCCATAATGGGGGTTCCCTGCAGAGGGCTGGCCCCTATGTCTGCTGGGCTCAGCGAGTCCCCAGACACACTGAACATTTTCCTCCCCGGAGGGACTCTGGAGCCCGACTGGAGGCCTTCGGGAGACACAGAGGTCCCTGAGGGGCTGTTCACACCCTTCCCTCCTAGAAACAGGAGCCTGCGGGAGAGTCAGGAGACCGGGGTACACCTCCACCCCCGGAACTTGCCAGGAAAGCTAGGGTGAGAGCTTTTACCTCTCTGCTCCCCAGGCCTCCCCCCCCCCATCTCCTGGGAGACTGTTAATGAAATAATCCTTCCTTCTCCAGGGCCTGCCTTTGGCCCGTGGGTGACTATGAAATATCCGGCTGGTTTCTTCCCAGCCAGCCACCCCACCTCCCCCGTGAGTGCTTTCAGCCACTCAAGCATTCTCCCATTCCTCTCCCAGCTACCACCCACCCCGCCAGCTGCGGAGGGCCAGCTGGGGTATGAGGTGGAGGGTGGAGACAGGAGAGAACCACACCTGCCCTCAAGAGCTTGCAGCTCTTTTTGACGAGGACCTGAGCGCAGAGGATGGCGGAGGCCAACGGACACCACGCCGCAAACGTCGAACGAGCTCTGGGAGACCGGGCCCAGTAACGGCGCCCATCCCCTGAGTGCCCCGAATTTTCCAGGCCTTGGCGTCTCGTCCGAAAGCCTCATGATGACGCGGAGGAAGTGAGAAGAGGCATCTGCTCACACCCTTCCTTCCACGGTGTCTCCTCTCTGTGAACGGGGGGAGGGCCGCACCTCTCATAGGAAAGGGGTCACTGAAAGTGTCAAGGGCACAGGGGCTTCCTTCAACTGGACCTTCCCCTCTCCTGCCCCCAGGAGAGTGCTGCACGCTGACTTCCTGGTCCAGCTGGGTGGCTGTGGCCCGAGCCCTCAGTTCCACTGGGAGAGAAACCAGGCTGACAGCCAGCTCTGGCCATGCTGGGGGCGGGGGGCTGGGAAGTGGATGCAGTGCTTCTGAGAGCCTGCAGGTCCGGCTGCCAGCGCCTGTGCCAAACCCCCCTCCCCGCTGCTGCCCTGCCAAGCACAATCGCTCCAGGGGCTGAAGGGGACTGTGGCAGTTCGGGCCAGCTGGAGCCTTCTCCAGTTGCCAGCGTCCCACGCCCACCAGTTCTGCCCCCCCGGGGCTGCACCGGGCACATGATGGCTGCCGCCAGTGGCCTGAGTGACCACTGTCCTGCTGCCTTAGCTGACACTCACCACTCAGTGCCCAGCAGCTGTGACAGGCCCCTCCTGTGCCATGGGGGCGGGGAGACCACTGTGCAGGGGCCAGCGAGAGGGTGACCACAGGGGATCTGCCGTCACCTCCACTGCAGTGTCTCCGACGGTCTGGGTCTCCCCACCGACCTCCCTCACCACTCCCGGCTCCAGGCAGGGCAGCACCATCCACCCCGTGGCTTCAGCCACAAACCGCAGAGTCACAGCCCACTCCTTCACTTCACACATCCGCTCCAGCACCCACAGCTCTGAGGCCAACAGGCCTCGATGTCTCTGGTCCTCTCCGGTCCTCTCCACACCCCGCCCCCTCCCGCCCACATGGCCGCAGCCTTCCCTGCCCCCACCCAGCCTGCACCCGGCAGGCCAGACGGTCCTGTGTCCACGTGGCAAGCACACTGCCCTTGCACACAGGGCATTCGATTGAGATAGATCATGCTTTTCGTGGATCGCTGGATTTCATTTGCTAATATTTTATTAAGGACTTTTGACCTTTTAAATATGCAATTGGGATTACGTCATCCCATGCTTAAAGCACTTCTGAGGCTTCTCGGTGCACTTAGACTAAAGTGTGAGTGCTTGGCCCTGAGCCACGGGCCCCCAGCCTCCCTCAGTCCTGGGCTGCGTCTCTCAGACACCGGCCGCCCAGGGGAGAGGCCAAGCACAGCCTGACGCAGGGGACGCCAGGGCGGCTCCCTTCCCTGCCTTCTCCTTGGGCTGCAGCACAGCTCTGCCCCTGCCTGGAGGACCGCCCTCGCCCAGCAGTCTCTAAGGGCACAGGGGCAGGGGCCTCAGGCCTGGCCAGGGTCTGGCACCTGGGTCAGTGAGGGAAGGGGCTCCCCTGGGGGCCGCGGACACACGCATCTCACCTCAAACTCATCACCTTGAGCTGCACGTGGGCCCCTCCTGCTGCTCCCGATGACGCCAGACGTCCCAGCTCCAGTCACCGTCCCCCTTCCGAGGGAACAATGCAGTTGTGACTCTGTGCGTTGAGGCCTCCCACATCCTTCCTGTCCGCTGGTGACCTGACTTCAGACCGGGACGTCACCTCCCGGCACCTGCACCACACACTCTGCCTCCTGCCGTGAGCTGAGCTCCATGGCCCTCTAGACCGGCCCTCTGGGTGTCCCCTAGGTCCCCGCCTGCCCCTTTCCAGGACTTCACTCCAGAAAGCCCCTCCTTTGCTCCATGCTGAGCTGTCCCCTCTACTGTGTCTCAGTCAGCACACTGACTAACGTCACCACATCCGAGAGAACAATGTGGAACAAAACACCCGTTCCTCTGCTCAGCTCCGTTACACCGCTCTCCAGGCCCCTCAGAGGAGCACCCATGCCTGCCTTCTCCGACCCATTCTGCACACTTGGCATCTCAGACACCGCGTTCAGGGGGGGCTCTGGGGTCCCCCTCACGTGCCTGGTTCTCCTTCTCTCTCTGGTGCTGGTGCCTACTCTTCTCCCCGGCCTCTCAACACTCAGTCCTTGCTCTTTCTCTCCATAGTGGGTACTTGTCCAGCCATGGGGCCTACCTGCCAGTGGCTCCCCACCCCCCACGCTGACCTCCCTTCTAAAGTCTACCCATGAACATCCAACCAGCCACTCAGCATCACACGCAGCCCAGTCCCAGTGAGTCCGAAAGGAACCTTTGTTATCCCCACGCCAGCCACACCGGCAGCCCCCCTTCAGGGGCTCGGGATGAAAAGTGTGGTCACACGTGACTCCTCTCTTGTGCCCACATCCAATCCACGAGCAAACTCTTGGGCTCTTGCTTCCAAATATGTCAGAATGCAAACAAATCAGTGTTTACACCGAACACAATATACAGAAAAGCATACACACTACTTGGTTTCCTTTAGAAAAGTTCAACAACAGGCAAAGCCAATGTATGGGCACGAAGACCAGCCGCTGGTCACTCTCGAGGGCACTGACTGGGGGCAACACCAGGGAGCCATCTGGGTTGCAGAAATTGTCCTAAAAACTGACCTGGGCAGTGGTGACGTGGTCTGTCCATCTGTGAGCGCACACTCAACTGTATGCTTGAGCCTAGGAGGCTGCGGGGGCGACTGACAGCCCAGGGGTCCCGTGCATCTCTCATCTCTGTTCTGTGCCCGCCCTGCCACTGTGGGCCAACCAGCTGGGAGCACACCCCTAGCCCTGCAGGCCTGGGACAGCACTCCTCACCGAGAGGCTGGGCAGTAGGGTGTCCAGGTCTCACCGGGGAGAGGGCAGTCACTGAGCTGAGCCTCACGGCCCACCCGTCCTGCCCACCCAGCCGGGAAGGGCCTGGGGTGGAGGAGTGCCAGGCTCCCCCATGGGGGGCTGCGGCTCCCGTGGGATTGGCCTGGAGGAGTGACCGAGCTGGGGCAGAGATGGAGTTGGGGTAGAGAGACTGGGAAACCGCCGCCCAGGACCCTCACAGCTGGAGGCTGTGCCGGGTGCAGCCACTGGCCCAGGGCGCAGGGCGGGCCCCAGCCTTCAGATGAGGTTCCTGAATATCATGCTGTGATAGTTGTAATAATTTTTTTAAAATGGTAACAACCCTATTAATCAAAACTGTAAGCATGGATAAATAAAATATGATGTTCTTTTACTGAAGAAATGCGGACAGCCAGCCCACTCGGAGCCGGGCATGGGAGGACATGGGCGGGGGGACAGATGTGCTCCTGGCCGCCTGGCACTGACCAAGCTCAGAAAAGCCACCTGGAGCGTGAGCGATGGGGAAGGAGCTACAGATGCACCCTGAGTACCTGACAGAGACAGCTCACCTGGTGCCCTGCTGGGGGGAGGGGCGGCATGGGCACTCCCCAGGAAGGACAGTAATGGATGAGACTAAAACATGAGTTAAAAGCCAAGCTAACCCTGCGCCATCATCAAATTCCTTACCAAATGGTTTGTGTCGACATGGGGGGGTGCGTGTAACACAACACGAGGTAAACGAACTGGAACATGAAGCTACAGATGCTCTCGACTGCGTAAGAATGACAAGTGGCCGACAGGTGATGGACAGATAGGGAGATAAAGAGATGCGTGGAAAATTTTTCTGGAATGGCAAATGTTAACACTCATCTGCATGTGGTAGAATTACCGATGATTTCCTCATCTTCGTTTTCGCCTAGACTTTGGACATTTTAAACAATAAACGTACACTCAGGACTCCACCCCAGAGCACCTTGTCCTCCACCTGCTTCCCAGAAGCCCAGACCTGGGCAGGTGGCAGCCTGGGAGCCACCTCCTTGCCAGCTCGGCAAAGCAGCCACCCTGGGAACTCACCCACATGACTCTCACCTACAGCCCATGGCACCTGGCCCAGCTCGCTCTTTAGCAAAACCTACCTGAAGGCTGCCCCTCATTCAAACAAAGAATGACCTTTCTGTTCACCAATCACACTCCCCTCAGCCCAGCACTGACCTGCTGACTCTGCTCTGTCCCTGGAGGGGGGACTGCTGACAGCTGTTCCTGCCCGGCCTTGGCCTTTAGGGTCAGAGGATAGGGAGCCAGAGTGAGCACGGGGTGGGGGGGTGGCTGGGGAGGACAGACCTCCTGTGTGAGTGACCTTCACCATGCTGGAACCCTGGCCTCTGCTTCCCCTTCTGCAGGAAAGGGAGCTGGACGGCAGGGCTGCTCCACAGTGGCTCCAGCCTCTGGCAGATCTGTCCTTGGCCAGGCGAGGAGATGCCTAAGTCCTCTGAAAGCAGAGCCAGGACCTGAGACCCTGAGGCCATAGACGGTGGCTGGTTGGAGGCGGGCGGGGATACAAGCACTGACCTCTTTAATTGTCAAGAAAAGCCCAGGCCAGTGGGGAGGGGAGGGGGCTGACGCCGTGTCTGAAAGTGAGCACACCCTAGTCTACCCGGATCCTCGCTCCTCGTGAGCCTGGTCCAGCAGGCCAGCCTCCACTCTTGGCTGTGCTTCCCAGTCAGCAGCCCAGCCGGGCAGGCTTCCAGCGGTGGACAGAGGCGAGGCTACCAGGGGCTCCTCTGCCCACTGGGGTGAAGGTGAGGAAGGCAGGGAGGAGCGTGTGTGGGCTGAGTGGAGAGCAGGGGACGCAGGCCCAGATCGGAGGAGAGAGGCCACCCCACCGGCAGCCTCCCCCGTGAGCCCTACAGCTTCCTGGGGCCGATTCAGGCCACACGTGGGCTCGCTGGTTAGAGGCGCCTGGCCTCGATTCAAACCCTGTCTCCTCCTGACAAGATGTTCGTCTGGGCAAATCACTGAGCCTCCTTGAGCCTCGGACCTCCGTTCATCTAAAAAAGTGTCTTCAGGAAGGGGCTAGCCGTGGTCCCCAATAGTGAGAGGCTACAAGCACTGAGACACAGCAGATAAAACCACAGCCTCGCTCCCCTTCTCCACGCTAGGGGCTAAAAACAACACGGCTTCGCCAAGATCTCAACACAGCATGGTCCGGAGCAATGACACGGAGGAGCCACAGAGGTGACGGGAACCTCGGAGACGGGGCTGGGGGGGGGGGGGAGGTGCAGGAGCGGGGGCAGGCCCCGAGGTCGAACGCCATATCCAAGGTGGCAGTCAGTTAGTAACAGAGCCAGGCTGAAACCCAGGTCAATCTGACTCCCAAACACCCACCTCCCCTCACCCCACCCCACCCACCAGGTCTCCTGCTCACAGACAGGGCTTTGCTCAGGGAGCCCCGCCGTCCTCCTCCACAGGGGCAGCCCCTGGAGTGGGCAGCACCCAGACCCCCGGGGTGAGGGGTGGTGGGATGAACGTGGGGGGTGGTCCCAGAAGTGGGAGCTGAGAGGAATAGGGCATCAGTTGCCAAACAAGTGAAGGTGTTATGCAAATGACATGCAAAGCACATGTAAATGACCGCAGGTTATTGATGAATCAACCATTTGAGGTTTTTCTCTTTTGGTAACTGGATCGCTGTGAACCTGTCTTCTCCCTTCTCTTTCTGCCGAGTGGGAGGAAATAAAATTTGTGGTTGACTGACCAAACCGTGCCTTGCTCAGTGAGGGGCCCGGCAGAACCGTCAGCAGCTGCAGGGACGTACCTGCCAACGCTTGTTTTGGATTCCTCCCTGGTGCCTGGGGCGTGGTCACTGCTGGCTGGCTTGGGGTACCAGGGGCCCCCAGGCCAAGAGGTGTCCCCCAGACCCACAGCCCGGTGACTCCAAGGGGCCCGTGGGGAATGTGACAGGCAGGGGCCTGGAGTGGCCCGCCACCTCAGCCCAACCTCCACCAAGGAGCCCAGCTTGGGACCATGGCCCTCCAGGCACTGGGGCCTGAGCTGCTGGGCAGCCCAGGGAGCAGGGAGGGCCCAGCTGCAGTGAGATGGTAAATCAGAGGGTCAGCATCTGGGAGGCCCACCTGAGGCTCAACCGCATGAGCTCTGGACGCCCAGCTAGTTCAGTCCCCGGCGGCTGAGTGTCTGTTTCATGCCCGACGTCATGCCAGGCTTTCTGTGCAAATAGCGGCACAGATAGGACGTCACAGCTGCCCCTCAGGCACTGCCGACCAACCATGGTGCCTGGACGCCTTCCTGGGAACTCGGGGCGGGGGCATGAGCAGGTGGGGGCAGCACCCGCCTACTTTGCCTTCTGTCAACCATGACGAGATGACAAGCGTGAACCTGCTGTGTGTGGCTGGCACACAGCATGCCCAAAGCAGACCATGTGCTCTACGTTCTCCCAGGCATCCCAGGAAGAAGGGGCAGTGTTCGCATCCCCTTCGGTGGACGAGGAACCCAAGTGTAAGGAGGCGAATGAGTGCCTTTCTGAGGTCACACAGCTAGAAACACACAGCAGGGCCGGGAACCCAGGCCTGCACGCTCACCTCGGTGCAGGCACCACCCTCAGAAGGCAGCTCACCCGCAGGTGCACAGAAGCCTGTGGCACAGAAGCTTCCCCCTGGGGGGCAGCTCAGCAGCTACTGCCACCCCACAGGGCAGGCAGAGCAGGTTCCACTTCCGTCACAGCAGGGCCAGGCTTCTGCTCACCTTCGAATCTGCTCTAGCCAGAATTCCTGAGCACCTGCCTACACCTGCCTGTCTCTGTGAGCCTCCCAAGGTGGCGGCACCGCACATGGTCAGCGGAGGTCCAACCACTGGAGTGGGCTGAGGCCAGCGTCTCCTGCACAGCCCACCGGACCTGGGACCCAGGGCAGCTCGAAGGCCCTGAGGCACCGAGCATCCTGGGTGTCCAGGTTGCCTGCCCTGGGAAACCTGGAGGTTCTGCCCCCGACCAGCATCAAGGGACCCCCTGTGTTTGAGTTTTGCCTTTACCTGATCCCACAGCAGCTTCCTGACAGGAGCATAGTGAGAACAGGAAAGACGGTACATGACAAAAGCTTCCCAAAGTTGCACAAACTCAGTGCAAACGCGGGTGGCTGGGCCTGCCCGGGCAAGTTGCCAAGTAAGGCCACAGGCCCCACGTCCCAGACACGGAGGCTGCTGCAGGGACGGCAGGTGCCAGAGTCGGCCGCAGCCCCCTGAGCTATACGGAGGGGCCTCACAGGATGTCCCGGCCCGACCAGCTGGCAGTGCACCCAGGCCCTGCCTGGTGCTGAGACGGCGGCCTGGAAGCCCTGGGGAAGGAGCTCCCGGGGCACTAGCACTCTTGAGAAGACAGTCACTACGAGGCCACCACCCCTGTGCTGCCTGGACACAGCCTGAGTCCCTGTGTGGTGGCCGGCCAAGACCTGCACGGCTTTGTGCCAGAGCAAGACAGTGGAGAGAAGGCGCCGCACTCGTCCCTCCTCCTGCTGCAACAGAGTGGCCAGCGTGGGCGCCCAGGGCCGCCCGGAGGGCACCGCCGGCCAGCACACATGTGGAGTGTCCACGGCAGGGCTGCCCTGTCTGGCTGGAGAAGCAGCCCTCTGCACACGCTCCCCCCTCACTTCCCTGAGCCTGGCGAGCTCCACTAGTCCTGCCCAGTGATCCCTGGGACTCCTGCTGGCCCCTGCAAACCCCCACTGCAGGCTGGACAGCTGGCTGTGTCCAGAGAATGGCGGCAGTGCAGCGCGGGGTCCTGGGCACCGCCAGGCTTACACTCCCCCAGCCGCCCAGCACCCCCCCTGCTCCAATGACAGCTCAGCCCGGCACCGCAAAGCAGAGGGCAGGGGACAGTGGCCCAGAGGACATCTGGCTAAAAGGAGCCCTGTGCTCCACCTTCCACCCCCTCTGGATGGCCCTCACACCGCCCAGCATGGGCGTGGCCCGCACCTCCCGCGCGCAGACTCACCGGAGCGGGATCTTGACGCGGAGGTAGCGGTCCACAGCAATGGCCAGCAGGGCCAGGATGGAGCTCTGAGTGAGGATGAGCACGGGGCAGGCGACCATGAGGCAGGTGTGGAAGTAGGTCTGTGGCCCGATGTTGATGAGGATGGCCAGTGGGATGACCAGAGCACCCACGGCCACGTCAGCCACAGCCAGCGACGCAATGAAGCAGAAGGTGGCGTCCCGCAGCGCCTGGTTCACCTTCACCGCCCAGATCACCAGCACGTTCCCGGGCACGGAGACCAGGGCGATGAGCACCTCTACGCTGATGTAGGCGGCCTGGAAGCCCGAGATGGAGGGCGGCATGGCAGGCGAGGCACATCCGCGGTGGCACCTGGGGTCGGGATGCGCGGCGTGGGAGGTCTGCCCGGCCGGAGGGCCGGGGCTCTGGAGTCCCCTCCCTCGGGAGATGAGCCCCACTTGGCACAGCGGGCGCCTGCCCAGGCTGGCGAGACGCCCCAGCCCTTTCTCGGCCTAATCTCTGTCCCTCCCCTTGTCACTCCCGGAGGTTCCACTCAGCAACTCGAGATAGAAGCGCTGGGTCCTCCCCTGGCTTTTTTATCAGGTGTGAGGCAGCTCGGCACACACCCTACAGGGGTCCCCCATGCCTGGCTCTGCCCACCTAAGCCCACAGAACTGAATACTAGGAGCTCACTAGCCTGCCTGCTGGCCGCCAGGGGGTCCCAGAGGCGGTGCCCAAAGTTGGGGACACCTGGTGCCGCCCCGAGCTCCCGGCCGCGCGGGGCAGGGCTGGGCTCCGCGCAGCGCGCGCGCCGCTCCTCGTCGTCCGGCTCCGCCGCAGCCCCGGCCTTTCGAGCAATCACATGGTGCGCGGAGGCTGGGCCCCGGACGCTTTTAAAGAGGTAGCGCCCTACTCCGCACCTGGGACGGAGCTGACGGACGCTAGTCTGGGGAACCGAGGCCGGCATCGGCCGGGGCGCGCGGTACCCTTTTCCCAGCGTGCGCCCACCCACGCTAGCCGCTCGGCGCCAGTCTCACAGCCGTGCCGGCTCTGCTCCAGCTCTACCGGGGACCCTCGCCCACTCCTGCTCCTAGAAAGGGGCTTTCTAGTCGCCGTTTTCAACCCTCTCCTTCATCTTCCTCGGGGACCCCCGGTGCGGACGGAAACACAGACCTACCCAAGGTCACCAAAGCTGGCAGAACTCGCAGACACCTGAGCGAATCCGTCCAAACGCCCCCCCAGCCCGACGCCTTCAGCGCCGCCAATTCGTGGGTGCCCGAGAACCCAGGGTCAGCGAGCCCGGTCCGGGCACGGGGCGGGCGGACTCGCCTCGGGCGCCCCCAGCGCGGGAGCTGAGCTACACCAGGCTGCGCACACCGGGGGATGGGGGCGGCGCACCGCGGGCCCTCCCTCCTCGCCCTCCGCCTTCTCCCCGCCCACTACCTACGCTAAACAAAGGGAGGGATTCTGGGTGAGAAAAGCTGGGAAATGGGAGCTTTCCGTAGAGTCCCCTGTGTGAATCCAGCCGCTGGAGTGGACAGAGGTGCAGCCTCCCTGAGTCCACTCTCTCTTCTCGATGCGGGGTGCCCGGGAGGCGACCACTGCGCCAGCCGCGCAGCACCCCCTCGGAGCTCTTTCTGACCTACAGCACCTCGTGCCCCCGTCCGAGACCCGCTTTCCCGGCCTCCCCGTCCCGGAGCGCGCTCATGGGCTCGCGTCCCTCCGCACCCGCGCTGCAGGCGCGCTCCCGAGCCGCCGCATCCCTTCCCGGCTCCCAGAACTGCCTGTTCGTGATTTCCATTTCACAGATGGGGGTGCTGAGGCTCCGAGAGGACGCCTCGCTCCTGGGATCGGCCCCATCCTGTCCCGCCTCTGGGGCCCCTTTCTGCCCCACCTCGCACAGCCCAGTCCGCTGGTGGCGTAGATAGCGAGGCCCCGGCGGGGAAGCAGGTGCACAGTAAATCCTAACGGAGCCCTGAACCGCGCGCTCGCCACTTTGCCTGACCCAGATTCTCTTCTTGGCTGCCTCCCGCTGCGGGTTCAGGTCAGGTGGCCCACTGGCACCTACCGGTACCCGCCCCCCCACCCCGGCAGACTCTCACTCAGAACAGGTGCTTTGCAGACACCCCAACCTGAGAAAACCACATGGACGGTGGGAAAGGACCCTGGGAGAGCACAGAGTCAGGCAGCCACCCATGCCTGCAGCCACGCCAGCCCCCTGAGGCTCTGCCCCTGATTGCATCTCAGGACCCCAGAGAGCTCTGGCCCAGAGGAGGGGGTCTTCACTGAACCTTCCTGGGGTGGTGGTGGGAGGGGTAACTTCCATTTCCGCCGCAGACAGCAAAGTCGAGGTCCTTGCCTGAGCCCAGCTGCAGAAACTGGGATTCTTCCCCAGGCTTCGCACGGCGACCTCAGCGCTCTGGGGCATCCACGTCCCCTGCTGCGAAAGCCTTTGCATCCATCCCTCGGACTCTCCGAGCTTTCCTTGGCCCGAGGTCTTTTGTGGTCAAGGCTTTCTCTTGATTTTCACTCAGCCTCCTAACTTGGGCTCCTCTAGCTGTCAGAAACACCTGCAAAGACCCAGGCAGGCCTGGGCTGGCGCAGGGGGTGGGTGATTGACTCACCCTTCACCTCCAGAGGGCACCTGGCCCCCCCACTCCCACCCCCAACTGACAAGTAGTAGATACCTTTGCATACTACCTGTAGGTGATTTGTTTTTATCTCAGATCTAGGTGAAATGAACCAAAACCCTCATCCCTTCTCCCACCCCCACCCCCACTGCCCCCTGCCTGTGCCCAGGGCCAGGCCTCCTGGACAACCCAGAGCTGGCCCCGCCAGGAAGGGGCCACACCTTTGGGCACTAGCAGGAAGGGGTGCCTACTCCCCACTCAGCCTCTGGGGAGGCCTGGGGAGTAGAGGAAGTTTTACGATTCTCCTCTTTCCCCTTCCAGCAGGCAGGGGGTTATTTTGGTCCCCGTATTGTTCTTCAGCATTTCTCTGGGCAGTGTTCAAGGCAGGCGGGGGCGGCGGGGGAGGTGGAGGACCAGGGCTGGTCAAGGGCAGACAGATGGAAAGAAAAATATCTCTGAAGGCAAGGAAGCCCTTGGCCTTTCCCCCAGGGCCCCTCAACCCGAGCCAAGCCACCCCCCAATGCAGTGACTTCCTTGGAGTCCCCCCCTTTCCAGCCTGTAATCTAGGTCTGCCTCTTTGCCATCCCTCCTCCCTGCCCCCACTGCTGCGTCAGAGCCTCCCTGGGGGAGAGGCTGGGTCAGTGGGAGGGGAGACCCAGGCGGACTACTCCCCTCTGCCTGTGTGTGGGGGCGGGGGGGGGGGGAGTGGGGAGAGGGCTGGTCCAGGTCTCTCCAGACAGGCAGAGAGTTTCCAAACCCTTATGCGAGGGTGCTGCTTCCACGCCCTTTCCAACATCATCATTGCTTCCCTCATCCATCCATTCATTCTAACACACAGGTGCTGAGCCCCTTCACCCACAGTGAGCTGAGCCCTGGGGACACAGAGGCGATAGCGCCATAGTCTCCCGAAAGAGCTGCCCGGCAGGTGGGGACCTAAGGCTCAAGGGACCCCCAACTGACAGTCCCTCCAGTGAGGGTCAGGACGTCTGTCCCACCCCCATCCAGGAGCACTGCCTCGGGCTGCACTTTGCAGGGCCGGGCACAGCGGGCACTGATGCCCAAGGATGGGGCTTCAGTGCTGTGGGTGCGGAGAGCAGCCGCGGGGTGGCGGGGGCTGGGGGTGAGGGTCAGGCCCTGGGGACTCAGATGCACACCCCTCCTTTAGCCTGAGCCGCTCTGCTGTGGCGTACACCACATATGGCTTCTTGGTATGAGATTTTATTTGAACATAAGGTTCTATTAGCTCTGCAGCTTTAGAAACTTGAAAATTTGAGCTTCAAGCTAATCCATTATCCATACAGATAAGGAAACTGAGAGGCAACAAACCTGTTCCAACCCACGGGTGACCTGGGGGCAGAGCCTGGTGCCGGGGGGCGGGGCCAGGGGCAGCGGAGGGAGCCGTGCCCAGGTGCCCCTTGAGCACCAGCCCTTTAAACGCAGGACTCGGTGAAGCGGCCTTCACCCCTCCCCACTCAGGCTGCCGCACCCAGAGCAGCTCGGGGGTTAAGGACAGCTTCCCATTTAATTCTCATCCAACACCCAGGAGGCAGCAGGGCAGATGTTCTCAGTCCCTCGTCATAGGCGAGGGGACCGAGAGCTGAGCTCCCGTATGTGACATGTTCTTCTGGGGGTGGCTGGAACCGTGGAACCGACTGGCCTGAGTTTCTGGAGGGGGACAGTCCAGCAGCCCCAGGCATGTGCCCATTTGGTGGTGTTTATTAGGGCCCTACTATGGAAGTGGCACCGTGCAAAGGTCCCTTCCAGGAACGCGCCGTGTGGGGTGGAGGGCAAGGCCACGAGCAGCCTGCTCGGAATTGTTCGTGTGCCCGGTGCTGTGGCCCAGGCGCCACGGACACGGGAGACCGTATGCTGGACTGGCATGGGCTGGGGCGGGCCCTGAGCAGGGGCAGGAAGCCGTGTGTGTGGAGAAGGGTTGGTGGCCGGAGCAGGGTTTTGTGGGCAACAGGAAGAGCCACAGGCTGAGCCAGAGAGCAGAGTCTGGGCAGGACTGGGCGCTGGCCGCAGGGTAACAGACAGGAGCTGCTGGGGCTGCCTGGCCGGGAGGTTAGAGACTGGACTGGGCCTCGGACCCAGTGGAAGCCGGGAGGCCCGGACTCCACTCTCCGGCACTGGGTGAGCCCGGACGACTGGCGGCACCTCTCTCAGCCTCGGTTCCCTGAACCGCACTTCCCGACGTGCTTGCCTGTGCTGTTCAGGTTGCCGTCTCTGGACAGATCTCAGGGTCAGCTCTGCTGGTGAGGGGAGCATGGAAGGCATCAAACAGGGGCCTGGAGGAGCTGAGACATGCTCTGGCAAGGTTCTTGGATCCTGTGCAGAGGAACCGTCAGAGGTAGCAGCAGGCTTGACCATAGAAGACAACAAGGCCCACCCAGCAGGAAGTGACAGAAGAGCGAAGGTGGGAAGACAGAGGTCGCAGGGACGCCCGGGCCCCTCAGCCATAGAGAGGAGCAGCCCCAGGGAAGGGAGGAGAGGCAAAGGGCCTCTGAGAAAGGCTCGTGGGGGATAAGGAGGTTGCTCCTGGATGGGGTGAGGGGGTGTGCCCCTGGGGACGGGGTCCAGCAGGTCCAGCAGACTTGCGGAACAGCCCAGGGGACAGTGCAGCCCAGTCACCTCGGTGCAGAGCCCAGGGGGCTCTGGGCGAGACGAAGTGGCTCGGGGAGAGGGTGCAGACAGAAGGTTCACAGGACAGGGCTGTACCCGCCCCCCTGCCCCTGCAGTGACAGGGTGCTGAGGGGCTCGGGGAGCCGCTGTGAGACATCTGAGGGGGCCGTGAAGACTCAGGGGTGAGAAGGGGGTGAGCGCTGGGGCAGGAATGGAAACGGAGGGCTGTGGCGCAGATGAAGCGTTGAAGAGCTTGGCCGGGAAGAGAGCAGAAGGTGGACCAGTAGCTGCAGCAGAGAGGTTGGTTTCAGGCAGCAGATCCAAGGGTGTTCACACCATGAGGGAGGGGCTGCATCGGGTGGGGTGGTGGGAGGGAAGGAGAAGCTGAGAACAGATCCTGCTGGTCAAGGCCCTGGGTGGTTAATGACAGCCAGCTGGACCCAGAGCTCCAGACGCTGGCAGACCTGGTGTAGGAGCCCCGCACGGTCTTCAAGCCCCTTGCACCCCCACCCAGCCAGAGGCCAGCAGTCCGCTTTCTCCGGCCCACAGCCCAGCCCCCACCCTGCCCCAGCCTACGGCCGCCAGCCGTGGGTTTCTGGACTTCTCTCACCCTGACAGCAGCCAAACAGGGTCTCTGGGCCAGCTGCCTGCCACCCCACAGCCACCCACAGACCTGGCTCCTCCACGGCACAGACTCAGGGCTCAGGCCCCTGGCACTGCCCACCTCGTTCTGACCGGTCCATTCACCCCGCCCTCCCGGGCATTCACACGCCTGCTCCCAGGGCGCAAGGGCAGAAGGGGAAATCGAGGCACGGAGATCGTGTGACATCCTAATGCCTCCTTGACTCCTCCCCACCCGTCAAGCCATGTCCTTGCCCTCAAGAATAGAAACAGTGTCTGCCTCCACATGTTCTGAGAGAGGACGAGGCCGTGGAGGCCGTGGGGGGTGGGGGCGCAGAAACAGAGTTGTTCGGTTGCATTCAGGAACCCAATTCTTGACGCATCATTTCCATATCACACAGTTCACCATTCGAACTGCGACTCAATGGTTTTTAGCACAGACAGAATTGTGCACCTACCACCCTAGTTTAATTTTAGAGCCTTTTCATCACCTCCCAAAAGCTTTGCACCGTTAGCAGTCCTCTCCCGGCCTCACCGCCTCCCACGCGCGCCTGGGAAGCCACTCACCCACCCCCTGTCTCTGTGGATCTGCCTGTTCTGGACGCTTCGCATAAACGGAGCCACACGGCGTGTGGCCGGGGGTGACGGTGCTGCCCCCATGTGTGACTGAGTGACGGTCCACGGCGTGCAGACCGCATTCTGCTCGTCCACCTCAGCTGACGGCCGTGGGCTGCGTCCACGTTTACGGGGGATGCTGTGACAAATGTCTGTGCGCAGTGCGTGTGAGCGCGTGTCTCCTTTTGTCTGCATGGAGACGTGGGACCCCGTGCCTGGCTGTCACACATCCTCACGCTGCCTGGTTGGGGAGCCATTGTGCTCCCTTAACAAAGTACAACGCCCAAAGTTTGCGCCCTGGGACCACCAAACACTAGAATGAAACGTGAGCTCGGGCCCCTCACTCCCCGTCCAGGGCCCTTGCCAACACGCCACAGGGAGCCCCCCCCACCCCGGAGATGGTCTGCGGTCCACCCCAGGGAATGAGCCAGATGGGGGCAACCGGGCACTTTGTGTCCTGGGCTCAGGGCTGAGGCAAGATGGAGAGCTAACGGAGGGCCATCTCCCCTCCGCTGGGGCCTGTGAGCCTGTCTCAGAGCCCACCTCACAGGTCACACCTCAGGCAGCGACTATCCCCCAGAAGCCAGGAGTCACCCCATCACAGGGCGGAATCCGGGCCGATCAGCATTCCTGGGACAAGACCAGATCGGAGACCTTTGAAAACCGCACTTTTGGCCCCAGACTCCGGCTTCAGCCCATTTTCTCTGCCCCAGCCTCTGCCGAGCCCTCATTCCCTGGTCTCAGGCACAACGTCAAGTGCTGGTCTAGGGCTGTTCTGCTCCCACCAGCCTTGACCCCTGACCCCCGACAGACGGGGTGAGCCAAAGGTCTTCACACTGAGTGCGTTGTCCTGCAGTCAAGGTGGACAGGTGGCTGTGGCCTGGGCTCCCTCTGTCCCCACCCTCCACCCACCCCAAAGCCTCCAATTCCAGGCCAAGGAACACAAAGGAGCTGGCAGACACGCCCACTGGTCAGGCGGGGTGGGCCACACAGGGGGCCCTCCAGCAACAGGGGTTTCTTAGTCCAACCACTGTCCCTGGCCCAGGAGGCAACGGACTTCATCCTGGGCTTCTGGGAGCTCACTGTAAACATCTGCCGTGTGTTTGCAATGGCATCGCGCAGGACGAACAGTCGCCAGCACCAAGTCAACCCTCTCTTTGCCGTACAGAACCCTTTCGCTCTCACAGCGTGGCCAGTGAAGCGTAACTATGGCTCCATTTTGCAGAGTAGGAAACTGAGGCTCAAGCAGGGGTGTGGGTCTGTGAGGCGGTGGATCAGGGATGGATCCAGAGCCAGGAGCAGCCAGCCCAGGGCAGAGCTGGTGCCTGGGGCTCAGGGTCCCCCTGCTGGCCAGACCTGAGCCGCGGCCTGAGGGGAGGAGGTGGCCAGGCCCAGCACTCCCAGCGGGTTCCTGAGCCAGAGGCGGAGCCCTGTCTGCGCCAGGATTCCCTGAGCCGCCCCACTGGGCAGCCCCACTGGGCAGCCCCACCTCCCCCGGGGTTTGTGAGCTCACCTGGAGATCGGACACCACGGGCCACACCAAAGATGCGGAGCGACCTGCCCAACAGAGAGCAGAGGGACGCCCAGTCCAAGGGGCTCCTCTGGACCAAGTCCCCTAAACCACCCCCATGGGGTCAGTCACTCCCGTCTGGAGAAGACGCCGACGTTGCCCCTCCCACCTCCCGCTGCTCCTGGAATGGGGCGGCTGGGCCTCTAGTTCCCCTCAGAGGTTACGAGTTTCGTCTCTAGTGCTGAACGAGTCTGCCGTCATATCTCACTTCTGTCCCTTCTCCAGTGTCTGACTGAGAAGGCTCAGCATTCTCGCCTGCACGCGGGAAGCTATGACCCCCATGCAAGGCCGTGGGGGGGCGGCAGGACTGCGGCCCGACATCAGCAGCTCCTTGTCCGTGGACGTCGCCTCTCTTCCCTGACACTCACCGTGAGGAAGAGGGGGGACAGGGGCCCAGGGCATGCGGGGCATGTCCCGTCACGTGCGTAAGACGCGAAGATGCGCTCCACCCGGGTGCCTCCTTGTGTCCCTACCCCGTCCGCAAGGGGACGAGGCAGCTGCTTCTGGCCCCTGCCTGGGCCCCGACTCAGCCAGAAGCCGGGCCCAGCTGTTGGAATGGCCCAAATGCCTCAGGTTTCGGGTTGGGCCCAGGACAGCCCGGGCGGGGGTGGCGGGAGGGAGGGCACAGACCAGGAGCCTCTCATCTGTCTCATCACATCCACTGTCCTCTCTCCTCACAGCTTCCCAAGCCTTTCGGGTCACTCGGCCCCAGCGGTAGGGGGGCGGGGGCAGGAGGAGTTTCCCCTCTTTCCCCCCTTGCTCTCCTGCCCTCTGGTGCCTTCTCCCTGTGGCTGAACCCACCCCACCCCACCCCCACCCACGTGGCAGCTGTCGCCGCCCCTGAGCCCAGCACTCCACCTGCCTGAGACTCATGAATTGTCAGCATTCACACTCCGGCCCCAGAGCCTCCACCTGTTCCCCTGGGTCGGAGCAGCAGGGCCATGTGGCCCCATCTGTCGTCCCCCATCCAGCACTCAGTGCTGAGACTCAGCTTCAAAACCCCCAACTTCCACCTGCCAGGATGGGCAGGGGACAGACAGGGGATGGGCAGGGGATGGGGGTGGGCCCGGGTTCTAAGCAGCCTGTGCTCCAGGCCACAAAGAGCAAAAAGCCCACTCTTCCCAAGGGGGCGTTTGCAACGCCAACAGCATCCGCTCACTACGGCCACTCATTCACGGCCAGGCCTGCACGAGGGGCTGCTCAGGGTGCAAGGCAAACAGAGAGACGTGCCCGCAGCCACGCAGGTAGAACTAATTCTTGTACAAGCAACAGACAGCTGGATGGACGGACAGACACAGGCGAGGACGTCCCGCAGCAACGCTCTTCGCAAGAAGAAGGGCCGTCCGCTGGGCAGCTGTGATAAAACGCCACGGAGTCGGGGCACAGACAACAGCAATTCCTTTCCTCACAGTTCTGGAGGCTCGGGTCCAAGGTCAGGCTCAGCGTGGCCAGGCTCTGGTGAGGACACTGCTATGGGGTGCAGACGGCCGCCTTCCTGCTCAGCGCACAGGCCTTTCCTTGGTGCGAGAAGGCAGGGGGAGCATCGTTCCCTGGCGTCTCTCATCTCTCGTTATAAGGGCACAAACCCCATCACGAGGGACCCACCCCTGTGACCTCACCTAGCCCTCACCACCTCCCAAAGGCCCCTTCTGCAAATGCCGGCACGCTGGCGGTGAGGGCTTCCATGTGTGAACTTGGGCGGAACAGGAACATTCAGTCCCCAGCACACAGCCACCCAGAGGAGCTCCCTGTCGACTCGCAGGCCGAGAGGGGCCGGGGAACACGGGACTCAGGCAGGCTGTGTGTTTGGGGGAGTGGGCATGAGAGTGCAGGCAGGTCCCGAGGATCTCACCCCCACCCCAACAAGGCTGCAGACTTTTTCAGCTCTGGAGATGCAGAAAACCACTTCTGAGCCCCGTCCCCTCAGGCTCTATGTGGATGGCCCGCTGGCCCTTAGCTGCCCGGCCAGGGCCCGAGGAGGGAGCAGCTTCCGCTCTGTGATCTGCCTACGAGGGCCTTCTCACTGCAGCGATGGAGAGTGGGGGGGGGGGGGGGAGGCACAAAAGGGAAGAGCTGAAAGCCCCAAAGCAGAGAAGACAGAATCTCTGCCAGAGCAGAGGGAGACAGGGATCCAGGAAGCTTCTGCTTTGCTCTCAGCACTGGGGCTTCATGGGACAGATGGTGGAGGTTATTTATAACCCGAAACAGGCAGGGCGGAGGTCCCTCACGTGCCAAAGCTGGGCTGGCGATGGGTGGGCAGGGTGAGGACTGGGACCTCCTCGAGGACTCCTGGGTGCTGGTGTTGGGGGGACAGGGTCACATTGATGGGCTGTGGGACCCCACCCAGCTGCGGTCCCTCTAGTAATAAGCCCAACGGGAACCAGCTGGGTGTGCTGTCCTCCCCGTTTGCAAAAGGAGAAACTGAGGCTTGGAGGGTAAGTTACCAACCTCGAGCCTCACAGCTGCAGATGGGGAAGCCTGTGTGTGGCACCTGGCTCATGTGGGAGGGAGGGGCCCAGGGTCTGCACAGCCCCCCACCCGCCCTCACAGCAGCCCTGAGCCTTATGGGGGTGGGGCAGGGACAGGGAACTAACCCACCCAGGAGAGCTGTGGAGGGAGGGTCCAGCAAGCATGCACACACATGGGTGTAAGCGTGTGTCAGTGAGTGTGAGTGTGGGGGTGTGGTGTGCACACACGCCCCAGCGATCCGCCAGGTGAGGGCAGGGTAACAATGCGTGGAGGGGGTCTAAATGCTCCTCGGACGAGTGTGTCCCGGCTCCGAGGACAGGCGGCGGGTTGCTGGCGTCCGGTGCAGCTTCCTGAACTCCGCCGTCCGTCCCCTCAGGCCAGTGGCCCCCTGCTCTCTCACTCTCAGTCTCTGCTCTCCGTCCGACGTGCTGCCCAGCCCTGGTCAAATGCACCTGTGATTTCACTGCGGCCACAGTGTCAGGAAGGGCGACTTCGGGTGCATGTCTAAGGTCAGAGGCCAGGCTCTTGGCTACAACCTCAAGGCCAGGAGCCAAGCCCTGGCCAGGAGGGAGCGCAGTGCAGGGAAGAGGTTGCACCGTCTGCTCCTTGCGGCAGGAATGAGGCGCCGCCAGCGCCCACCCGCGGGCTCCAGGCTCGGCTCCAGGCCTGCCCGCCAGCGCGCAGAGGGGACATTCCTAAACTCAGGACTCCGAGAATAGACAGAGCGCCCAGCGGCTGGGGGCAGCTCACCAGCTCCTGGAGCTGTGCCAGCCCTGCGGAAGGCTGGGCATGCAGCCTCCTGCCTACCCAGGCGGCAGTTCTGAGCTCCTCTGCAGCTCTCTTGGTTCCCCACAGGAGAAGCGTTGAAAGGACCAGGAGTTCCCCGGTCTCAGAGCACAGGAGCTGTGTTAGTCTGGTCGCCCGGAAAGGCAAGGGGCAGGGACGACCCTAAGCCCTCGCCCTAAGCCCCGGAAGGCACTTGCTTGGGTGAAGTGCTCCGCCTCTCAGTTCTGCTCATCAGAGTGTCCAGGAAACATCCCCAGAGCACTTGCTGAGCGCCTGCTGTATACCCACCCTGGAGAGGGGCTGGCCCCCTCAGGGGTCTACGCCCCGAGCATCAGGAGTAATCTTTGTGGGGAACCTTCCCGACTCCAAGTCAGCCCGGCTGGTGCTAATCCTGCGTCCACCTCCTGTGAGTGACATGAGCAAATTTCTGAACCAGGACCCCCAGGCTGCAAATGTGAGCAGAACCACCCACAGAGCCACTGCAGGGTCTGCACTGCTCGGGTGTGTGGCGCGCTTGTCACAGTGCCTGGTAACACTGTCGCCTTGGGCAGTCCTGCCGGGGCCCAGCTGCCTCCTCTGACCATCCCACCCCCACCAGTGAGGCCCCAGGCAGGAGGCGCCTGGCTCTGGGTCCAGGAATCCAAGAGGACATTGCTCCTTGCCCAGACAGGGAAGTGTGAGGGCCTCACTAGCCAACAGTCACTTTCAGAAATGTGGCCGCAGCCAGGAAAGATGAGGAACAGCCAGGTGACCGGCGCTTCGGGCAGCCAGACACAGCACAGCTGTGAGGAGAGCCCCAGAAGGGAGGCCAGGTGGGCCGGCCTGGGGCCTGAGCCCGAGCCTCAACTTCCCCACCTGTGAGTGCAGAAAGGCAAGCCATAGGCTGAGGGGAGGCAGGGCTGTGACCGCACTGGGGGTGAGGGTGGGGACAAGGTGGGTGAGGACACAAGCATGGGGGCCAGTGGTCCAGTCTGTCGGCTGCAGGAAGACCGCTGGAGCTGTGAGGGTGTGAGGTACATCTGCTGGGAAGAGCCCCTGGGCCCAGGCCGCAGGTTCCCAGCACCACCCCCGCCATTAGGGACCACCCGTGATGCATCCCCCCACGGGGAAGGGGGTGCAGGCAACATGGCTCAGGCAGAACATGCCCGGCAGCAGGGGCTGGGGGGCGGAAGGCAATGCCCCCACAGCCTGCTCTGCAGGCAAGGCAGCTGACGGACCTGCCCCGACTCCCAGGAGCCTTTGTTTCCTTGTCTGGCTGTAACCCTCTGGAGATGGTCTGAGGGGGCCCGGGACAGACAGACAGACGAGGGAGAATGTCGGGCGTGGCCGGGAGCAAAGCCAAGAGTGACTGAGTGGATGGTGGCCTCAGTCGTTACTGAGAGAGGGGACATCAGGATGGGTTCCATGCCTTCGAGACATGGGCACGGGACGCCTTGGACCTGTGACCTGCAGCTCAGGGAGGGGGTACAGTCTGGGGGCTGTCAGCACCTAGCAGTGCAGAGCAGCTAGCATCTGCCAGACTCCCATACTTATAGCCGTCCAACCCTAGGCAGGAGAACAAGGTCGCCCATGGAGATGGCAGAGAAGAGATCTAACCCTAGAGGTCCCTCTTAAAGGGCAGGTGGAGGGGAAGCCCAGGAGGAGGAAGAAGAGGAGGGAGGGAAACAAGGAAGAGCACAGGAGGAGTGACAAGAAAGCCCAGAGAAGAACCAGGGGCCGTGCACCCGAAGCAGCGGAGCCTCGGGCGATGGATCGAAGCAGACCATCAGTAAGTCGGAACTGAGAACCAGCGCCTGGAGCTGGCACCTGCTGAGGGCAGCTGGCGTCCCAGCGAAGGTGGAAGCCAATGAGTAGATCCGTGAGTAAGTGTAAAGTCCTCGTCCCAGAAACCCGGTGACGAAGGAGAGGCTGTGACAGAGCCACAGCTGAGGGCTGCTTGGAAAAGGGAGGGATTTCGATGGGAGAGACTCCCTGTTTCCGAGCTCTGGGACAGGCCCGCGGAGAGGGGGAAAGAGGGATGTGGAATAAAGCCCTCGGAGAGTCAAGAGGAGCTCGCAGTCCAAGTGGTTACCAGGCGACAACAGTAGTTACAGTTGGCAGGGAAGACGGTTCTTATTCCCACTTTACAGACAGGAAAATAGAGCCCAGAGGGGAACAGACTTGCCTCAAGCCACACAGCTTGGACGGGCCAAGGTATTCTGTGCCGCCCATGCAGCCACCCAGCTCTCCCTCCCAGACAGGTCCCTTTGTGCCAGTCAGAGCCCTGGCCAGCCCCACAGGAGCCCGGCAAAGCCGGACAACTTCTGAGCTCCCAGGAGGGGAAGGCAGGGAGGGTCCCACAGCACATGCTGGGGGGGTGGCCGCGGGAGAGGCTCTGGGAGGACAAGCCGGAGCCGGAGACAAGCACAGGCCTCTCCACCCAGGCAGCAGCTGCTCCCAAATATGTCACAACTTGTCAAAGAGCAGAAATAGAAGCTGTCCAGGGAGGGGAAGGGGGGGTGGCCTGCTCGGGCTTGTGGACCCACAAAGAGGGCAGGAGGGGCGGGAGAAGGGGGTCCAGAGGTGAGTAGGACAGGTAGGTGCCAGGCAGGTCTGCATACGGGCCAGAGAGAGCCACCCAGTGGTCTTTCAGAGAGACTGGCTGGGGGGGGGGAGGGGGGGGGGCTGCAGATGGGAAAGGACACGGTCCTCGCTGACCCTGGCTGAGTCCCGAGTCCATTCCGCGGGCTGAGGCCCTCTCACCCCACGCACGAGCTCGCTGCGGGCCCGTGTGCTGAGTCAGGACAGGAATGCCACCTGGAGAGGGGCCCTTGGGTCACTGCGTGCAGCACCCTGACTTATAAACGGAGGACCGCGACCCAGAGAGGGGAAGGCCCACAGCTCGCTCTGACTCCTGACCCGGCTCCTGCCTCTGCCGCCTGAACTTCCTCCCAGCGTCTGCCCCAGGCGCTGTGGGCCCCACGTGCAGGAAGCGCTCCTCAGAGGCCCCACCCACATGTCCAAAGGCCCAGGTCCACACTGCCACACACCCTGCTGATCCCCGTGACCACCAGTCCCCTCCCCGGAACCCCACTCCCTAAGGACCCTCGCTTCCTGCCTCCTGGCCTCGCCCTGGCAGGCAGAGGCCAGAGATTCCTGGCGGGTGAGCCAGGCTCTGAGGGCAGATTCCAGGCAGGGGCGACTTCCCGGCAGTTACCTGATGCTCGTCCTCGATGGGGCCTCCCTGCTCCTCATCTCACTGCCCTCCATTCCCACTGGCCTCCAAACCCTCCTCCCACCTCAAGCCCTCAGGCCTCCAGCCTCCGCAGCCCGTCGACCCTCGCCCTGGCATGTCTGGCGTGTGCCTGGACTCTCTACTTGAAGCCCAGAGCACCCCGAACTGCGGCCGCCCCACCCTGTGCTGAGCCCACCAGGGGCACAGGCACTCACTGTGGAGCTGGGCCCCGTCCTGCTGGCCCAGGGAAGGAGAGGGAGCACCTGACTCCGCCCCAGGCTTCAGCTCAAGCACTGAGAGCCAGCACCCTCTGACCGGGTGCCCCGTGTACCTTGGGCTCGACCTTTTCTCCTGGGGCCCCAGGGTCCCAGCTGGCAGAAGGGAGGGGCAGACTGCTGACCTCAGGGATGCTCCCAGCCCAGACCCTGGGACTGAGGTCTGTCCTCACTGCAGGGCTGCTGCCCTAGCGACCCGTGCCAGCTCGCCTTCACGGCTCGGCTTGGCGTCCAGGGCCTGGAGAAGCGTTTCCCTCCCACTGCAGCCAGGCGCCCAGCCAGAGAACACAAGCTCAGGCCCAATCGCAGAACCCTCCCTGGCTCCCTGAATGGGTACCTGTTTGGGTGCTAGCCAGGCCCCAGAAGGTGTGGGGCGGAGGGGGGGGGGCAGACAAACAGGTCTGGGTGGGCGGCAGGGCAGGGGAAGAGTAGAAGCCGTGAAGGGGACTCCTGAGGCCGTTCAAACGAGGCCGGCCCAGCATGCAAAGTGACAGCCAAGCTGAGGCAGCCCCTCCTGCAGGGGCTGGCTGCTGGGGGAGGGGGCTTCAGGCAGTAGGGCCCATGGGCCCATGGGCCCAGGCCAGCGGCAAGGGGATTAGGGCCTGACTCCCTGCTGTCAGGCCGCAGCTGATGGATCCCCGCTGCTGGGAGCACAAAGCCTGCTCTGTGGCGGCCCCAATGTGTCCCTGTCCATCAGAGGGCAGCTTGTGGAGCAGGGCTGGGGGGAGGGGGCCTGGCCTCCAGGGGCGGCTGCTCACCAGCTGGGCTCTGACAGGAGCAAGGTGGGTCAAGGGGCAGTACCCCCCACCGTCAGGGTGTTGAGATCACAGACACCCGAGCTGCCCTCTCTTCTGAGTCCTGGGAAGGCCTGTGCCCCGAGTGGGGCTGTGACATGGTCTGCAGGCCACTCAGACAGACACACTCATATCCACATACAGGGTCACTACAAGACCATCCCCACCTCAGGCCACGGAGCATGGCAGGTGTGGGGCCACGCCTCCTCTGCGTCACGCCGCCCTTCCCGGGGTCTGTGAGCCGTGAACCACGTTCCGTGGGCGCGACGCCCGTGCTTCTCCCCTCACTCGCCAGTGAGTGTGTTGCCGGTGTGTTCACATCCTGCTCGCATCGCTGCCCCCGGCGCCCAGCACACGGGGGCCAGGCACATCTCCTGACTCAGACAACGAAGGGATAAGTGTCTGTCACACACGGGGAGGACCTGGCCCCCTCCCCCAGTCCTGCTGCTCTGGTTCCTTGAGGCCGGGAGGACGGCCGGGCCGGCGGCCCCAAGAGAGACCAGGTGCAGAGCAGGGGTCTTTCCCTGTGCCAGGTGCCCGTCCATCACAAGCATTTACCTGCCCCACACTTACCCCTCCGCCAGCTGGAACACCTGTCCTCTCCCAGTCAAGCCCTCCTGCGGTGGGTGCCTCGCTCCTAAGTGACCGCCATGGTCCCTCACAGGGTGTCCCCCCTGCCTTGGCTCCCAAGCCCCTCTGGGCCTGGCTGGGGGGTCTCCCCGCTCTACAGGCTTGTCCTGAGCCCGGAGCCCCATTCAGAGCAGCCCCCTTTCCCCATCCACTCTGCTCCTTGTCTGGACCCCATGTGCCCTCTGCAGACTCCTGACCCTCCTGTGAGATGGGCCCCTCGCTGGCTGCACTGAAGTCCACATGCACATGTGTCCAGAGCCACCCACTGGACAGGGAGATCCTGGGCATCCCCACAAACACCCCAGTTCTCCTGTTCCCAGGTTCAGAGGACGGAGGCACGCTGTTGGCAGGCGAGGCAGACGGGATCCTGAAAGGACCAAGTGTTGCCATTTCGGGGTTTCCATGGTAACATCAGCATCACTCCCATTCCCAGGGCTCAAAGGAGTAGAGTGTAAACTGAGGCAGTTTTCTTTTTCTCTTTTCCTTTTCTGGGGGGTGTGTTTCAGAAACGGAGACCCTTCCTCAGTCTGGCTGCGGCCCTCAACATGCTGGGGCTGCGTTGAGCAGCCCTGGCCCCCACCCCCACTCCGTTCCTACCCCCGGGACAGGAGCGCTTCCCCAGCTCCTCCCCACAGACAAGGAGAGGAAGGGAAGCCAGGTCCTTCGAGTTCTGTTTGGGTCCCCCCTCCCCTGTGACCTGTTCCCAGAGTCCCTGTAGTTTCCCTCCCTTCGATGCCCTCGCCACTGTCCAGGAGGGACAGCATCAGTCCCATCTGTCATAGAGGAGGGACAAGGCTTTGTCCACTGGGCCCTAGAGAAAAAACTGGGGCCAAGGGATCGAGAAAAGGGGCAGACTGCAGTTCAGAACCAAGAAGGCCTCCCTGTGGCCAGAGCTGGGTCCAGCGGAGCTGGGTAGTGGTTCAGGGAAGGGGACTCTGGCATTGGGGTTGGGTGGCACCAGGCAGGTGACCATCAAGGAAGGTCCTTGAGGGCAGAGACCCTGCAGCTCTAAGATGGGCTGTGACTTCTGCCCACTGCACGGAGCTTGGTCCTCTTGGGCCCCAAGGCCCCAAAGGGACCGTGAACTGAGAACCCCGAAGATCGCCAACTTGCTCCTATGTTCCACATCTGAGAGCACGGGCTGCAGGGAGAGCTGACAGCTCGGACAGGAAGATGCAGAACCAAGCCAGGTGGTCAAGGAGAGCGAGGATTTAAACTAAGTCGAGGGGCTCGGTCCCCGCCACCTCCACGTGGAAGGTCTCGATGCCTGACTGGGGCAGAAACAGGCTCAAGGAGCCAACTTGGAAGGATCCAGAGGGAGAGAGGGAGGAGACGCAGGGGTGACCAGACTCGAGACCGGGACTCTCCATCTTGGGGGGGGGTGGGAGGCAGCACATAGGCTGCTCTGCCCCCAACCAGCATGTTCGAAACTTCCACTGACCCTGACGAAAAAGAAAAACCAGGCCCCCAAATTCCTGTCGGCTCGATGTATCCCAGTCACACGAGCCCTGAGAAACACACAACGTCCCAGACGGTCAAAGACCCGGACGGGGAAGCCACTTGTCCCCTACGTCTCAGCCCTTCTCGCCCCCACACCGAGTTCCCACACCTGCCCTTTGGGTGAGTCTGCCTAGAGCACAGCCAGGAAGCAGAGGGGAGAATCAGTGGTGTCAGACCCCTGCCAGCCTAAACCCACCTTTTCTTGCCCCCCACCCCTGCTTCCCTGAGACCAGCACAGAGAGAGCAGGCCGGCCCGCTGCCAGCAATAATTGAAAGGAACAGATGAGAATGTGTCCCCACCTCCCCTGCCTGCCCCACCGGGGGCTGCTGAGAAATGAAAACTAATCAAGTTACACCCGACGGGCTCCCTCCCGGGCACAGGAGCCGCCGACTGGCCGGGCAGGCAGCCTGGGTGGGTGGGTGGAGGCTGGGGCGGGGGGGGGGGGGGGGGGGGGGGGCGGGGGGCTCACGTCTAATCCGCTGTGAACGTCTTGATGTGTAGCAACAGCTTAGAGGGGCTCAGGTTTCCGTGGCGTTGGCTATATTTATCTCTGGTTCCATGCCAGCGGGGAGGGTTTAAATGGCACCCAGCAGTTGGCGTGAGGGGCTGGTGGCAGGAACAAGCCTCTTACGACCCCATGGAGCTGTATGAGACACCCCCCTACTTCTACCAGGAGCCCCACTTCTACGACGGGGAGAACTACCTGCCTGTCCACCTCCAGGGCTTCGAGCCACCGGGCTACGAGCGGACCGAGCTCAGCCTAAGCCCCGAGGCCCGGGGGCCCCTCGAAGACAAGGGGCTGGGTACCCCGGAGCACTGCCCAGGCCAGTGCCTGCCATGGGCGTGCAAGGTGTGCAAGAGGAAGTCGGTGTCGGTGGACCGGCGGCGGGCGGCCACCCTGAGGGAGAAGCGCAGGCTGAAGAAGGTGAACGAGGCCTTCGAGGCCCTGAAGAGGAGCACCCTGCTGAACCCCAGCCAGCGGCTGCCCAAGGTGGAGATCCTACGCAGCGCCATCCAGTACATCGAGCGCCTGCAGGCCCTGCTCAGCGCCCTCAACCAGGAGGAGCGCGGGCTGCGCTGCCGCGGCAGCGGCGGGGGTGGGCCCCAGGCGGGGGTAAGTAGCCGCCCTGACCATCCCCAGGGGAGGTCTGACAGTCCCCCGTGAAAGCTGGGCTGTCCAGCTGCCCCCTGTCCCTGTGTCCTTCTCAGACAGAACAGCAGCAGTGGGAGGAGAAGCAGAGATGGGGTGGGGGGCAGCAGACGGAAGAAGGGTTCAAGGAGCCAGTCCAGGGTTGGCCGGCCAGGGAGCCTAGGGGTGCGGCCCAAGAGCAAGGCCAAGCACATGGGAGAGGACGGCCCCGCCCCACCCCACATAACCTGGATCCAGCACCGCTTGGAGAGGCCCTGGCTGAGCCAGATGCCCTTACCCCTGGGTCCCCCCTTGGATGGAGGCCAGGAAAGGCCTGGATGTTGGGGCTTAGTGGCCAGACAGGGGCAGGGAAGGAGCTAATTGTGAAGATCCCAGGTGGCTGGGGCCCGGGCAAGGGGTGGCACCACCACATAGGAGCTTCTGCGTGGGGGACTGGACAGAGGACATCACCAAATGCTGTGCCTGACCTTGGGCCTCGGCGTCTTGCAGGTGGCCAGTGAATGCAGCTCCCACAGCGCCTCCTGCAGTCCCGAGTGGGGCAGCGCCCTGGAGTTCGGCCCCAACCCAGGGGGTAAGTGAGGAGGGACCCTGGTCGGCTTGGCTCAAATCCCTCAGCCTATGTCCAGCCCAGGTAGCCCCTCTCACCTCATTCCCTGCCCTGGGCTTCTTCCCTTGGCTCTGCAGTGACCTGCTGACCCCAGGGCCCCAGGGGTGTGCTGAGAAGCCCCATGCCTCCCTGAAGCCTTGATCAGCTGAAGTGGCCCCAGCCTCCGCAGCTCCCAGCTGGTACCGGTGGCTGGTGGCTGCCGTCTACAGGGAGGAGGCTGTCCTTGCCCCGGGGTCCCTGGGAGTCGCTGAGTCAGTGCTGCCAGCCAGGGCAGGTCCACCTCCCAGGACATGCACCCGGGCCCCACCCACCTCCACCCCCACCACAGTGGAGGTAGCTGCTTTCAGGCCCAGCCCTGGAGGAGGAGGACCCCTGAGCTTTGCTCCGCTGGCTGTCCTGGGTCTCCAGATGCAGTGTTTACCCAGTAGCAACCCCCCACCTCCTCCCTGCAGACCACCTGCTCACAGCAGACCCCGCCGAGGCCCACGACCTGCACTCGCTCACCTCTGTGGTAGACAGCATCGGCATGGAGGACGTCTCTGTGGCCTTCCCGGACGAAGCCATGCCCCGCTGAGGGCGTCTGCCAGGCCGGCGTCTGTGCCACAGGCTGGCCACCGGCGCCACCATGGCCGCAGCAGGGCCACCTGAGGAGGCCAGCCTGCCCGTCCTCGCCCGCGCAAGGTCAACCCACCGCCCTGAGAGTGAGCGGGCACACTCACTGAGCTGACCGCTCGGGGCAGAGGTCATCTGGGCTCCAGAGCAATCACGCAGGGGACCAGCGTGCTGTGTGCGCCCCACTCAGGGCACACTCAGGAGCTTCCTGTTGATCCCAGCTCAGCCTCCGACACCACCCCACCCCCAAACATCCCTGCGCAAGCCAGAGACACTGCCCTGACCACCGACTCCTGTCTCTCTCCGAGGCCAGTGGCTGGGCTGGGCCTGCCCTGAGTTGGGAGAAGGGAAGGGGACAGTCCTCTGTTCCCAAGCCCCTGAGGGGCCAAGCTTCTGCGGTGATCCCTGGGAGTCTCCCAGTGGCTTTACGTTTTGTTCGTTTTGTGTGTTGTTTGGGAAGCTGCCATCTGACCAAGGTGTCCTGTGCCAAGTTGCCAGGGACAGGTGGGGGGCGGGGAGGGGACAGGGACTCTTGGGGTGATTTCTTTTGTTAACTAAGCATTGTGTGGTTTTGCTATTGTTTTGTAATTTTTGCTAACTTATTTGGATTTCCTTTTTTAAAAAATGAATAAAGACTGGGTGCTGGATGTCTGTGATGAGGTAGACAGAGGGCGCCCACTGCTCCTGCCCCTCCCCATCCATCCAGAGGCCCCAGGGACCACCCTGCGAGGCTGGCAGCTTCCACAGCGTTATCGCCCTCTGCTGCTGGTGGTCGCTAGGCCCTGGGACCTCTGCTCTTTCTATGACCCAAGAGGCCAGGCCTGGTCCACAGGCCGGGTAAAAACCAGAGTCCACAGAAGTGCTTGTGGGACATGCAGGGAGCCCCGCTGAGTGCCCGGCGCTCTCTGATTCATGACACGGTACAGTCCACTTAGTCCCACCAGGTCCTCCACTTAACTGAGCCCATCCACGCCTAGTGCTCTGCCCACAGCCCACGGGCAGGGGCGCAGCTGGAATCGCTGGGTTCCCCTCCTCAATCCCCGCCTCCCCTCTGGTGGGATGTCACCGGAGCCGTCCCCTGACTGGGTCCCTAAGGGAGGACAGACCCTGGGCCGAGATTGCACAGGAGTCATCAGGAGCTCCAGTGTCGGTGGGTCATGAACATCTACTCAAAAATTCCTTATTTCCAACAGCTTGTGGCCAAGTTTGGGTGAGTTTCAGGACCATTACCAAAGCCTGGGGGCTCAGAGCATGCTCCACTCCAGCCCCCACTCAGCCCTTTGGGGCCCCTAGCAGACAGAACCCGGAGTCACCGACCAGGCTCCGGTGCCCCCGGGGCTCGGCAGGGCATCTTCCCCACACCTGTCTCCTGACTTGCTCCCAAGGAGGGGGCTCGACCTGGGGTCCCCAGGGTTTCCCCAGAAACTGCCTAAGAAAAAGGAGGAAGTGACCTCAAAGCTGGCTCAGACCCCAGGGGAGGGTGGCTCCTTTGTTGGTATCGCTGTGTTCAGTCTCCCCAGCTGGGAAGGGCCACAGGGAATACCAGGGTCACCCATCGCCGGACTCTCAGCCCTCCCCACTCAGGCCCTGCACCCCAAGGCTCCCAGGGAGACACTACCCAGACACCTTCATTTGCCCCCGCTGGGGGTTTCCACTGGCCGAGAAGGGCCCCCGCCTCTGTCAAGGAGCTGGTGGGCTCTGGCATTGCCCATTGGCAACTGAAGTTCACGTTCACATTCGGGAAAGTACGAACAGTCCCCAGCCGCGAATGGCTCTCGGGGCTGGTGGTTCCCGCGGATTTGTTTCACAGCCCCTCCATCCTTTGCCTCCGGCTGGGGGAAGACCACCAGGGTATGACAGCAAAGGCTGCCCAGCCCACGGCTGTCACTGCAGCCCAGGGACTTCCCTAAACCACAGGGAGCTTAGCCGTCACAACCACATCACAGGTGAGGATTTCCGAATGAGTGGTAGTCAGTCCTTCGGGGAGATCAGCTTAAGTTCCTGTCTCCAGCGGAGGCACCTGCAGTAGACCGAGCCGGGTCACTCAGATGCTGCCGGTGCTCCTGGGGAGTCCGGCCGGAAGGAAGAGGTGAGAACCCCTGGGAACAGGCGACCTCAGCAGCAGTCAGCTGCCCCTCCTCCCCGCCCACCCCCGTGCCCGAAGAAGCCTCCTCTCCCCAGCACACGGTTCGTCCACCACCAGCACTCACAACTCTGGTATCTGCTTCCCAGGGCCCACTGGCCCCTAGCACTGTGGAGGAAGCTGGACACGTCAAGTGAGCTCCAAGAGAACAAAAGCCCAGAGCCACTCGTAAGCTGTAAAACCAGGTTGTTTACTGGCAGGCACTCACGCCCATGCACGCACGCACACACACAGCCCCCGCTCTGACGCACTGAGCCAGGGCACGCAGAGGAGGGACCTGAGACGAGGGGGCTGGGCATGGGCTCGGGTCACTTGGTGACTCTGCAAATACACGGACAGAGGCAACAGGGACAAGCTGGCGGGTCTCGGGCATTTCTGGAGGAGGCAGGCCCTGCACGCCCACCCAAGAAGCCCTGAGTGGGGAGGCAGGGGGCTCTGGGGCGAGCAGGGCAGGGTCCTTCACTGGCACCTGGCGCCTGGACCTGGGCCCAACTCACTGACAGAAGCTTTATGTCATTCCCACCTTCCTTTTCCCCAAACCTGAGGTCAAGGTCAGAGTGTGTTCAGTGCACCGGGAGGCCTACTGTGATGGGGCTGGGATTACTGCAGAGTGGGCCGAGGGGACAGCAGGGGACAGGGCGTGGAGCAGAGCTGGCAGTGCCTGGGGGGTGAGCTTACTCTGCTCTGAGCCAAGGTGCACAGACCCAACCCCCCCGCCCTTTGGGGTGAGACCACCACAGACCCTTGGCTCTCTTCCCACTGGCCGGCCAGCACCCACTGAGTCGGAGGTGGAGAGCATTTTTCCCACCGTGACCCTTGGCCCAAAGGGCAGGGGTCACATCTCCAATTCTTCTCAAACTCACATTTGGGATTCAGCTGTGGCCAGGCCCGGGACAGCCTCACCATCCCGGGAGGACAGGCCTCCTGCAGCCCCCGAGCCCCTGAGGTGGTCCTGGAGGCAGGAACCATGGATGTCAGGCCATCAGGCATGGCCAGGATGGGGACAGGGCCCAGAAGGCCAAGGAGCCCAAGCACAGCAGAGTCTGCAAGTGCCGTTTTCTTGTCAAGGCTGCCCCAGCCCTCGGCATAGCGCCCTGTGGCAGTCGAAGTCCAGGCCAGGCCAGGACCAGGAGAAGGAGGGGGAGTCACACCTGCCCAGGCAGTTGTCCTCTGCCTCCTGAGAAATCTGCCACATCCACGGGAGACTGACACAGGACACAGGGCGGCGCTGGGGCGGTGGGCTGCCGAGGGCGTGGACGAGTCAACGTGGAGATCCAGAGCAACCGGAGTTGCTGAGGAGCCTGGGAGCCGTGGAGGAGGGGCTGGGCAGGAGGGTCAGTGCTGGCCACGCCTGTGGAGCCCTGGGGCCGTGGCTAGTCCCGGAAGGCAGAGAGCATGTGTCCATAGAGATAGTGGGAGTGAGCTGAGAGAGAAAGACAGGAATCAGTGGTGAGCGGGAGTCAGCACCCGGGAGGCCGGGGTGGCAAGTTGCAGCGGGTGCACAAGCAAGGAGTGCCAGGCCAAATGGGGCAGGGCGTGCCCAGGGCCACCACCAGCCGGGAGGGCGCAGGAGGCAGAGAGGAGGCCCTGTGGCTGGGCCTGGCCCACTTACCCCACGCCACAGGCACACGGGCCAGACCATGGCGGGAGGGGTCAGCAGGAGTAGGTCCGCACTGTGGACGTCTCCGGTCTCTGAGCCCCGGCCATTCCGGCTGGGAGGAGGCAGCGGGTAGCCGGGGGAACACACAGGGTGGCCATTAATGTGAGCGCTGGTGCTGGGCAGCCAGAGCCAGGGTCAGAGCAGCGCCAGGGAGCAAGCCAGGTGGCCGGCCCACAGCTCACCTTCAGGTGTGACCTTCTTGGGCGGGGCTGGTGGAGGCTGCAGTGCCCCCAGGGTGGGCACCCCGAGCATACCGCTGGGCAGGTCCCTTGGCCGGAAGCGCTTCCTCCAGGAGGGTGCTCGGCGGAATACCTTGTCCTCCCCCTGCAGTGGGGACACACTGGAAATGCCACCTGCCCTTCTCGCTGTGGAGAGGGTGTCACTTCGAGGAGGGGGCAGGGTCCCACTCCAGACCCTTTGGAAAGAAGGGAGCCACACTCTGGCCCTCAGTTTCCCCGTCTATGAAATGAGTCCGGCTGGAACAGACAACCACCCTGCATGAGGGGCCTCTCTGGGGGACCTGCCACCACCCTCCCATGCAACTGCCTGCCTGCCACCCAGTCACCTCAGACAGGGCCTGGGACACTGGTGACCTCTCCAGTCCTCCTCTGGGGTCAGGGGTCAGGAGACCTGGCTTCCCTGCTACCCTGGGCCTCCTGTGTCCTCCCCAGGCTGCCCGTCTGACGGGCTCAGAGAAGCATGGAGGGATGGAGGGATGGATGGGACAGACTGCCATGGGCAGGCACCTAATGGGGCATACATACACCTGTCCCAGCTCCGGGCCCAGTAGCATTGCACAGGTCCCTGCGAGACCATTTCCTTAACCTCCCGCCCCCCAACACACACTTCAACTCCGACCCTCCCTGGGGCCCAGGCCAAGCTCTCTGTGGTTCTGACCAATGCAGCCTGGCCTGCCCAGAATCCCGGCCCCAGCAGGTGCTCAGTACATATCCCTCAATGCACAAGTGGCGGCTGGCTTCCTGTGCAGGCGTCCTGTCCCTGGGGTTATCAGGAATTTTCCTGATCATGTCTATCCTCCCGAGATCCTGCCGTACCGGAGCCCACAGCCTTGCTCCACCCCGAGGAAGGGGCAGCCGACCTGCCACTGAGGGGCCTCGGCATCACTCTGCCAGCAAAGCCCTGAAGGCGCCTGCACGGAGGTGCTGCCTGAAGGCCTGGCCGGGGGGATCTGAGAGACAGAGACAAGGTCTGATCCCCAGGAGGCAGCCTCTGGGGACACCTGGCCCAGGGCAGGGCGGCTGGAAGAGGTGGTGGGAGAAGGGCAGCCTGCAGCTCTGGTTCCAGGAAGTTCCCCAGCCTGAGGGGGCCTGGCCCTGCCTCCCCACCGACCTCATCCCCTCCCCCAGGGCTCCCTTCCTTAGGCCACCCCAACAACATCAGCCCCAGGAAAGCACAACTCACTAACTTCTACCCCATGAACTGGCAACGACCAAACCCCAAGACCCCTAATTCACGGCAGGCACTCACGTCATCCAGCCTCCGGTCTGTGCCCAAGGCCAGCAGGTTACTGAACTCTCTCTCCATCACCTGGCGGGCCTGCAGTGTACAGGGAAGAGAGGCAAGGGGCTGCAGTTAGTGAGCTCAACGCCACCTGTCGGTCACCTGCTTCCCAGGGCTCCAAGCGCAGACTTCAAGGTCCCCTTACAACTGTAATACTTCGGGTTGTTTCTTACTGATCAAATTAGGGAACTGCAACGTTTTGAAGAGGACACCTGGACGGACAGGAAAAACCCACATTTTGTCCCTAAGTGAACATCACGCAGGGGGTGAGGTGTAAATGACTGTGCAGGCCTCGGGTGACAGGGATTTAACTTCCTCAGTTAAAGAAACACACTCACAAGGCCCCTCATCTGAAGCCTAACTTTGGAGGCGGCTCATCATGGGCGGGACGGCTGGGCAGAGTGACAATGCACTGGCGTCTTCTCCACGACTCCCGGGGGGTTTTGCTGGGGGGGGGGGAACGCCGGAAATACGCAAGTTCTCAAAAATCCCACCAGGTATTTGTAACCCTTTCTCATGAAGGACTCCTGCTGGCTCAGATCCCACCTCCCCTAAGAGCCCGGCCATGAAGGGGACAAGGGAGCAAGGAAGGCTGGACAACCGGCAGACCTGCTCCTGTCCAGGGGCGAACCCTGTCCACAGCAGCTGCATGCTCGCAGAGACAGGAAACCAGAGGTGGACTGGGAACACGACATCCTTCTAAATGACCGGGGTTCGTGGGAGGAGGGGGGCAGTAGTGAATTTCAAGCACCCAGAAGGCACTCCCCAAGGGACAGGGACAGGGACAGGGACAGGCGAGGACCACCTCCGCCTGCAAACATCTCCAGAGGGGCGGGAGTGGGAAGGGCAAGCAAGGCAGACCAGGTTGGAGGTGGGCAGCTACAGAAATGATGTGTCTCAGAGAGCGAGGGGTCTCATCTCGGACACGCTGGCCCGTGTGCTGCCACTGCCCCCAGGCCACCCGCCACCCAGAACTCCGAGACAGCAGAGCCCTCCCCTCACACAAGCCAAACGCCTCTGCTCCCAGAATAGCTCACGCAGCTCTGGGACTGAATTTCAAGAGGCCTGCCAGCTGCCCCCAGTCCAGACGAGACGGCTAAAATGATCAGGGCAGGAGGCGGCCCCCAAGAGGAAAGGCTAAAGCAAGTGGGAGTGGGCAGAGACGAAGGCTTGGGCCCTGAGGGAGCACAGCCGCTGCGTAGGGCGTTGTGGAAGCTCAGACCTGGTGAGCAACCCTGGAAGATGGGGGCGGGGCACTTCTGGGGCAGATGCAGTCAGGAAGTCCTTTGGCAAGAGGCGGCCCTTCCAGACTTCACGATGCACAAGAAGGTAGTGAGGCCGAACAGAGACAGGCCACAGAAAGCTAGGTGTGTCCTTGGACAGCAGCCCCAGAATAATGGTGACGTGTGGTTTACGGAAAGGCCCGCTCTGCTGAGCTGTCCACGGGAGACAGAGCCTGGTTCTGCGTGGCTTATTGGCCCATTTAGCTCCTCAAGCCCAGGGCCCAGGCCCAGAGCCCTGAGGTAGGAGACAGAGGACATGTGGGCGGTGGACCCTCGGCCCAGGGCCAGTTCTCATCTAAGAGGTCGGGTCAGAGGTCAGAAAAGCAGCTTGAGGAAGGGGAAGGCGGGGAGCCTCTGCTGCAGGAACGGGGTGAGGCGGACGCCGTGTGTGTGAAGCGCCTGATCCCTGGGGGCTGGGTCACATGGACCTCCTGGAGGTGAGGCCCCGAGGACGGGCCCCAGGGGCCCCCACGCTCCCGAGGCCGGTGCGAGAGGGAGGGCAGGAGCGGCGCCCACCTGGGTGTTCTGCGTGGGGATCTGCAGTGCCAGGGCCAGCGCGCTGTGGTCGAAGTTCTCATCCAGGGCCAGCAGGGCGCCGTGCACACCGCTCTCCTGCAGGCTGCCCGCGTAGTCCCGCAGCCCGATGGACCGGACCCAGCGCACCACCTGCTCGTTGGTCCAGACCAGCACATCTGCAGGCGGTAAGAGCAGCAGAGGAACCAGGCTCACCAGGCCTCCGGGGCAGAGGGTGCTCCTCAGACCAGGGCCTGGCCATTCCTGCTCGTGGGCTCCCGCCTTTGCCCCTCTCTCCTCCCTGGCACCAGGTGGCCTGAGTGCCAGGCTGCAGGACTCAGGGTCCAGCTGTCAGGCTCCTGCCTTCTCCCCAGGTCCCCACCCCTGGGCTGCAGTGGCTTTTCCTTCCCCCTTCGAGGTCTCTTTCCCATCCAGCCCGCAGGTGGCACCACTCTCTGGTGGGCCGACAGCCGACTGGGCAGGGGCTCTTTCTTCTCCAACACCCGATGGCAGTGTCCTCTGGGCATGGGCCTCATGTCCCCCTCAGTCCCAGAGCCCCCACCCCCTTCCCTCCCTGCTGACAGCTCACCCTTGATCTCGTGCTGGCTCTCCTCCCGCCTCCTCTCCAGTTCCTTCCGGTCATAATTGAGCCTCTTCAGACACATGATGCCGTACTGAAGGCTGGTTCTGTAGGCACAGAGCCCCCACCCCGCCGCAGCCTCAGGGGCCCTGTTCCTGCCAGTCTGCCGCAGGCCCACAACCATATGCACCTCCCCTGCACGCAGCCACTTCCTCTGCCTCCCTAACCCGCCCTCTCAGCCTTGCAGGCCTGCCAATGGGAGAAAGGTTCTCACAGGGAAGCAGCTTGTCCCTCCCTCCCAAGGACTGAGTGACAAAGACCCGACAGCCCACCCATCACAGGAAAAGCACCAGCAGCACACCCCTTCATGTTCCCATGGCACTGGACTCCTCCCAACAGCCCTGAGATGCTACAGGCCTTCCTGCCTCTGGGCTCCCAGACGTCACTCCCTGACCCTCGGTGGCAGGCAGGGGACAGCCCTGCACCCCTGCCCACAGCCTCAGACCCCACGCACCAACTGTTCCACTGCCCAGAGCCAGTCTGCTTTCCATCTGTGCTCGAAAATCCCATGCCCACCTGACTACGGGACACCCCCCCCCCAACACTCCCAGCCCCCTCGCCTGGCTCTCATCTCCTCCCCTTCTCAGTGCCCACGTCTCCCACCACAGTCAGCGCGGGAGCTCCAGGCAGGCTGGGCACTCTGCTTTGCTCCCTGGTGGCTGTCGCCCCGAGAGCAGTGCCCGACACACAGTCCCGGATGCTCGCTCCCGAGCGAGAGCGCTGAGAGCTCTCAGGTGGCAGCAGGTGCACACGGGGCACTCACTGGACAGCCCTGGACCTGGCAGAGGACCGCAGACGCCGGGGACTATGGGGCCCCCGAGGCCATCCCTCCAAAGGCCTGCCTCATGCAGGAGCCAGGGGACCTGGGCCTCAGCACCTCTGCTGACAGAGAACTCACTCCTCCCAGCAGCGATCAGCACGGACACCCCTCCTCACCCCGAACACCACCATCAGGCAGCCTCTGGCTGTCGTCCCCAGCAAAGCCACAGGACGGAAGTGAAACTCCCTGCCAACCCCAACTTGTCTCCCCTCTAGGGTTGAGGTCACTGCTCTGTGAGATTAGACTGTGCAGACAGCTCCCTCCTTCTGCCCTGTAGCACCCAGCCCCCAGCCCTAGTGCCTGGAACAATTACTTTGAAGCTCAGAGACACCACTTCCAGACAGCACCAGCAAGAAGCTGGTGTTGGAAAGGACTTCTAAAAGCCTGTCTCCCCTCAAACTATTCCTAGCCCCCTACTCTCAACCCAGAAGCCTCCGGGGCGCCAGCAGGTGTTTACTGCACAGGGGCTAGCAGGCTGCAGGGGCTGGAGGGGCTGGGGGGCTGGAGGGGCTGCAGGGGCTGGGGGACGCTAGAGGAGCCTACACCCGAGGTGGCAGCCACTACCCCGCCTGTCTGCTGTTGCTACAATGTGTCCACAGAGCTTTCAACTTCCGAGGAGCCAGACATCCCAAATTTGGGGTAAAATTTCCTAGTGCCTATACACTGGCAACTAGATTCCTAATCTTAAAACTACCAAACAAAACACATCTGTCAGCCACACTCTGCCCAGGGGCTGCGAGTCCAGGGCCTCCAGGGGGGACACCTTTGAACAGATCTTTTCGGTGAAGAGGACAACATCCTGCAGAAAAGCCCATGGGCTCGAAGCTGGGTGGCTCAGACCTGGGAGGCCGGCCAGCAGGGCAAGGGCCCAGAGGGAAGGAACTAGTTGTCCAACCCAGTCACTGGACCCTCCATGTCTCAGGGTCAACACAGAGAATTCAGCAAGCCCAATGACAAGTATCAAAACTCAGCCCTGGGGAGAACCCTTGAAGACAGTGACGTTAAAGAGAAATGACTTTTTGTGTCTTCAGGGTTGAAGGGAGAGAATCTGGCTTTCGAAGGGGAGCCATTAACACCCGGCATGGGCCACAGAAAGACATGGAACTCCGGTGTCCTGGAGACGGAGCCCAGGGTGGCGGGGCCCGGTGGGAGCAGGCGGCCGGCCCCGCTCACCGGTGGAAGCTGTCCACCATCTTCAGGTGCACCCGCAGGTCCTTCTTGGTCAGGTGGTCCAGCATGCGTGCGTCCACCAGGCACTCCATGAAGTGGCTGCGGTACTGGGGTAGCCCCAGGCTGGGCAGCCACTCGTTCCCGATCCACTCATGGTTCATGTCCCCGTAGGCCAGCGTCTGGGGGAGGAAGGCAGGGCCAGGCTGCAGCCTCCGAGGCAGGTCAGTAAAATTGCTGCTTAAAATTCCCCACGGGATGGCAGTGGTGGGAGGCGGGGACCTGAAGTGATACAAGTATCTGCGCTAGTGACAGAAGCCACGGCCCAGAGCAGATGAGCGAGCCCTTCCGCGCCGGCAGCGCCTGTGCCTCGCCTGGTGGGCAGCCGCCAGCTCAGCCTGCTGCGCCCACAGCGGGAGCCGGACAGGAACATGCAGGAGGGGCTCCCCCACAGGGGGCCACGGTGCTGGGCTTTGTGTGGCTTGCCTGAAAAAAGTTTTAAGTTTTACAGTCGTGACGTGTATTTCCCTGAGCCAGTGGTTTTCAACCTTTTTCACCTCACGGCACACGTAAACTACTGACATTCTCAGCACACCGAAAAATACGGTTTGGGCCGATCTGACAAAAAAAGTAGGTGTGATTTTGTTGCATTCACACTGGACAGCTGTTGTTGTGTTGGCTGTTGTCGTTTTGTAAATCAACAATCTGCAAGAAAAGAGGTCAGTGCCCCTGACCAAACAGTCAGGTGTGGCACATTTTAAATACTCTTGCAGCACACCAGTTGAAAAGCGCTTCTCCAAGCAAAACACCTTTAGGCTTGCTCGTTTTTGAGTTCCCGCATACAACTCCGAGGGTGCCTTCCTGGGATTCTGGCCCCTCTGTGGCCTGAGGCCTAGGGACGCCTCCACTGACTGCCTCCCTGTGAGGACTAACCCCAGCTCCAAGCCCCCTCTTCAGGGCACCTGCCTGACCCACCAGGTTTGGTTGCGTGTTCACTGCCTGCGTCTCCCTAGAATATAAGCCCAGGAGGGCTCGACAAGCTCGGCTTGTGTCCAGAGAGCCGGGAGAGGCCAAAGGCCCTGTAGCTGCTCAGTGACCACCTGCTCACGAAGGGAGTGAAAAAGCCTTTGCTGACCTCCCCAGGGCTCCCAAGAGGGGAGGAGGAGGATCCTTCCAGCCTAGATCTCATTATTCCTGAAGGGAGTCGAACCAGGGGAAAAGGCAGACATGCGGGGGACACTGCCCTCCAGGGCTCCGTGCCCACCACCCTGAGAAGCCAGGGCTGTGGCTGCAGGGGAAACGGGAAGGGAGGCTCCCAGCAGGAGCACCTGCCAGGAGAACGTGGCCCAGACGAGACTGTCTTACCTGAGCCCAGCTGCCCTCCTCACTGTCCTAGCAGGAAATGCGCAGCATGAGGGGAAAGGGGTCAAGTCAAGATTGGGCCACGTGTGCCCGCGCCCCATTGGGAGAGAGCAATGCCCAGGGCTGGGCGGTGGCCAGGGAGAGGGTCTTGGCAAGGTTAGAGGACAGGAGGCCGCTGCAGGTGCCGTGTGTTTGGTGAGAGGGCAGCAGAGTGAGTGTGGCCGCAGCAGAGCCCACCCCCGAACTCGTCCCTGGAGGTGGGACCCCGGCTGCCGGCCCACCCCACACACAGCTCTCCTCCACAGCTCCAGCTCTAGGGACGCAGTGGCTGAGGAATGGACCCCCCCTGCTCCCCCCAACACACACGTCCTTCTCACCAACCCCCCACCTGGGTCACCTTCCCACAGCCTCCCCTGACGACTGGGGGTCGTCAGCCCTGACCCCAGGCCCAGGCCGACTCACTGTCTTAGTGGATGTTGCCAGAGTCTCCATCTCTTCATGGGTGACCCAGACATTTCCGGAGGACTGTAGGCAGAGAGGAGACCTAGCTGGTCCTGCATGTGGGTCCCCCAGCGTCCCCATCAGGCTGGGACCCCAAGGGCAAGCACAGAGCTCCCTTCCAGAGTCCTCTCACAGGCCCCGCCCAGAGCCCTGCCCACTGCCCAGCTGCAAGTCCCACTGCCAGGCACAGGGACGGGTCACCTAGTGGCCCCTCAGCGACGGGGCAGGAATGCTGTGACCGTGGGACGAGGGCCACCCCAGCTACAAGGCAGGGCCACTGGACGCCGGATGGCCAGGGGAGCGTTCCCCGAACGCCCACTCCCACAGGCCTCGAGTTGCTGCGCTGATCTCTGGGCTGGCGGCAGAGTCGGCATGGGGGCCGGAGCCCACGGGGTGTGGGGGAGGCGGGCACTGGGCCTGCTGGCACCCCAGAATTGAGGACAACCCCCTGGAGAGCAGGTGGGCCCTTTGTGGGATGGGAAGTAAGGGAAGGACCCAGCTGCCATCGCTCCCAAGACCAAACAGAGGCTGCAGAGCTCCTCCAGGGCCTGTGACTCCGTCCAGGGGCTCACTCACGGTCCTGGAGGTGGGCGGAGCAGAGGGGCTGGTCAGCGACACCATCTCCTGGATGGCCAGCCGCAGCTTGAGCCGATGCAGGGCGTTGCTGATGCCGATCTCCCGCTGGATCTCCGTGTCCGACAGCGCTGACATGATGGCGCCGCTCTTGACGTTGGCCCGGCAGGCCGCCACGTACCAGGCTGGCATGCCTACCCAGAGCTGCGGGCATGGGCACAGAGCCTCTCAGCCCCTCCTCAGGAGCTGGGCAGTGCCCCGGGCAGGGCCAGGCCCAGCCACGGCCTTAGGAGAGCAAACGCCCACATTTTCTCCCACCTACAGTGAAAACTCTGAGGCTTGGGAAGGGAAGGGCTTTCCCCAGCTCCCAGGGGGCCTACAGGAAGAGCGTCCACAGTTCGGCAGCCTGGTTGCCCTTATCCAGCGAGGTCACTGCTGTGAGCTGTTGCATGTGGGGGGTGGGGCAGGTGCCAGGTCGCACCCACACTTGGCAGGGGAGAGGCATGCCGGGTAAGTCCTGCTGCGGAGGCCTCGCCCACCCCTGGGCCCCTGACCAGACCCTCTGCCACGCTACCTCCAGCCAGGAGACCACCGTGGGGCCGTCCCACTGGGCGAAGGGTGTCCCCTTCCTGCGGGCATCTTCAAGCAGCTGGTGTCTTACAGGAAGAGCAACAGACTCAGCAGTCCATCCTGGTCTTTCCACTGTGCTGACTCCCGGGGACCATGGGCTGTGCCCGGGGTTGGACTCCCTTGACTGCTCCCCACCCCTGGACTGGCCCGCTGCTCCACGCCAGGAGCAGCGGGACACAGAGGCATGGGGCAGAAACACCTGCCCATCCCCGAGGGCGCAGGGTGCTCCCTCGGACATGGCGGATTGCTCTGCCCAGGCCCCAGCCCTGCCTCCTGGCTCTCAGCACCCCCTGGGCCCACACGAACCAGGCCACCTCGGTCCAGACAGGGCCTTGCTGGACTCTGGCCACTAAGCCCTGTCCCCTCACAGCCCAGGGAACAGGCAGTGGCATCCAGCCTGGCCAGTGGCTCTTACTTCTTCTTCAGCCGCCGGTCCTTCTCTGCCTGGGTCCCCAGCTTGGCAGGCACGAGGGGCTCCTGCAGCCCAAGCTCGGAGTCTGTTAGTAGGCCTGGAAGAGAAGTGATACCAAGTCAGCCCGACGCTCTGCTTGCCCTGCCTTGGCCTGGACCGGGGGGAGGCGGGGGGAGGCGGGGGACCAGCAGGAAGCTCCTCAGCCCATGAAAACCCAGGGCCTGATGGGACCGCCCACAATTCCTGGAGCCCCTTCTAGGACAGGGGCAGAGACCGTGGCCTGCGGCTCCGTTGCGGCTCAGCTGGGTCAGCCGGCCCTTCTCCTTCTTCCCGAACAGGCGGCCGATGGACGACTTGATGCCCTTGCGCTTGGCGCCTTTGTGCAGGGAGTCCTGGCTGCTGTTGCTGCTGCTGGGGTTGCTGCCTGGGTCCCCCGCAGCACTGCGGGCAGCCACCAGGGGGCAGGCGGGGCGAAGGCCAGACCACAGGGGGAACTTACAGTAAGTGTCAGAGTGCAGTGGGGGTGAGGGGGGAGATCCCAGCAGGTGACCAGGGAGAGGTGGGACTGTCCTTCCCTGATGGTGTTTCACAGACAAGTGAGATGTTGAGACACCTGGGCAGGTGAGATGGCCTTGGGGACAGGTGGGGCTGCTCCCCTTACCTCTTGCCTTCCTCCTGGCTCAGGGCTGGGTGGCCGAGCTTCTCAAGCCGCAGCATCCTGGGTGAGGAAGGAGGAGAAGTCTCACATTTTATGGTGGCTTTATCCTCTCGGTTCTGTTCCCGAGACACTGGTGGCTGAACAGACAGCGGAGCCATCAGGGGATAGAGGGAGAGAGCTGGGGGCGCAGTGGGGCAGCCCAGGGGCCAGGGAAGAAGCTGGGGTTGGGGGGGAGGGGCCGAGGACTGACCATAGGGCCCGAGTAAGGCTGAGCTCACCTGCAGCTTCCTCCTGTGCTTCCTCAAGTCACTGGGCTGGAAGAGAGAGAAGCTGGGCTCAGACTCCTTCCCAGTGCCTGGAGTCTGCCCCTCGGGGAACCCCAGGTCTCTGGAGAACATGGGCTCGGTGCCTCCTGCAGGCCCGGAGACAACATCACCACTGAAAACAGGCTGGCCCAGAAAACCAAACCCGGGCCCCTCAGGGAGCAGGCAGTGTGGACAGCTGTGGGTTTCCAAAGCACCTGTACCTGCCCAGGCAGGGGCCCTTCCCCAGACCAGGGTGGGCCTCTGGCCCAATGCCCACTGTCTGTGCCTGTTACGGGAAGATGTGTAGCCCTCGCCAGTCCCCAAAGCTGAGCCCAGGGATGGCAGGGCCATCCCAAGACTCACCAAGGTCATGACCCCCATTCGGTCCAGGTCCTGGGCAGCACTGCGGGAGGTTCCCGTAGGTGTGGTGTGGCCGATGACTGCAGGGGACCCACTGGCCAGGGACAGGGCTGTCAGAGAGGTGGGGATGGGGCCACGCCTGTGCAGCTGGGGCAGGTCGAGGGCCTCCATGCTGCCGCTGGTCACTCGCGTCTCAAGCTCCTCAGCGCGGAGCTGCGTGCACTCCTTCTCCTCCTGGATCATCCTGGGAGGCGGCAGAACCTGGCCATCAGCCCCAACGGGCCAGCAGGAGGTGGGCATTTCCAACATCCCTGGGCATATCCCGCGGCAGCTGAGAAACACTCTCCTGTCTTTCCTGTGCACTGGGCCAATGGGACAGAACCCCCCAGTTCAACCAAAGCAGTTGCTGCAGTGAGCGAGGCACAGACGTCTGTGATCACGACCCGCCGCCAACCACAGGGGGCCCCGCCCGGAGGCAGGACCTGGGCTCTCTGGCCTGTTTCCCAAGTGAGGAGTGGTCTGCACCCCAAACACAAGACCTTTCACTGACGCTGACCCCGATGGCACTTTCCCCGCTCAGAGAACAATGGGAACAATGACAATGGGGGCAGCGGGGGGAAGGGGTGCTCAGAGGGGAGCCAGGGAGCCACGACCCACAGGCCTCTGCAGCTCGCACGGTGTCTTGCTCAGATCTGCTGTTGGCCGTGAACGTGAACCACCTCCCCACAAAGGCAGGTAAAGAGCCCGTCGTGGTGACTGATGCCCCACCAGGGAGGGGGGACCCCATGAACCCTGGCTCTGCACCTCACTGTGCTGCTCAGGCAAATCAGTCAGCCCCTGTCTCTGTTCCACCATGGGGACAGTGCTGCCACCCAAAGACCATGGAGAGACTGGCCACAGGCTTGGGGAGCAGGCTGACCCTCAGCCTCTGCCACAGGAGCTCCTGGCCCTGGGGTCCTGACTCTTGGGGGCCCCAGTCGGTGGCATTCTAAACCTGGTGCCCACACCCTGCAGAGGCCCTCACCTGATCTCCTCGTCGATGGCGTCGAGCTGCTCCTGTAGCATCAGGGCCAGGGTCTGTGCGTCAGAGCGGCTGCCAGGGGAGACAGTGTCCGTGGGGCCCGTTGGACCCCTGGGGCCCTCCTCATCTACATCGGAGACCTCAGGGTCACTGTCGAAGGCAGGGGCAGCCGCGGGGGCCCGCACGCCTGGCAGCGGACACAGATCCCAGTCCTTAGCAGAGAAGGAAGAGGGAGCAGTCAGAAACCCCGCTGGGGCAGCAGCAGGGACGTCTCCAGGGAGTGCATCAGGGGTGCGGAGTTGTGGGCCCCGCAGACCTCTGGGAGCAGAATCAGCACTTTGACAAGGGCCCTGGGTGGTTTATTTGCACATCGGGGTCTAAGACACACTCCTGGACTGTGACAAGGAACCGGACGGACTGCAGAGACAGATGGGCCCCACCAAACACCAGCTTTGCAGCCACGGAGAGGCTGTTTATGCGCCCAGTGCCTCAGTTTCCTCATCTGTACAATGGGGTCGTCATAGTGCCCGCACGCAGTTGTAAGGATGGGAGCGTCTGGCACAGAGTCAGCACTGTTAACACAAAGGGCAAGGACCCCAGGGCTGTCTCGTGTCCCGCCTCTGCACATGGCAGGGCCTGTCGGTCAACCCGAGAGGGGGCAGCTTCTCGGAAATCACCTGCGGACCTCCCTGGTGGACAGAGGCCCATAGAGAGGGCACAAACTGAGCTGGGACGGCCAGAAGAGCAGGTGGGACGAGGAAGGGGGCCAGGGCAGGGAGGGGCCAGGGCAGCAGCTGCGTTCTTATGAACAGAGAGGGGTGAGTGGGAGAGAGAACGAGGCGCCTTCCTCGTTCCCCTAGGAGTCCCCTCCTTCTCCACCTGCATCTGCTGGTGGCTGGGAGCAGGTGGGGCCCTGGGTGCATGAGGGAGTGGGCCAGCCACCCCGGGGCCAGGCAGCAGCCAGCCTGCCCCTCGGCCTTCCTTCTCCTCCTGGCCACAGGCAGGCTCAGCAGGAACTCTCAGCAGCTTCACAGGAAACTCCAGGTGCCACCCAAGGGCCAGCCACCCCATCGTCCCGCCTGTCTCCCCAAGAACCATAGCTTTGTTCCAGAGAGCGTGCCAATGCCCTCCTGCCCCCCAGCCCCCTCCCCGACCACACGCCTGTGCACCCAGGCACACGTGCACATGCTTCAGTGGGGCCTCAGGGGTCAGGAGGCTGGGGTACACAGCTGTTGCAGCTGCCAAGGCCCCACCCCTGGGCCGCAGCTGTCGCTGACGTGGGGGGTTCAGGGGGAGGATTTGCACCATACGCCAGCCGGCTGTGAAACCGAAGCCGGGCACACGGCTGAACAGACCCCCAACTCCCAGGAGATCCCCCCTTTTCCCCTCCACCCTCACCTTGGCAGGCTCCTCCCGCAGTGAGTAGCGGCGCCGCAGGCCGGGGGGTGCTGTGCTCAGGGAGAGCCGCAGGTCCACAGCGCTGCCCGTGTGCGACCTTGTGTGGGGGTCAGGGAGGGAAGGTGGGGACTGAGCCAGCTCATACCCACAGGGCCCATGGTCACAGCAGGACACAGAGCTGGGTCCACGCCACGAGGGCTGCCCTGTAGGCAGGAGCTTCTGTAGGGCCCAGCTTCTCTGGTGCCGCAGGGATCAGACAATACAGGGGAGAGAGTTCTAGGGAGGCAGCTTTCCATTTATAAGAAGCACTTTTGAATGGCAAGGGTTGGCTTATGACGCAACTGGCAGCTATAAAAAAGCCCAGCTCCCCATCGAAGTATTCAAACAGAGGTCCTGCAGCCCCCCAACATGCGTAGCGTGGGAGGGCTGCTGGTGCTGCGAGGCTGGGATGACCATTCAGGTCCTTTCCCTGCGAGGGAAAGGGTCTGCTTCTGGGCCTTCTGCCCAGCACTTCCCTTCGTCTCCCACCACCTGGGCTGCATCCTGGCCGAAAGCCCACCCAGGCTCACTCCCATTCTCAGGAAGCTTCGGGAGGCCCTGCTGCTGAACCAGAGTGGTGGGCTGCCCCAGGGTCTATTCCAGCCCTGGGGTTTTAGGGCCCTGGTAACAACCGTCTGGGGTGTCTGGGTGCCTCCCCAGTCTGGAGCCCCGAGCAAGCCCAGAGCAAAGGGACAGGGTGGGCGACCACTCAGTCCACAACACAGCGGGAGAGAAAGGGGTTTCTCTTCCCCACCCCCGACCCCATTCTCCTGGACCTGCCCCAGTTTTGTGATGGGCTCAGGGTGTCTGCAGTCAGAGCCGAGCACCCAGCCGCTAAGGAAAGCAAGCAGTGGCAAGTGGCTGGTGAGCCCCAGGCCACGTCTTACTGATTCGGCGGCTGTCTCTCCTGTGCATCCCTGCTTCCCACCACACCCATACGATAATTCGTGACCAGCACAAAGGTGGACCTGAGCCTGACCACCAACACCCAGACTCATCCACCTCCCTAACTCCAGCCCTACCCTGGCACACACTGGGCACGTCCCCTTCCCCTCTCTGCAGGGAAGGGGTCCTGGCTGCCCTGAGATCCCTGCCACCTGGGGGTGCAGGTCTAAATACTCTGGCTGGGGGAAAAACAGCCAGGAGCTGCGACTTGATCGGACGCATCCCCTTCAGTCTCCTCCTCGCCCTGCCTCTAGGAGCGGACCAAGTGCAGCACCACGTCAACCCTTCACAAAACACACCAACAAACCCAGAAGTCCCCCACAACTCAGGCCTCACTCAAGCCCTGGGAAAGCTCCCTCGGCATCTCTGAAAACGCTTTCAGGGACGGATACCACCACCATGGGACTGACAGGAAGGGATTCCCCGGGCCTTGCTCCAGCCTCTCCTGCTGCCTTCCCGCCCCCACCTATACCTGCACCCAGGCGCGTGCAGTTCACACAGCAGCCAGGAGGACAGTGTCACAGGAGAGCCAGAGGGACCCAGACCCTCTCCATGGGGGGGCTGGGGACTGGGGCAGCCCCAGGGCACTTCCTCCACCAGAAAGCAAGAGGCGCAGTCTGTGTCCGCGGCCCCAGCCTCGGGAAGGAGCGCCCTGTGGGTGCTCTGAGCCAAGTCAGGGTGCCCTTCTAACTGCCCAGTGGGCCCTCTGAGCCTCCACACCCCGCCCCCACAGGAGGAGGACCCTGAGGTCCTGGACAGTCTTTCAGTGGGAGGAAGTCTCTCTCCTCAGGGTCCACGCAGGACCCCTCCCAGCATGCCCAGCCTCCCACGCTCCAGTACCTGGGGTGGACGCCATCCACAAATGGCCCCCCGTGACTCTTCAGCTGGTCCACCTCTTGGCGCAGCTTCTCAATCTCCTCGGACAGGCGGCCCTGTGCCAGGCAGAGCCGGGGTGGGGTGCAGACCGGGGAGGGGCAGAGAGGGCGGCAGAGTTGGGGAGACACGGCAGAACGCACCAGAGTGCACAGCCAGGGCCCAGGCCAGGCCCACAGGCCACACCAAAGAGGCAGATCCAACGGAAGGGGGAGCAAAGGTGGGAGGTGGGCAGGCAGGGCCACGAGTGGGGTGTGTCTGGAAGGACTCAGGAGCAGGCCTGCAGAGCCCTCCGCACCCTGGCATGGCCCTCGAGGCTGGCCCGTGCCCCAGACCTCAGAGACACTGCTGAGGCGGCACAGCTGCCAATCCTCCCAGGGTCACGGGGTCAGAGGCCTCACTAAATCCTCTGTTGGGTTCTCACTGGGCCCAGCGTCCCTGCTGCCCACTCTAAGCCCTACACGGGGGCCTCAGGTTCCTCTTTACATGCCGGTGCAGTGCACCTGCTGCGGGGCTCCCGCGAAGATGAGCAAAATAACGGGTGCTCACGGAACAGCACTGGGCCCCCTGGGACGGGGAACCAGAGCGGCTGCGCCCAGCACGGCTGCACCTTCCTGGCAGGCGGGCGGGTAGCCGGGTACCTTGTGGTTCTGCTGCTCCTCGATCTGCCGCTGGGAGCTCTCCAGCTCCTGCATCAGCGAGTTCTGGAGGAGAACAGCAGTGAGCCAGGGGCCTGCCAGCGCACCCCGCCTGACACCCACAGCCCCCGGCGCCCTTCTCCACCCTCCCAGGGGCTGCTCACAGGCACCCAGGCAGCCCCGCCCCTTTCTCCAGCCCCCATTCCTTCCAGACAACCCCGTCCCTTCTTCTGGACCCGCCCCTCCAGGCAACCCCGCCCCTTCTTCTGGACCCGCCCCTCCAGGCCTGCCCCAGCCCCGCAGCACCTTCTCCTCCAGAGCCGCCATGCGCTCCTTGAGGTGGAGCTGCAGGCGTTCGTTCGACTCGCTCAGCAGCCGGTCCACAGTGTCTGACAGCCTCTTGTTGTGGTCCTCGTTCATCTTCTCCCGCTGGCGCACCTGCACCCAGAGCTACCCTGCTGCCGGACCTGGGCACTGGTCCCTCCATCCCACGCTCGTCCTCCCAGTGTGCCTCGCTCCAGCCCTCCCGACCACCTGCTCTAGCCCCTCTGCACCTGGGTCCCTAGCCAGGGTCTTCTGCCCACCTGCCTCCTCCCTGCCCTGTCCACAGACCACCCCCGGAGGCTGGGCTGGGTGGGAGGGGCCTCACCCTTGCCAGCTCCTGGTTCTTCTCCTCCAGCTGGCCCTCCAGCTGCCGCAGGTGCTCCTCGATGTTGCCATGCCGTTCCTCGGCCTGGGGACAGTGACAGGTCAGTGGCAGAATAGTCTTGGTCCTGGGTCTCGGGGGTCAGGCAGGCTGCAGGTGCCACCCCCAGAGCCCCAAAGCTGCCATGGAAGCACAGAGGCCCTTGGGCCTGATGCTTAGGGTGCTGGTTTCCTTCTCTCCTTGAGTGGGGGGTTCATGGGCAAGGACTGCTCTCTTCCAACTGACAGGCACAGGTGGGCTTCCTGTGGTGGGGACATGCAGACCCCCAGGCCTGGCCACTCGCCTTGGTGAGGGCCGCGATCCTCTGAGCCAGCTCGGCCTCCACCTCTGGCAGCGTCTCCGCCCTCCGCAGGGTCTGCTGCAGCTTCTGCTCGGCCACCTCCAGCAGCTCCTGCAGGTGTCGCGCCTTCTCCTCACACTGGCAAGTGCAGCAGGAGCACAGTCAGGAGGGGGCGCCGCAGCCCCCACAGCCCCGCCAGCCTCGGCAAAGTGCCGGGACAGGAAAGGAACAAGAAACACCCCTGGTTCTCGGCTGCCCACGGTGACCTGCAGGACCCCCGGGGCTCTGGGGCCACCAAGGGTAGGTCTCCACAGGACCCAGGCACCGGAGTTCGGCACAGAGCCTCCACACCCTTTCAGGAGCAGATACCTGACGGTGCAGGGACTCCTTGCTGGCCAGCTCACTCTCCAGTTTGTCATTGAGGTCATGAATGGACGTGGCCTCACGCTGAGCAGCCAGGTAGCGCTTCTCCAGTGTGGTGATTCGCTCCTCCATGTCCTCCTTCTGGGCCAGAGCCTGGGCAGGGGAGCAGGGGACATGGGGAAGGCCACCAGCATCTCTCTGCCCCGACCCCGTGAAAGCCACACTTAGTGCAACCGGGCAGGCCAAGCCCTGGTCACCTCCCGCAGGTCCCGCTGATGCTTGCTGCTCCGCTCCTCCGACTTGATGAGGTCCCGGCGGGCTGTGCCCAGGTCCTCCTCCAGCTCGGCCACCGCTGCTGTCAGGGTGGCCAGCCGCTCCCGGGCCTGGCCCAGCTCCAGGTTTTGCTTCTCTAGCAGCTCCTGCAGCTCCTCCAGCCGAACTGCGTCATCCTTGGGGACAATGAGCCATCGTTGGTCTGCCATCGGAGCCCCAGGAAGGTTGCAGGAGGGACGGCTGTGCCCCAGCTTCTGAGCACACCTCCAGGCGCACTGCCTCCCTCCAGACCCCAGCTCTGCCTTGTGTCTCTTCAAACACAACGGCTCCTAGCTTAACGGGCTGTCTCAGCACCTGGTAACCTAGCGAGGGGGGGACTGAGGAGCACAGGCTCAAGGACGGACGGGGTCTTGCCTGAAGCTGACACACGGGTAGGTGGGCACGCGCGTTGTGTGCCTAGCAGTGCGCTGGGGACTCCAACAAAAATCTACCCATTTCTCTGTAGGTGGGGTAGGGGGAGGAGGAAGCCCTGAATTCAGGGCCAGCAGTCACTCTACTGAACAGGGAGGGGCAGGACCCCCACCTCCTGTCTGGGGAAAACATGCCCCTTTCTGCGGTCCCCATGACCCACCTTCCACAGGCGCTTCAGTCCCAGCTCCACAGGCCCCTCCTCCTCTGCCGCTCCATCCCGAACCCCTGCCACCTGCTGCAGGGCAGACACCTGCAGGGTACGGCCCCAGCGCAGTGAGTCAGAGACAAGAGGACCTGCCCTGTGCTCCAGACCCTTTCGGGGCCCCCGCTGCCCCTCAGCCAGCGGTCTCCAGCTAAGACAGCGAGCCAGCAGGGGGAATCTGATGGGGAGCCGAGTGGGGCAAGGCGGTGAACCAGCCTTGGCTTCCAGCTCAGGTGCAGGTGGAGGGTGGGCAGGTGCTTACCTGCTGGTGGGCACCTGCCAGCTGCTCCTCCAAGGTGGAGACTCGCTGCAGGGCCGCCCGCAGCCGCTCTCGCACCTGCCCAAAGTAAGAAGGTGAAGGGTGGAGGAGGAGGCAGAGACCCCACTGGACACAGGGGAACAGCAGGGCTTGGCAGAAACCGCTGCTGCGTGAGGCAGAGAGGCTCCGCCAAGAGCACACTTCCAAGGGAACCTAAGAGGAGGACCTGAGCCCTGGGCAACAACAGACAGGGTCCCCAAAGAAGCTGGAAGGCAGCTTTCCCTCCACATGGGTGCAGACACCGCAGAGGAGGGGGCCGGGCTGGTACCTTCTCATCCAGGGCCTTGTGGTGCTCGAACAGCGACTTGAGGGCCTTCAGCACCTCCACCTCACTGGAGACCCCTGACGGTGACTGGGCCTGGCGCTTCACCACAGTCATCCGCAGTGAGCGCTCATGGCGGGACACCAGGCACTCCAGGTGCTCCAGGAGAAGCTGGCAGGGAGCAGGGAGGTGGGGTGAGGGCCATGAGCAAGGACACAGGGGCAGCAGGAGGGTCCAGGTGGTCATGGGGACATGTGAGCACTGCCGTGTAGGCATGCCCCATGCCAGCCGCCCTGGCCTCTCCCCGGGGACCCCGACTGCAGGTGACAGCCAGCACTGATGGTGGAACCATCTGGCTGTCACCCCAGGCACAAGGCAGGGATGCACCTGGCATGGCCATGGGGTCCACCCCCAACATGTGCCAGGTCACTCCGCTCACCCTCGTGTTGTTCCGCTCTGCTTTCAGCTCTGATATCTCTTCCTCTCGCTCTAGAAGCTGCTCCCGACACAGGCTCAGCTCCCGGGTTAGGGTGGCAAATTCCTGAAAACCCCCACAGCCCCTCAGTGGGCGGAGCTCCTCTGACCTGTCCCTGGATCACTGCCTTTCCATCCAGGCCCTGGCCCAGGGAGGTCAAACATCTCACACCCTGGCAGGCGGCAGGTACTAGCTCACGCCTCCTCGCTCACCCTGTCACACGCATGCTGTCCCAGGCACAGAAATCCATGGCACGCCGGGACACCACCGCCAGCGGACTGGTGCTCTCTCCTTGCCTCCCCTTACCTCGGCACTACCTGGTTCCACCCCCAGAATGCCTCCCACCTGCCTCCCCAACTCGGCCCACCTGACACAGAGCACAGCGTTGTCGGGAGTGCTTCCAGCTCCTATCTCACGGTTCCTTTCCCCACACCTTTGCTCCATGGGCCCAGTCCCCCCAGAGAACCCAACCCTCTGTCGCCACCTGAGGGGATCACAGCCCCCTCAGGACCTACCCAGCCCCCCGCTCTGAAAACCACCTGGAACAGTGGGGAGAGCACCCACCGCACACCAGGCCTGTGCCAGTCTCCCAGACAGTGACCAGAAAGACGGGATCCCTGCCCCCACCGAGCTCCCAGGGTGGGGCAGGGGGGCAGTTCACGCCCTGCCCCACATGCTGTGTGACCTTGGACATGTCACCTGGGCTCTTTGAACCTGCTCCCTCTAATCCGTAAGACAGAGGCCCAGTCCTCCAGTGTCACTGCGAGGACCCAGTGAGTCACCAAGGCAGCCATCCGAGTCGGGAGTTCTGGCTCACAGCCCCCCGGGGCCCTGTTCACTCTTCTCCAGGCCCTCAGGTTCTTGTCCGTCTCCGTCCTGGCCCGTGGGCTCCGCGGGTGGGGATGGGCTACCTGCCCCCCCAATTCTGCTCCAGGGCCCCATCGTCCCACTGAAAAGGTGACACTGGACTCTGGGCCCAGGCTGGCCCCCACATGGGGACAGGCCTGCTGCTGCATCTTGAGCTGCCTGGTTCTTCGGAGCCAACAGTGAGGCAGCCACGAGCCACTCACTCATCTCAGGCTCCAGTGTCTTCGTGTGTGAGACAGACAGAGATGCTGGTGGCAGCCGCATGGGAGTCAGAGCCGCGAGGACCTGGGCAAGCCCCAGGGTGCGCTGCGCACACAGAGCACACAATGGTGGCACTGCTGCTGACCGAGGAGCGTGACAAGTGTCTGGCTCCTGCCTATACTTTTCTGTGGGATGCCTCTTGTTTTTTCATCCCGAGGATAAGAGGGGGCTCCCCACCCACCACGTCCAAGAATGGGGTCTGGGGAGCAGCAGCCAGTCTCAGGGTGCCACCTGCTGGCCGCACGGTGTCACTGCAGCTGGCAACTCCAGCGGGGTTCCTTCCCGCATTTCTCCAGGGCGCAGGAGTGCATCCCACAGGGGGCTGAGGGGCCCTGGAGGCTGGGCTCAGCAGGGCTGGGGAGGGGCAGGGAGGAGTGCCGAGGCCAGGCCTTACCTGGGGGAGAGCAGAGTTCAGGTGGCGCTGCAGCTGGTCGCGCTCATGAAGGGCATCCTGGAGCTGGCCCTGCGTGGCCGCCAAGGTCTCCTGACTCTCGCGGAGGGACTCCAGCAGCTTCTCCCGCTCGTCCAGCATGTTCACCATCAGCTGCTCAAAGTTGGCGTCGGCGTCTGCGCCATGGGGGGGCCCCAGAGGGTCTCCCTCATTGATGGTGGGCATCACTTCACACATGGTGGGGGACGGAAGGGGGTCACAGGACTGGCAATTCCAGGGGCACTCAGGTCTCAGGGTGGGCAGTGCCAGGTGAGTGGACAGGTGGGCCCAGGCTTCTCTCGTGGCATCAGTTGCTCTTGCTCTGAAAGGGGCCAGGTGCCCGAAGCGCCCCTGTGGGATGGAGCCTGAGGACCTGGCTTAACTGGTCAGGGCTGGGGCTGGGCACCCTGTGTCCCCAGGCAGGTGAGCAGCAGCCGAGCGTGGCCATGGCAGGCAGAGAGAGGGGCTGGAAGAGGGCCCGTGCTTAGACTGAGCACTGGAGCCCGGCAGGGTCCTGTCTGGGTCCAGAGACACCCATGGTTCTGGAGAGCAGTGTTCTGTGGGGGAAGATACCGCTGTGAGGCCCAGAAGAGTAGAGTGGGGTGTCCGGGGCGGGGGGGCAGAGGGAAGGAAGGGAGGTGTCAGCCCCTCCTCAGCTTACTCAGTTCTCCTGAGGAATGCTCTGCCCACCCACAGCCTCTGCCCCTGCTCACACACCTCAGGGTGCAACACACAGGAGTGGCCCCCCACCCCTCTCACGTGGCTCCCTGGCCAAATATAGAAATGATGCAGTTAGCGGCAGGCTGCTCAGAGCCCTCCTGAGACCTGGGCTGGGAGAGGGCAAGGGGAGGAAACAGGGTCTCTGTCCCACTTCCCCAGCTTGCACCCCACCCACACTCTGGCCAAGGTAGGCACAGAAGGGGCTGCAGGGCTGTCAGTGCCACTGGGTCTCATGCAGGGTGGCTCTGCATGGGTCACTGGTGCACCATGGCTCCTTGGAGAAGCTCGGGCTGGCACCCAGGCTCGGCATTCGGGGAGGAGGCTCTGGCTGCAGTCGCCCCCATCCCGGAACCCTGGCCCACAGCAGCAGGTGTTCCTTCTGCATTCACGGCTGGGCAATCCAGGAGACCCAGGGTGGATGTGGGGTGGGGCTGTCACTCTACCAGGGCAAGGTTAAGCGAGGAGAGGGCCCTACTCAATGCTTGGCATCTTCTCCCTCAACGGAACTGCCCATTGCTCGTGCCGCTGGAGGGCACCGGCTAGGGCAGTTAGCGTGTGCACAGCCTGGCTCTGGAAATGCCGTGAACCTGGCACAGAGATGCCCAGAGGTCAGGGCACGGAGGCGTGATGAGGAGGGCAGCATGCAGCTGGGGTTTCTCTGCCTGCAGTGGCTTTTGACCTCCCTGCCTCTGCTGGGAGGCCACCACCTAAGTCAACGTGCAGAGGGAGCAGCCCACGGAGCCCCTGTGACATGAGATGAGATGTAAGGTGCCCAGCACCATATGGCCCCCTGAGCAGTGCTTTCCTTCCTTCCCCTCCCCCTGCCCACATGGGAGACACTGGGACAGCTTCTTCTCCACCCCTCTGGTGGCAGGCTGGGAGAGGACAGGACGTATGGGGACCCAGCGTGAGGTCACAAGTCAGACGCTGGGCTGAACCAAGCAGGAGAACCAAAGAAGGACCAAGCCTCTTCCACCCAAACCCACCTGCCACCCACCCCCAAAGTCCTGGTGATGTGGGCAGAGACAGGGACTGACAAGGGAGGCTGGGGGGAATGTGGGCCTGGGCTACCCAGAGGCTAGGGAGCCAGTGGGAGAACTGCAGAGCTCACTCCACAACCACCCCCGGAGGACCCAGTGGTTATGGCAGGCGTGAGGTTGCACACACACACACACACACACACGAGCAGAGAGACCTAGGACATACATACATGTGGCCACACACGTGCTCCCAGACATACTCTGACCCAGGGGATCCTGTCCCCAAGCTGACAGTCACTACGGAGGCAGAAGTAGTGCCCTGGTCTGCACCTGTCCCCCACTCCCACTGCCAAGTCCCTGCCCCCAAGAATAGCAAAAGCCAGAGCTGCCGTCTCACTGATGCTGACAGCCATCCCTCCCACCCCCACCCGCAGTGCCCAGGACCCTGCTCCCTGAGGGCTGCACCTGTGAGGCTGAAAGGCCACAAGGGCCCTCCACACCTTTCCAAGTTCAGCACAGCCAGGTTCTCATCCCTCTCCCTCTCCCACACCCACCCCAAGAAGAAACGAGGGGACAGAAGAGGAGGTCAGGCTGGGGAAGGGGTCCTTGTGGCAGAAAGCGTGCTGAGGAGCTCAGGAGCCCAGCAGCTGTGGTGAGCGTAAAGGGACCCAGAGCTGGCACCAAGGAGACCAGCCGGGTGGCCTTGGGCTCACCACCACCCGCCAAGGCCTCTGCTGTAAGACGAAACCTGTGACCTGCTTTGCCCACCGCAGAGGGACGGACTCCAGGATAAGCAGAGCCCGGATCGCAGAACACACGAGACTGCAGGGGAGTGGGGTGGGGACCACCCGGTGGCAGGTGAGGGTGGGCGTGTGGGTGGGTGTTTGGAGCTCTTTACAGGAAAGGGCCGGGAAGCATTCGGCCCACCCATTGTGATATGCTGGCTGGCCTAACTTGGCCTCCTCCAAACCCTCCTGGTCATTCTGGCAACCGAGAAGCTGGCTCCGGTGCCACCAGCCCTCCCCAGCCTTCCTCCAAACCAGGTGCCAGGTAGCAATGCCACTTCCCCTGGTGACGCGCCATCCCGTAGAGCCAGGTGCCCTGCTGAGGGCACCAGTGTGGCAACACAAGGGGGGGCCTCCTTCTGGCTGCAGGGCTGACCTCCAACAGCACCTCGGCCCAACACAGCCCTTCCGCTCCTGCATGTCCCACCAGTGGCACACGCAGGTCCCGGTCCAGGGGCGGAAGCCACCCTCCCCCAAAGCCAGCATTTGTGGGGGGTCTGCGGGTGACACAGCAGGAAGGGGCTCCAGGTGAGCGAGGGTGTGAGTGTGTGTGGAGGGAGGGGTTGGACAACACCAGGCCTGTGGGCTCATGAACGTGGACACAAAAACTTGGAGGCCTCTAGGACTCCCCAGAACTTAGTCCCACCTTTTCCTAGTGAACAGGAGGCATGGGCACTTGAGTCTGACGCTCTGGCGGGTCACACGCACAGGCTGGCTCCCTGCTGCCCTACCAGATGGCAGCCCACCACTGCGAGAGAGCGCGGCCAGGGCCAAGCTGCCACCCGGCAGAGGCCACAGGGCCAGAGCCTAGCTGCCAGCAAGCACTCAAGCGCAGTGCCCAAAAGCTGGGCCAGGAGGGAGCCTCCAGGTGGGAGCCCCTCAGAGCAAAGGGATAAGAGGAAGGTCATCCACCCTACCACGCAGTTACATTGTTCATACTACTTGGTCTAAAATCACAGTACACGTGGACATTCCTGTCCCTAGTATACATGTATACTATATTTGTACTAATATACATGTAACTAACATTACTATTCAGAGTTAAAGACCTAAACCCATACACCATGCTCCATGGGCCCTTGGGGGTTTCACTGTATTTACTGCCTACAGATTCTAATCACACCTCGCTGAAGCGGAGCACCACTGTTCCGGGTGGACACCACTGTCCCGAGGCCCCAGAGGCTCCTCTGCTCCAGGTTGAATGGTTCTGGCTGCAGGGAGGCCCCGCTTCTGTGCAACACAACAATGATGCACTGAACAGATTTCCACGGACCCCATGCTGAGCTGAGTCCTGTTATGGGTACCAAAGGCCCACAAGATGCGATCCCAACCCTCCGGAAGTTCAAGTCTACGTGAGAGAACACAGCTACACGAGCAACAGTTGGACAGCAACCTGGACTGAGGAACATGTGACCGAACATCAGGCAGCTGGCACCGGCTGGGGGTCGGCCTGGGGGCCTGTTGCAGTCTGACCCACTGAACTTGCTCCCTCGGAATGGAGCAGCTCCAGCCAAGGCCTGTCTGGCCCTGGAGCTGGCGTCACCTGGAGAAACAGGAGAGCCTTGAGGGAGGTGGGGGCTACAGTGCCCAAGGCTCTCTGAGGGCAGAGCTGTGAGCCTACTGGGTGATTCCTTGGGCTCTGGGGCTATACCATCCCAGCCCCCAGGAGCAGCCCTTCAGAGTTTGTCTCCAAGTACGTTTTACTCTGATGGCCACCCAAAGGGCCATGTCTGCTCCTGCGAGCCAGACCCACAGGCCTTCCAGAGTTAATTGTACGTCAGTGAGCTGGCAGGCCAGAGTGGGGCACAGAGGGTGACTTCTGGTGGCTGCAACACCCCACTCCCTCCCCTCCATGCATGCAGGTCTCCACCTAGGGCCTGGGGCAGCTTTCCGTCCATCAGTCCTCCCTGCTCCATACCGAACCCTCCTGTCCAGCACACACACTCCCCACAGCTCTGAAGATGACACCATGGGTACACAGCAACCTATCCAAAGGCCTAAGCCCCAGCGAGAGGAACCCCGGCAAGAGGACCCCTGGGCAGCTTAAGCAGCTGCCATACATCCTGCAGCCCTCGGGCCCCCAGCTCCCGGCCTTGCTGAGTCTGCGCCCTGCCTCACTGTCTGCACAGCCTGACTCCTCACCCTGTCCCCAGCTCTCTCACGGGGGCCCTCAGGGGCTCTGGAAGTACCACAGCATCACTGACAACTTTCTCCAGCTCTGAGACTGGAGTGATGGAGCTCTAGGAGCCTGGCTGCCAGCCCTGCCCGTGCTCCCCCACCAGCACATGTCCCAGGGCTCTGACATCAGGACGGCTGGGCAGCACTCACGGGGTGAGCACCCCCTCCACACCCACTGCCGTTCAGAGACTGGGTCTCCTGCTGTGCCAAGCAGCAGAGCATCCTCTGCCCGGTAACCACTGTGCTAGTCACTGCCCCCTTAGTCTGAGATACCACGTACCCCAGGCAGCCTCCTCAGGCCTCAGGACGAAGTCCTAGAAAACAGCCGGGGAAATCTTTCCCACCCTGCGCCTTGCGAAGGCAGCGTCCCTTCAGAGTGTGCAGTGTGTTAACAGTGGCAGGGAGTGGACGACTCAGAGTCCAGTTCCAACAGCTCTCTGTCCCTTCTAATCCAATGACAATGTAACAAAAGGGAGGGGGTGTTGACAGAGTGCCTGCTGTGTGGCCTTTCAACTGCCCCACAGCCTTACATCGCTTCAAAGGGCTCAGCAACGTGCACTGTGTCTGGCATACAGGAGGTGCCCAATAAATGTTTGCTGAATGGTGAACAAAGTACGAAGTATCAGTCTCATTGCCCCCAGAAAGGCTGAGAGGGTCCCTGAACCCTGGCTGGTGCAGGGTACTCCTCAGCTCCCACCAAGATCCCCCCCACCCCCCACCTCAAGCACAGCAGCAGAGCAGCAGCCCCCAAGCCGCAGCCCCTCTAACGGACACCGCCCGGACGCCTCCCTCAGAGGTGACATCAGCGCCTCCTGGCCGTTCGTCCCCCACCCCCATCCTTCTCAGAGACAAGCGCCCACACCGCGTCCTCCAGCCTGCCCGGGCAGCTCTCGTGCCACCCGCCACCGAAAGCCGCAGGGTCTGCTCTGGGAAAGGCACTACGCGGTGGAAAGTCAGCTCCGCACCCGCGCCCTCCCGGCCCTTTCCCGGCAGCAGCGCCACCCTCGCCCCCGCCACGGCGGACCTCGGCGGCCCTGCGGAGACGGGCATCGCAGGCTCCTCCCGCGTCCGACAGCAGCAGGAGGACGGGAGCCAGTGACAGGGAGAAGGGGCGCTGCAGGTGATGCAAGGAGGCTGAAGACCCCTGTGTCCTCGGCCCCTCTTGTGCCCCCGGTATCTCTAGGGGGGAGCTGACCCAGGAGCTCAGAGGTGCTGCTTCTTGACTCGCCCGGGACCGGACTGGGTGGGGGAGGCACGGGAGCGCAGTCCCTCCGGCTTCCGTCAGACCTGCCAGCTCAGCCCCCTCCTCCGAGGCCGATGGCGGGTCGCAAACTCCACCCCGCACAAACTGGGCATCGTCGCCACACTCACCCCATGGGCGGGGGACTGCCACGGTCGGCAAGGGGGACGGAATCTATGCCTGCGGGGCGAGAGAGCGCTGATGCCAAAGCGCACACCAGTCACCCCTCCCCAAACGGTGCAGCAGCCGGAGGGGGGAACATAGATATCCACCCCAAACCCGGACTCTGGACGCTCACCTGCCTGCAATCCCCAAAGACTGGAAACCCGCAGCTCGGACAGGCATCCAGCCGCTGGCACTGCGGAGGCCCCACGAGTCCCTAGCAAGACACCAAGCAGCTGCAGCCTCCCAGGCATGCGCCCCGCCTCCTCCCTGAGGCCCCGCCCCTCACGTGACCAGAGGCCGCTGCAGACTGCCAGGCCAGAGCCCCGCCCCCCTCGCAGAAGGCCTGGCCCCACCCCCAGAGGCGGGACCTCTCAACACCCACCTCCCCCAGCAGCACCCCGCCCCACACCTGACCCAAGAGCAGCTGGAAGGCTGTGCGCAGTCTCAGCTGGGCCAGGACCAGCGCTCCCAGGATACTCTCCCTTGGAAACCGGCCCCCTCCCAAATCTAGGCGCCTGCTCCCTCCATTGGCCCCCATCACACCCACTCTCTCTCGAGCCCATTTAGTACTTTTCCTTTGGTCACACCCATTTTCCAGTGGAGGAACTTGAAATCAAGACACATTTCCGTAGTGTGTGCTTAAGTGAACCGGGTCGCTTGTCTCCACACAGGCTCCACACAGGCGGAGCCAACACTGTTACTATGAGATGAGACGCCTCTGACACAGTCAACCCACAGCAAACCCCGCCCTCCACCGCCCCGCACGCGCGTGCGCACTGCACTGCGGGGACCAGAAGCCGCAGGTGCGTGCGTGGCGTGCACGTTTACAAAGCTGCAGTTCAGGTCAGTGGCACGTATAACCTGCCTTTTTCTTTTTCTCCAATATAGTCACCATTTCGCTTAATTTCCTGGAATCTTTGGTGGAAGGCAGAAAAACCTGAATAGCATTTATTAGAGGGGTGAGAAATGAAGTAAATCTGTTTTCTCAGACTCTCAGAGCAGAATCAAGGTTAAGGAAGTGACGATCACAAAACAGATTTTACAGAAAAGTAGTGCAGAAAGTCCCAACTCCTCCTGATGGCTTTGGGGGTCTCATCAAAAGGAAATCCCTGGGACACCTCACATCCTCTCATCAATGAAACATGGGTCGTCCGAGAAAAGGCAACGCACCCAACGCTCCTGATGAAGGGCGAAGCTGAAGGCACAACACGCTTTGCCAGGTGTTGGTGACATCACTCCGAGACAGCAGCTGGGGCAACACCTAGCGTTTTATATACCACTCGGGCGCTGGTTCAGAACACACTGATGATGTCAAATGCAGTTTTAGGGAGCACTTTGTTCTGTTTTTGTTAACAGTTCCCTTGTAAAGGGAACTCCTAAGTGGGGGGCAGCAACCCGCCAGAACTGCCCCCTTCTGCTCCAGGGAACTAGGGGTCTGTGCTGCTCTCCTCAGAGGCAACTTTTTTTGGAGGTTTTATTTATTTTTTAGAGGGGGAGGGAGGGAGGAGAGAGAGAGAAACGTCAACTGGTTGCCTCTTGCACATGCCCCAGCCCGTGACCGGGAATCAAACCAGTCCGCTCTTGCTGGGCGGGATCAGGGCAGAGGCTGGACTGCAGACAAGATTTGCAAGGTGCTTTCCACCTTCCAGTTTGGGTTACCATTTAAGTGCCCAACGCTGTTTCTCATGGACCCAGGCTCACTTTCTGCATGAACAGCTTCGGCCCTACCCTCGGTGTGGGGCTAGGACAGTGGTGAGCAGAGTTATCAGCAGATGCTCCCTAAAAACAGCCCTTAAGAAGCAGGGGCAGAGAGGACAATGACAAAAGAACACGCCGACTTCGCAGCACGGCAGCAGCTGCCCCCACAATAGGTTTGTGGTTAAAGAATGTGACCCTAATGCCCACCTTGTGGCCATACCCAGCTTGAAGGTTAATGGGGGGGGGGAGTGGTCGCGGAGAGGAGAAAGCACAGTTATCTCATCGGCAAAAGCAAAACAAGCAAAGCATCCCAGCCTCCACGCTCCCCTCTAAGCACACCAGCCCCAGCAAGTGTTCTGAGGACAGCGTCCCTGCAAGGACACTGAGGGCGGCGGGTCACGCAGGGCAGGATGGGGCAGGAAAGTCACAGAGCGCTTGCAGCTCAGGAGGCTGGTTTCATCGTGGGACATGTTTTTAATGACCTTCAGCATAATAAATGCCTTTCTAACAATTCAGTGAAAATACGACTATCTTTCCTGTATTAACTTTCTTGGTTTTGCATTTTACTTAAAAAGACTTATCTAACAGCCTCTCTCATCAATCTTACACACCCTCAGGCTGGTCAGCCATAAGGTACAGCACAATCCAATTCTTACCCAACTCTGACTTTTTAACTCTGTGCACTCTGCCTACTCCCCTCGCCAGCAACAACCGCAAGAGAAACGAGACTGACCGCCTAAGTGGGAGAGCAGGGCCTTGGGTGGGAGCCCTGCCCATGTGATGTCACTAAGTCTGTCCCCTCCACCACAGAATGACAGCAGTGTCACGCAACTCGCAGGACTGTGGGGACCAGCGCTGTTCTGTGAAGTTCCCAGAACAGGGCCAAGGGCACAGTCACTGTCATCACTGCTCTCAGCCTCATGCAAAAACAAACCTAAATACAAGACCGGCAAAAGAATACTGATGTAATAAACACCCAAAAATTGTTTTTCAAGAAAGGTACACGAGTCAGTCTTATCAGATTCTGAAAACCCTGTCACCTGCTTTATTTCTGGAGAAGGGGAAAGGGAGAAAATATTCGCTTGAATTTGAGGGGCAGCTAAACTGGAAGCAACTGCAGCAACCATCCTCTGCCTCTAGGTTCCCCCTGATCCACAGGGAACATCTGAACTTCCCTGCCTGGAGATTCAGCAGCCTGACTTCTCCCCAGAGCAAGACCATTGGGATGAGAGAACAAAGAACCAACTCAATAGCACCAAATGGGGTTTAACACAGAAAATGGGGCCCGGTTTCTCCTTTCACACAGAATTCTTACATTAAAATATGTTCAGAAGTCATGGTTTTTTCCTCTTATGTTCAGAGAACATGGGGTCCAACCCGTCCCCTTCCCCAACCGGAGCACATGCGTCACTAAGCATATGAACAATCTGGAGCCCCTTCCACCAGGACTCTCGATGGCAGCTGGGGCTGGCAGAGCCTGGCCTGCTGAGGGGCAGGGCGGGGCGGGGTGGGGCGCAGCGACTACGCTCTCAGGGAGAACGGGTACTGAGGGTGCCACCAGTCAAAGAGTCGGACGCTGTGCACGGGGTCCAAGACAACCTGCACACCCTGCTCGCTGCGCAGCTCTCGACCACCATGGACAGGAGAGTCTTGAAACACCAGTCTCACTCGATGATGCCGCATGTCCGTGCTCACGGTGACCGTAAACTAGAGGGAAAAGCACAGGCCATGAGATCCCACCCCCCAATGACACCACTGTCCCCTCACAATCCACTCTTAACGTGACACAGTCCGGACCAAATTCACACCGGCAAGGCCCCAGATAGCCTCTAAGTTATAATACCAATACCTTTGCAAAGACACAAAATCAAAGGTGATTTCATCAGTTCATGGCTTGATGTATTCAGCCTGCGCTACGGAACACCTCTCGAATGGCTGAATAAGTCAGGGCATCACACAGACTCCCGTGAAAGCCAATTTTAAACGCTGGGCCGGGGCTGTGAGGGGTGACTTGAAGGGGTTCTGATGAGATACTGGGGAGCAAGTCAGGCAAGATGCGTGAAGCACACGCCTGACCTCCCCGTGTTTTTGGCAGTGTACACCACAAAGCTCTAAATACGTTCATGTACGTGCAGGCCCGCAGAGAACTGTATGAGTCTGAAGTACAGGGAGCGTGAGTGCCGTGTAACCAGGTCTTTCACGTGGCACAACCGAGGAGGCGGGGGGACCACACGGCCCTTCCCAGACTTCCCTGGGAGAGGGCATGTGCATGGCACAAGAAGAGCAGTCCTGAAGGGTAATCTGCAGTTAGGTTACTGGAGTCTCCGTCACCTCTACTCAATGCACTCAGCATTATTTAAATTCTTTACATGAAGTTGTGTGTTATTTATTTTACCGTTAAAAAAAGAATAAAGCTCTTTTCAATGTGGAGGGGGATCCCTCGTGTTCTCTGAACATAAGCCTGAAATACAGAGATGATAAATTACATAAACTCCCCTGTTGCCGATCCAGTTAAAAAATTAAAAAACCTAAAAAATATGCCAGAGGCGTATTTGTTGTTTGCTAATCTAATTCTTAGCTAAGTCTTAAAGGTCAGAGCATCCCCCTGGGACAGGGGTGTCAAACTCATTTTCACCAGGGGCCACATCAGCCTCATGGTTGTTTTCAAAGGGCCAAAATAATTTTAGGACTGTATAAATATAACTACTCCATAACTTCTAAGGAGTTGAAATTACATTTGGCCCTTTGAAGGCAACTGACGTGGCCCTGGGGAAAATGAGTTTGACACCCCTGCCCTAGGAGAAGGTCACCCCATGTTTTAATATTGCATGTATTACACCAGCCAGGAAGCTCAGCCAGTTAGAGCTGTGTCCCGATGCGCCAAGGTTGCAGGTTCGACCCCCAAGTCACGGCACGTACAAGAATCAACCAATGACCCATCAATAAATCAATGCTTCTCTCTCTCTCTCAAAACACTTCCTAACAATATCTTCAAACACACACTGCATGCATGAACCACACGCACCCTCAAGCCCTGGCATGCAGGGTGTTTGCACGGCCCCCCGGCCCCACGGGACGGTGTTTCTCAGGCATCAGTGATCGCTGCACGGGAGACGCAGAAGCACCCCGTTTACTGCGGGGAGCAGAGGCAGCAGAGACAGCGCACTCTGACACACGGACGGCACCTCCACAAGTCTGTCTGTTCCTAACATGCAAGTCTGCTTTCAGACTTTTAAAAACCTTCATCACAGATTTCTTCTCCAAAGGTTAAATTTACAGATTTCTCTGAAACCTAGGCGCCGTTCAAGTCTGTGCCAGAGCTGCGTGGACACCCTGTCCCCACTTACCAGGGTGAATATCATGCCCATGACGATGGGAATGAAGATGAAATTGAGGGTGGTGACCTGCAGGAGGCAGCAGTCCTGGTCGGGGTTGGTGTGAACATCTTCATACTGAACAGGCGGCTGCAGCACCCCGATGCACTTGCTCTTTAATCTAGGAGACTAAGGGGAACAGAGAATTCAGCTCATGGCATCGAGGGCACGTTTAGAGCTTGAAGACTCCGCCAATGGAAATTTTATGGCTCAGAGGATGCCACAAGACCCACTTTTATGATTTTTCCTCTCTCTTTACATACATGCGGGTTCCCACACAGATCAAGGAAAGCCTGCCCTTTGAAAGAAGGGGGCCCCTCTGAATGAGCGGCGTGGCAGTGGGTACGACGCTGCATCCGCCTGGCAGGAGGTGGAAACATGCGGCTCTGTCGGAGGCTCTCCAACATCGGGAAGACGGCCAAATCCCCGCCACCGGTTTTCCTCTCCCCTCCCACTTCATGTACACGTGCACATAAGAACCCACATGCACTTTGGGGTGGGAAGTGCACAGCCATTTGAAAGTGACAGTGACACCCCACCCTCACTCAGCATGAAGAGACACGTATATCACCATAATGTTCTGATCACATCCAAGAACACTAACAAAAATGTCACGTCATGTAACATCCACAGCACATTCAAATTTAGTTGTCCCCAAAACATCTCGTACGGCTCTGCATTCACGGACACAGGCCACACTCAAGGGCCCCTCCCTGCACGTAGCTGGGACACCCAGCTGTCCTTCATACAGGACAGCTCCTTCATCGTTTCTCTTTGTGGCATCGCTACAAATTCTGATGTCATTTGACTATAATAAGGCAACTTTACACCAAGTTTAATTTACTAGGAACAAGATACTACCTGAAAAACAAAGGAGATACCACTGCATACCTGTTTTTTGAACTTGAAGTTGAATTCCCACATTGGCTCCTGTCTGTTCCCAACAATCTTCCTGCACCAGAAAAGTAAGCACTGTAAGAAAATAAAAATAAAATAAACCAAAAATAAATAAAAGACAGAAAAGGAAAAAAATCAAAATAAGGCAACAAGAAATAAGAAGCAGAAACCTTTCTGTTTGCCATCTCTGAAGCCAGCTGCAGCGCTGCGGTCCCACTCTGGCCCCGGTGGAGACCCCGCCCCCAATCTGACATTGGTGCCACACAGAGAGAGGGTCCCAGGGCTCTTCAGCGAGGAGAAGAGGGACCAAGGTAAGTCAACCTCTGAGGCTGTGAAGGCAGCCCCTCCTGTTCTCATCTTTAAAGACGAAACATGGCCTCTAGGGACTAGGGCATTCTCTGATTCAGCAGGCCACTCCTCTACATTGGAACATAAGCAGCCACCAGGCAAGATAGTGACAAAGGCAGGCAGATGGCCAGCCATAAAACACACAGGGGCAAGCCACTCAGGGCCCTCTGGGAGCAGACAGTGGTGTGGACGCTGCAGAACTGGGCTGAGCTCAGCACACCCCGCGGTGAAAGGCAGGCTACAGCTAAGGTTAAGCACAAGAAGTCAAGTACCTCCCAGGGGGCAAGGGGTGGGTCGTCCGCCGTGCCAGCTGTCCTGCCCTTCAGACGTGCCCTGCACGTCCTGATGTTCCATCAAAAATAATGGGCTTGGCTTTAAGGGGCAAACACTTCTGCTGCCATCACAACGGCTCCAGTCCCACACAAGCTATGCTACTGAAAAGAGAGAGAGGGAGAACCGTATACGAGAAGCTGGAGGGAGGACACGGGGCCACTCCTTTGGGCATGCTGGCACCTCCCAGAATGCCATGCAACTTGGCTATACAAGTCGTAAGGCCATGCATGGGACAGCTGCCACTGCAGGTCCCACATCCTTCTCAGATGATCTCGGACAACAGGCACAAAAGCAGCAGCCTGGTGGCCCAGGCTCATTCCCTGGACTAGACCTTAGCTATAATTCCACACTGACTTTTCAGAGTCCACTTTCAAAATTGCTGCACGGTGCTAAGTGTGAGAGGACACAGGTCCCTTAGGACTGGGCACTGGAGCCGCTACGATGTGTCAGCACGAGTGGGCTGGCGCTGTTCTGCTGCCGGCAACCGACCTCCACCTGGCAGGTCGGCTCTGGGATGGTGCCCCCTCGTCAGTCCGTCTGACGCTGCCACTGTCTCTGGGGCGGAGACTGTGAACATGACACGACACACTCCCCACTCGCGTGACAAGGAAAAGCAGCTGCTGGGTGAAATCCTACCCCTGCCCTGCACCCATCAGCTGGCGCGACACTACAATGAGCTCAGCCCACAGCCCTGACCACCTGCATTTGCAACCCTGGGAGGAACCTGGACAAACCCCCTGGAAACCAGCAGTACCCTCTGGCCAGCGGGCACCAGGTCAAACACTATCGCACTAGGGTTACACTAGGGGAGAAGAGTCTCTGTAACATCCAAAGCATAAAGACAAAACACAAAAGAAGAGAAAGTGCTATAGAACACCCGATTCTGTGTACGCAGAGAGTAATAAAAATTACCCACAGACTCCAAAGATACAAAATTTAGGGAGTATTAGTTCGGGTGGGGGCGGGGCGCGGGAATAAGACATCAACTTGCCCAAATCATCCTACCTGCTACGCTAGCCCAGCTGGGCAAAGGTGCGTTCGTTAAGGATTTCATTAGGGAGGAAAAAAGAAAGAAAACGGACCAAAGGTTAACAGACCTGTGTGCAGATCAGAATGCCAGTGACCTGAATGTGATGTGTGAACGAAAAGTACTAGGGAAGTTCCAAGGCACAAGACGCAGTCTGGACACAGAAGGGCTTAGAGCACTGGAGTCCCTGCCTGGGAGCACCTCCTGGTCTTTCAAACCACCTACTGCGGGGCCTGGCAGCAGTGGGCACACAGACATGCCAAGGGAGCAAGGTCTGCACCAGGACCTCGAAGAGGGACAACGAGAAAGGTGGTCCCAGATGGCAACGTCGTAACAGAGAGAGACCTAGCAAGCTGCTCACGGTGTATCTTCGCGTCGTGACGGAAAGCACTTCTCGAGAACTGCAGTTCAGACCTCCCACTCGAGCTGTTTTCCTAGCTCAGACCGTGCCAGCCATTGACCCGGTACAGTGCACAACGCACAGAAACAAGTGACAATAAAGAGGGTAAGGAACATGGCTAAGAGCACGAGGGCACCAGGCTGGCACAGCAGGGATGTCTTGGGAGAGTGGACGTTAGTCCCCTGGCAGCCTCGGGTCCGCGGCCCGAGCCCTCCCCACCACGGAAGCTGGAGGCAAGCCTCGACGACAGGCCCACCACACCGGGTCCCACCACGGACGCTCACTTACTTTGGAATTCTTTAAGGTGCTGGGCGTGCTCTCTGGAATGGCTGGGTTTTTGGAGACTCGAGCAGCAAAGGGCTCATACATGTGGTACAGAGACCGGATCACGCACGCCCGGAGGCAGCGCAGCTTCTCCATGGACTCTGGTCGCAGGCGCAGAGGCAGGGAGGCGTCCAGCGTGTAGTGCCTGAAACATGACACATTACTCCCACCACCGTGTGACCTGTCTCTGCTGCGCTGGGTCAGTCTCCCATGACTCCTCGTCTCTGCACACCGTCACCAACCCGTCATCAGCTCGTCCCCAGAGCTCACTCCCATGCGAATCACCAACTCCTCCACTTCTCAGCTACTTTTGCTTCTTTGCTAGGTGAAACGCAGTTCACATATACCTTACAATCCTATACTTCTCCATCCTTTTTAAAATCTGTGATCCTCAGTACTTCACTCTAAAGAAGGGCAAGTCTTCGCCTTGACAGACAACGCACTTCAGGCTGTGCCCTGGCGAAGGGCCACCAGGTTGTCCCGGCACACGTCTCAGCAAGGTCTCTGCTGCCGTCCTGCCACGTTACCACTGACGGTTTGCACCTTCGCTACACTTCCGCAGCCCTCTCCCCACCAGCACAGCCACGGCGTGACAACACGCAGGGCAGCATGAACACGAAAGCCTCACGGTACTTCGGGATGACTAGCAAACCTAAGAAACTAATCCAGTTGGAGAGGCCAAGAGACAGGCAGCTGCAGCTTTTGAAAACTGTAGCTGTGATAACCCCCTGAGGAACAGTCAAGGACAATTCTCCTGAAACCTGAAGCAAGACTTTTTGCTGCAAACGGACAATGGATCAGGGGAGCGGACAACCACAGGGAAGACAATCAGTTACCTGGATGAATTAATACTATCGGTTTAAGTTAGAGAAGGACTCAAGCAGTCTGAAGCCAGGCTCACACCTGGCACGGAGTAGAGAAAGCGCAAAGGTCTCCATCCTGGGAGCAGGTCCACACCACAAACAGCATGACATCAGCCACACAGACAACAGTGAGTCCCCTGTGGCCGCACCTTCGGTACAACCTGGTCCAGAAGGCAGCAGTGCAAGTGGCAGTCCAGGCACTCTTACAGATCAGGGAGAAGCTCACAACGTCCTCAGGACGGATGTAGGAGGCCAGCAGCAGCCAGATATCCATGGGGTACTCTTCTCCTCCCGCCCCGTCCAGGTCCTCTGCAACAGAAAAAGGAGCTGCGATGTCTGGCCTCTTACACACAGATCTGAAGATCCCCAATCACAGCAGTTCTCCCAGACTTCACAGCTGAGAGAAAGGTCTTAAATAGGCCCAAGGCAGCCTCTCAAACTCATCACTTCCTGCTTACTCAAACTGCTGGACACTTGTGCTTCCTGTTGCCCAAGTGAATGGGTCTTGGTTTTTAAAGCCTTGATTTAACAATTATTTATACTTATTAACAATTACTTATATTTTGAAGTTCACAAAGTACGCATACATCAAATCATTCCATTCTAGTAATTTTTCAACAGAAGTAGGGAAAATATCACCGTGCTCATTTCACTAAGAAAGCATACCCTCGCCACCCAGGCTTTCTGGCTCCAGAGACCAGCTTTGCCCTTGATCTTCCTCACTGTCTCACCCCCCCAAACATGTTCTTCAGTTCCGTCATTGAAAAAACAAAGCCAGTTTTAAGATGCTATGTATGAGGAAAACCTCAAAGTGCAAACTGAACTAAAAACCAGGTTACACCGTTCTCTTCATTACTCAATAGCCACCTGCAAACATGTTTCTTTTCTTCTAGTTCTTCCTGATTTCATTGCTAGTTTGACCTACGATCTTAGCCACATGCATTCAGTATTCAAAGACATTGTTTTAATGCATTCCACCTCCTCCATCAGACCTCATTAATGTTAATTCTCTTGACTCTGAGGTTCACTATACATCACAGGTCCAAGTAAAAACACCCTCCATACAGACACCTGAATCTGGGCTAATCCTATCTCTAACCTTTAACTCAGACCTCATCATATCACTGTGCAAAAACCAGCTCTCTTCCTTCTCTTTCTTGGTCAAAAGGCCCCTGCACCACCTGCTCAAAGCTGCCTCTGCTTTTCTGCTGCTTCCTGTGGTTCTGTGACGCAGGCAGGTTCTTGTGTCGGGCTCTTCACATCAGAGACCAGAGCCTCTGAAACAACATCCTCTTTCTGGGTCCTATCCTGTCTCGTAATCATTGAGGGCTCAGCCTACTATGTGTGGGCCCCGGCTTACCCCACATGAAATCTCTCTCCGAAAGAGAAGGTAAGTGACTGTCAGAATTCCCCCCACTGAGACGACCCATCAGAACTTTTACAAAGCAGAGGGCTTTTAAAGATTTTGTCTTTAGGGTCCAAATTCAGTAATTACTGAACACCTACATTTTAAACACAACTATTAAGAAATTTCACAAAGTAAGAAGTGAAATTAGCAAAGAAAAGCTTCGTAGTACATTCAACCCTGTCCCACGACTGAGATCCAAACCCAGATTCTCCACTCCTCCCCCCTCTGGAAAAAGTGACAGCTTCGAGCTGTCACCACACACGGGACTAGTCAACCAGCAGACAGCAAGCTCTGCACCTCTGTGCCTCTTGGATTTCTTTTTTCTGGAGACAGTCCTCTCCTGGGTGCGCTCCTCCAGGGCGTCCATCTCATCACTGCTGTCGGTGATGTCACAGGGCTCACCAGCCCCAGAAAGAGCTTCCACTGCAGGAACCTGAGAGGCTTCCAAGCCACAAAGAGATTTTACTAGAAGGAAATAAAAGAAGAGTGAGAAGGTAGAGTCCCATCAGGAAATGCAAAGGGCGTACGTAGGCAGGATATCAGCGCCCATCAGGGGGAAAAAATTAAAAATAAAAAAGGAACCAAAAAGCAGCATGAGAGTCTGCTGAAGAAAGCTGAGGCTCTAAGAAGAGAGAAAACTGAGCATTTTAAATACAAAAAATTGGAAAGTCATGGGCAAACTGACTCCTGAAAAGTGCCAACCTCAGGGAAGAAAAAGGGAACGCATTACTCCCCCCACTATAAACGCCGCAAAAGGGGAGTGCTGCTGTCATTTGCATAAATTCTGAGGACCAGCGTTTGAGAGGCACTGAATCCAATTTCACCATGCTTCGGGGTTGGAGATCATGGGTGTCCTAAAAACACAAGCCCCAGGGACACGTGAGTAAAAAGCTTGAAAGTAAGAGAAGTATGGGAGAAGAAGAATACTTCAAGGCTCTTACACGAAGCAAAGGGCAGAGCAAGGGGAGAACACGCGTGAACTGCAGGGAAAGACTAAAAGCCAAGGAGCAGGTAGTGGGCACTACAGCGCACGCAAAGGCAGGCGTTTCTGCTGCACAAAATGCTGGCGCTCCAGGCTACCCCGCACCTTCCCCGGAACCCACGGTGTGCCCGCAGAGGGGGCGGACACGTTCACGGACGGTACCCGAAAGACTGCAGGAACAACAGGGACGGGGCCCCAGGCTCAGCCTCCGCGGCCGCGTCCAGGCTCGTCGGAAGCCTACCTTCCTGCTGAATGGCGTTGGCGACGGCCTTCTTGACCCGCCCAGACCTCACGACTGCAGGGTCCGAGTTGGCATAGTCCGCCACGGTCACTAAAACGAGCGGCATCCCTCAGAGAGGCGGCCTTCTCCCCGAGGCGCCCCGCCAGCCCCCAGCGCCCCCAGGCCCGACCGCCACCCCAGCTTCCCAGCGCCCCAGCCGCGCGCCTACCTCGTCCAGAGCAGGCGTCGTGGGCCCGGAACTTGAGTCGCTTCCCTCGCTTGGGCATGGCGGCCGTGTCGGGGCGAGGCCGGCCTAGCGGGCCGGGACCCCGAGCCATGTCTCGGGCACCAGGGCCGGCTCCCGGAGCTGCGGGTCGACTCCGTCCGGCTCCGTGGCCATCCCGCCCCGCAGCCCGCACCTCTCGCGATGACTTAGGCCGAATCCCGCGTCGTGTTGGCGACTACGTTCCTCTTCGGCCGCCAGTCACCGCCAGGCACAGGGATACGTCATCATCGAGCGTCCAGTGCCCGCCTGCGCCTGGGTCGCGCGAGGGTAGATGGTGTTGAGGCGTCCTCGCAGGTCGTTTTACCCTGCTGTGTCTGACCCGGGACCCACGCCGCGTGGGTCAGAGCTGAGTGTCCGCAGGGTCCTGTCCTCACAGCCCTGCTCAGCTCCTGTGGCTTCGTTCACAGAGTCCATCTGTCTCATTTGGTTTTCCTTAATAGCTAAATGTGTATCTCATCCAGAGCAGTCCAAGAATGCGGGGAGGGAGGTGGAGGTTGGAAAGGCAGACTTATGACAAGATGAAGAGGAGGAAGAGTTTGAGGGAAAAGTGTGTCTGGGATAAGTGGGAATTGGAAGTTGTCCAAGGAAACTGATAACGGTAAGTTTGCAGAGATAAGACTTACCTGTTCTCAGATTGCCACACTTGGTAGCTCTGTTGTCATTAACCCAGTGTTTTACACTGAACAGGTGTCGTATTTATACTTGGGGAAATACCAACAAAACTTTTTTATTTGGGGGAAAATGTGGCCCAGTCACAGCCCACACTGTGGGATCTAGGTCAGAAACCGAGGCAGCTGCCACCAGGACCTCCTCGCCACTTCCTGGGGACCCTCAGCAAGGAGACGGTGCCTGGTGTGAGGTGGGCGTGGTGGGGAGAACAATGGTCGTCAGGGAGGTGTCCTCTGAGCCAGGGCCAGCTTCCTCTTGCCTCAGAGGGTGCATATTCTGGCCCCATCCCAGCAATCCCCCTCCCCCCGATTTTCTTCTTGACTTTGGGGAAAGTCCTGAACACTCAGAATGTGGAGCTCAGTTCCTGTGTGCAGAGAAAAGAACAATTTCAGATGGAACTACAGCTCCAGTCAAAGTGAGGACTTTCAGCGTCATGGTGAAAACTTTTATATATTTATAAATATATTTCATTTCCTTGCTGCCTCCTCAGCAGCCCTGGGGGGATGGAATGTCATGTCAAAAAGGGAGATGGTTCTCCTGTATCTGACTTGATCCCATTCATAGATCTTTAATAAGTGCCTGTGTTAGGTTCTCCGGAGAACCAATAGGATATATAGGAAACAGACTTATTGTGAAGGATTGGTGCACAAAATTATGGAGGATGAGAGGTCCCATGGTTTTGTGTCTATGAGCTGGAGGCCCAGCAAAGCTGCTAGTGTGGTTTCCAGTACAAACTGGAAGACCTGAGAACCAGGGGAGCCAATGTCTGACAGCAGAAGAAAACGGGTGTCGCAGCTCAAGCAAAGGGCAGCCAGCACACCCATCGTGGGAATTTCAGGAGGAAAGGAGAGAGAGAAAGAGGCAGAGAGAATATTTGAAGAAATAATGGCTGAAATCTTCCCAAATTTGATTAACATAAACTTCCAAGAAACTCCATGAACTCCAAGTAAAATGAACTCAAAAAGACCCACACTATGACACGTTATCATCAGACTTTCAAAAGACTTATCTTGAAAGCAGGGAGAGGAGTCCTCACATAGAAGAAATCCTCAGCAAGATCGTCAACAGAAAAGGAGTTGAAAACATGTGCATGCCAGACCTGCCCACACGTATTTATAGTAGCTTCATTCATAATTGCCAAAACTGGGAAGATACCAAGATGTCCATCACCAGAATAGATAAATGAACTGTGGTACGTTCATATAACAGAATATTATTCAGCACTAAAAAGAAATAACCTATCGAGCCACAAGAAGACACGGTGGTACCTTACGTGCACATTACTAAGTAAAAGAAGCCAATGTGAAAAAGCTGTATACTGTGCGACTCCACCTACATGACTTTGTGGAAAAGACAAAACTATGGAGATGGGGAACAGATCGGGGGTTGGGGTGGGAGAAATGAACAGGCAGAGCTCACAGGATATTTAAGACAGTGAAAATGCACGTATTATAATGACGGATACAAGTTGTGTCCAAACCCGTGGAACGTAAGACATCGAGCGTGAACCCTAGCCCTGACTGGTGAGACACAGTTGATTAGGTGTTGTCCTGCAAAGCAGAAAGTTGCCGGTCAGATCCCTGGTTGGGGCACATGCCTCGTTTGCAGGTTCAGTCCCTGGTCAGGGTGTGTACAGGAAGCAACCGATCAGTGTTTCTCTCACCTCGATGTTTTTTTGCCTTCTCTTCCTCCTCCCCTTCCCCTCTTTCTAATAATAAGTAAAGTCTTTTTAAAAAGCTATCCAGTGAAAACTCTTCTCAACAGCATGGAAGTGCAGCTATCTGAGTGCGCACCCTGGGGCCGCAGACTGAGCAGCGGCTGCCCGCGTTCCCGGCCGGCACCATGAAAGAGTCCGTGTGGGTGCTTGTCGTCACGGCAGCAGCAGCGCTATCAGTCATCATCTTTGTCACAGAAAACCCCTTCGACCCTTCAAGTTTCCTCTCCGTGGTGAGTACCAGAGACTAGGGATGGGCAAAGTTGGAATCCCTGGACTGAAAAAAAGGAGGCATCGGCTAAGTGTCCATTTGTGTGAAGTTGTCACTAACAGCCCTGGCTGGGCAGCTCAGTTAGAGCATCTTTCCAGTACACCAAGGTTGTGAATTTGACCCCGGTCAGGGCACATACAAGAAGCAACCAATCAATGCATCAATGAATGGAACTACAAATCTCTCTCCCCTCCCCATCCCGGCTTCCTCTCCCTCCCTCCATTACTCTCTCTCCCTAAAAAAATCAGGAAGTTAAAAAAATTGTCACTAACATTGTAGACAGTCAAAGAAGAAAGATAATAAAGCCTGAGGACCCAATGTATTTTTCTTCCTTGGGGCAATAAGGGATGTGGCACTCTGGAAGAGAGAATTCAGGGCTGTGAAGAAATGACACATTTCCTGTGGTTTTAAAGTTACCCATTTTATCCCCATTTTACGCCATAGGGTCCTGAACCTCAGCAAAGTTAAAGTCATTTCTCCAAGCCAAGAAAAATTGTAGGGGGTTGAGAAAATTCCACCAGAACTCAGAAAAGGCAAAGAAAGAAATGGAGAGCAGTGAATGAATTTGGAGGGCGAAGTGCCACCAGTGGGAAGGGTTGAGAAGAACCCGTTGCCTCCTCTCTCACATTTGCCCCCCATGGGATTAAGTGACTCATCAGAGTAGGCAGAGATGACTGGTGGGGTGGGGAATGGCCAGGGCTGATAGCACCTCATTCCAAACGTGTAACCCCAGAGAGCTAGAGAAGCCCCTCTCCCTTCACCCCCGACCCGTAACCTACATGAGAACCCCCAGGGGAGAACTTTTCCAGAAGGTGAGGAAGAAACTGAATTGCCCCCTGAGCAACCTGCCCTGGATCCCGGAGATGTTTTATTATGTGGTGCAAAGGGGAACCCACCCAGCCCTTATTCCCAAGGGGCATGGTTCTGAGCTGAAACCTACTCTTTTTCTCAGGAGGAAAAGAAGCTGGTAGCTTGGCAGAGAGCCCGGATGCAGCTGGACCCTGGTAGAACACACCACCTGGAAGCCTTCAAAGACATGCAGAAAAACTCAGAACCACTCAAAAATGTGAACTCCCGAATCTTGATTGGAGCCCCTCCTGGGGAAAAAAGTGAGTGTGCACAAGGGTCTAGCCCGTGAAGGGCCACATCGGGCAGGCAGAGAGCAGGGACTGTGAGAGCAGCTGACACACACGCCTGCCAAAGCTCCACGGTGGTTTCCAGGGTCCCAGACTCCTCTGGTTTTCCTCCCACCGCACAGGCAGATCCCCAGTTTTGCTAGTTTTATCTTCGCTCTCCAACACCTAAGTGCCAATGCACCCCACAGCTCTGTTCTTGTCTGGACTGCCTGGTGACCTCACCCATTGTCACAGCTTTCAGAGCCTTCTGTCCACTGACTAGCCTCAGAACCACACTCCAGCATAATCTGTCTGTGGTCCTCACCCGCCACCCCCCCCACGCAGCATCCTCTTCCGGGTGGGGACTGTGCTGGCATCTGTTGCTGAGATCTGTGTGTAGATGATCTGTGGCCTTTAATCTGCAGCTCAGTTAAGACACTGGTTCTCCCTGCTCAGCAAGCTTCCCATTGGCACTGCGCACCTTCCCAAGGTCCAACTCGGACACCCGTTTGATCCCCATAAGTTGCAATGGTATTTGATAAGGAAAAATAAACCTTAAGACAGAATAAACTTTTCTGGTTGAAATAGTTTAAGAATTCAAAACGACAGGACTAAGCTATTGTGTTAATAAAATACAGTTAAGTTGAAGGTGGAGTAAATGTGTTGACCTTAACAATACGAGAACTCTGTCCTGGCCAGGCAGCTCAGGTGGTCAGAGTGTCGTCCCAATGCAGCAGGGCTGTGGGTTCGATCCCTGGTCAGGGCACATACAGGAATCAACCAGCAAGGCATAGATAAGTGGAATACATCAATGTCTCTCTTTCTCAAACCAATAAAACCAGTAATAATAGAAGGGCTATGAATAAGGAAAAACTAGTTTTCTTTAAGTTCAAACGCACCTTTTAAAATGAGTACTAATCCCACCTTGCAGGACCCTCGTGGCTACAATGCTGCACAGGGCAAAGCTAGCTACATGCGCTTTTCATTCAGTGCATTGTGAAGTGTCTGCATAAACTCAGGACGTGTTTTACTTTTAAAAAATGTCTTAGCTCTGTCTGCTGGCCTAGAAATGACCCACCAGTGAAGAGCACTTGTTAAATAGATACTGTTTTCCATTAAAAAGAACCAAGTTCCTTGGGAAAAAGGCGGCCTCCAAATCCAAGGCAGGGGATGTCATAGTAGAGGGAGGAAGCTTTCAAAAATCACTTGTTATTTCAAAAACGCTGAGGATCTACCTTCAAAAGGCGATACAGAACAGTTTGAGCATCAATAGGATGATCTCTCAGTGGTTTGAACTTGAAACCCATGAGTTTATACAGGTACCTCTGTGCATCCTAACACCACCTTCAGGGGGCCAGCGCTGGGCTTCATCCTCGAGGCAGATGCCACACCTGATGTGTCCCCACCTTCCCCACTGCTGCCTCGAGCTCATGCCTCCATTCTGAGGTTCCCTTCAGCCCCAGGACTCACCCCATGGGCTCTGCCAGAAAGACCTTCCACTTCACTTAGATGGCAACCCAGAGCACATCCACCTGCAGTGGGTGTGGCCACAGCCAGCCCCCTGGTGGTCAATGGTCCGCTGGTTCAGGAAGTGGTCCTTTGACTGACTATCCAGGCAACCATCCAGGACTCGTTCCTCTCTTTTGGTGGCTCGCACTTAGAATCCCTCTGAGGCTTTTGGTAAGGAGATGCACCTCTGCGTTTGTGGTCTGTGTCTGCTGAACTATGAATTCTTCTACTTAGACTTCTCCCGTGCACTTTCACTGTCTTCCAGGAATTCTGCAAATATTTTGGTTCTCTAATGGCATCCTTTCTGGTTTTTCAGTGGGATTTTGGGAGGGAAGAGACATAAATGCAAATTTTTTTGCTCATCATCTTTATTTCTCCCACAATAGTTTCTGAATGGTAGCGATTTTTATAAAACAACTTGTGACCAGATACTAACTCCTAACATAGTCCATACTTAGGCCTGGGGGAGAGAAAATGTAAAGTAACCACAGGAACTCATGAAGTTGGCATATGGAAAGATCTGAGAGTATCACAGCCTCACCCATAGCAACTATTCTTCTCACTTCCATAAGTGGACAAACACCCTCTTTTCTCCCACCCCTAGAATTGCTGACCATAGGCATCTCTGCAGTGCCCCCTCCCCAGGGGGGCAACCTCATGGGCACCCTGCGGTCCCTCTTCTCTGCCTCCTCCTCGTCCGAGCGGAAACACTTCACTGTGCTGCTCCACACGGCAGGCCCTGACCCCAAGAGCTCCAGGTGGCTTGCTCAGACGACCCACAACCTCTCAGCCCTGTTTAAATGCCACATCCAGGCCGGAGAGCTTGTAGTGATCACCACGCCACTGGCAAGCAGCCTGCCCTTGAAGGACCTGAAGAAAACCGTTGAAGACCCTCCTGCCCACGTGGCCTTCCGCTCCAGGCAGAACAGGGGCTACGCCTTCCTCATGAACTTTGCCACCCGGCACTCTGACTATTTCCTGGTGGTGGAAGATGATGTGAACTGCGCCCCCGGATTTGTGACCCAGATAGCCAGCACAGTGTCTGCCTGGGCACACCGGCCGTGGGCGACTCTCGAGTTCTCCCAGCTGGGCCTCACCGGGAAGCTCTTCCACACCGGAGACCTGCCCCGCGTCGCCCACTTCCTTCTGCTCTTCCACCAGGAAATGCCCTGTGCCGGGCTCCTCTCCCAGTTTCAGGACCTCGTGCAGAGCACACCGGTGCAGTTCCTGCCCGCCCTCTTCCAGCACGCGGGCCGCTCCTCCTCCTTTGAGGAGGAGGATGTCGGCTCTCCCAGCAACCCGGCTGCCTCCATCCACACCAGCCTGGAGGCTGCCAACAACTCTGTTCCCTCAAGCGCCTACAGCCTGGATGAGAACTTCTTTTATGCCAAGTCAGCAGAGGCTGGCAGCCACCTGACTGTGGTTCTGGACACACCTGCCCAAGTGTCCCGAGTTCAAGTGCAGACTGGCTCCAACCTGAGAGATGAGAATCAGCTGAAAGAGGGACATGTGGAACTGGGCTATGACTCTACCAACAGGGTCAGCGACTGTGACGACTACGTCCTGCTGGGGCTTCTGGTGGGCGGTGGCCTGGACAAGCGGGTGCTGTCGCACAGGGCTGGGAGGAAGGTGAAGTGCGTGCGTGTGCTCGTGACAGCCCGCACGCCCTCCGCAGTAGTGCTCAGGCACATCCGCCTGTGGGCCGAGTGAAGTTTGCGTCTCAGGTGGAGAGGCCACTGGGAGTTCTGGGAGGGACCAGGTTGGAGGTTAGAGTCTGCAGAGCTTAAAACCCAAAACATTACAATGTCGAAATCCATGGGGTGCCTTTCACTGTTGGGCCCTTTCGGGACTGCTGGTCCAGAAGACACAGCACGTTGAAAGGAGAGAGGTGACAGGCTCTTGGTCCCAGAGGCACTGGTGGATGAGGTGGGCTCATTAAACCCTTCCCGATTTCCTCTGCCGAAGGCCCACCATTCACAATTCTTGCTTGGGGCAGGAACAGTGGGTGGGATTGACGGGTGCTCATATCCCGAGACTCTAGCCGGACATGAGAGATGGGGAGGCCAGTTTCTCCACCAGCACCAAAAGGACTCACTGAAGGCAGAACGTCTGGTGTGGCAGCAGGGAAACAGGCCTGTGTCTCCTGGGGTCTCCTCGTCATTGAAGGCAGCCGTTTGATGACACTCACTGATCCCTTCATGTTGGACAGAGTCCTGTTGTCCGTGACCACCCAGCACGCCAGGTGCTCCTTTCTAAATAGCCTCGGAATCACTGAAAATCGCTCACTCTGTTTCTGGTAGCTCCTGTGTCCTGCACAGGCTTATCTCTGGGACTGTAAGGCAACGTGGACGTTTCTGATGGGAAAAACTTTGGATATTTTACTAACTTTTTTCCAGCTCAGTTTGGCTGTGAGATTATGAGATTCCCAGAAAAAGCCTGAGCCCTGAGCTCAGCTAATGCCATGTCTGGTTTCGCTAGCTGGAGAGTGGTGACCCATGGCAGCAGGGAGGGAAACGAGGGAAGGAGAGCTCCAGTCCGAAGGCAGGCACCGTGTCCTCACGAGCTGTCATCAGAGCGGACACGGGCTGGCGTGCCTGGAAACAGGGTGGCGGGAGAGAGACGAGGAGGGGGTGGGGAGACCCAGTACTGGTGGCAGGGAGCAGCTCTGGGACCACCAGGCTGGAGGCCACCCGGTAAGTCACAAGCCTTTGCCTCGTCCCTGAACCTGAGCCAATTTTCACGTCCACATGTGCTAATGGAAGAGGTGGGCGGGTCCCTGGAAAGAGACCCCAGGACACGTGGGCCCTGTGAGACCCCCAGACGCCCTCCCCAAAGGCACCAGCAACTGCATAACCAGGAGAGGGAGACACCCGGACATGTGGGGAGTTTGGAATCCATTTACGAATGTAGGTTTGGGTCACACCACCAGAGAAGCCACAAAGCTCTCTGTGGTGATAGCTGAGGGTTACAGGGGTGGGCCCATTCCAAGGCCACCAGGACTGTCCCCACCATCCTGTCTGAAGCTTTCTTGAGGCTGCGCTGATGTGTACAGCACCCTCTGCACAGCCTCTCCCTCCCACATTCCCACGGGGCAAACCTGCAGGTCAGCCTCAGAGGCTGTGTTGCACCACCCACCCCCTCCCAAATTCCCTGCACACAGGCCTCGTCTTGGTGTGGGATTCGGAGTGGGCTCAGCCCGGCCACGCTGCTGCACTTTGTACAAACCAGGACGAGGCACACCCTCCTGTGGGGGTGGCTCCCCATGTGATGAGCCTGGGCCAGGGCTTCCAGTGGTGGGTTTAGCGCCCACCAGTCCCCTAGGCAGGATGTAGCTGCGGCACCCACAGAGGTGCGGCTCACAGGTGGGGTGAGTTTCCTTTTAAATTTTTTAAATTGATTTTAGAGGAAGGGAGAGAAACATCCACCAGTTCATTGGTTGCCTCTTGTACCAGGTATCAAACCCACAACCTTGGCATATAGGGATGATACTCTAGCCAACTGAGCCACCAAACAAGGCTGGGGTAGATTCCTGAGAAAAAACTGGGCCACTCCACCAACTCTATTTTAAACAAAAGAAGAAGCAGATCCAAGTGGTTTAGAGAGAGGGTTAGGCTCCATTTCACCAGGGGCGGCCCCCTGCTCTTCCCACCCTGTGCTGCTGGGACCCCGCCCCACTACAGGCATGCCTACGGCACAGGTGAAGAGTGAGCAAACTACAGGCTCAGGTCCACATGGGGCACAGTGCGGCTCCCCAAAAGTGAGATTTGTGGGTTTACGGGAAAGACTGGGTGCTTGCCGTCAAGGGTGCTTGGCCACAAGGGCCATGGGGGCCGGGCCCCAGGCCAGGGCTCACACGGGCAGGAGCAGGTGAGCTTTGCCAAGATGGCCACTCCTTCCGGCCCAGCGGTGGCAATGCTGCGGACGACTTGCTGGCAGACCAGTAAGAGAAGCCGGATCTGCTTCAGATTCAAGGGCTCATCTGGAAGAGAATCCAGAAAGTCAAGACTGGGGTGAGATGGGAAGAAGGTGACCCGGGTTTAAAAGATTATAATCATACAAAACATACTCTCTACCCCAAAATGAATAAAAGTGAAATAACTTTATATCTAGAAAATCCACACACATTTGGGAATTAAGCAGCATTTCTACATAGCTCACAGGTCAAAGAAGAAACCAGTGGAAATTCGAAATTACTGTGAACTGAGTAATGATACTTATTTACCCTGTAACTGGAGACCCTATAAACATGGGCGTTCCCTTCTAATAGGGGAAGGGATCATTCAGTATCAGCCCTTATCAATTTGATTCAAACTGATGGTTAACTGTCAGCTTCTGGGTTTGAGGTAAGACTGCAAAGCTGGCTTTAACACCTATTCCCACTATACCCAGAAACAGGTGCTTGTGCAAGATGGGGTGCTGAGTAGCCCCATTCAGGGTGAACAATGGTTGTCAGGCAGGGTCTCCCAGGAGGTGACTCCGCCTCAGAGAAGCCCCTCTGGGCCCCGCCCTGCAACCCTGAAGTTCTTCTCCTGGATTTCAAATACTGCTCTCTGATGATTTATGAAGCCACGTTTTCTATCAGACAAAAAGTCTCCAGGGGCTGCAGATCCAGACAGGTAAAGACTGCCACAGCCTACACATTTCTGGTCACTTCTAGGTGTCCACCACTCCTACCAGGCCAGGGCGGGGGAGAAACAAGCCTTTCTCTTGGTCCCTCTGCCTTGATTCCAATCTCTCACCTGTCCAACATAATGCCGGAGGGGGTGGTGGTGAAGATCAGACACAAAAGGCCATGAGGAGCTAGCAGACAAGGCCCAGTGGAGGCTGCACCTCGAGTTCAAGTTTAGGGAAGGGTTCCTGTCTGGTGGGGCCTCTACTCCAAGAACGGACAAATAAAAGCAGCTGCCCCTGCCCCAGTTTCCCCTGGAAACCCTGCCAGGAGACGAAGAAGGCAGGCGCTGAAGAGAACCAAGCTCCACGGCCTTGTCTCTCCTTAGGTGGTTACAAGTAACAGGTTGCCCTGAGGGGGTGGGGGGCGTGGATCACTGTGGGTGGGAGAGGCTAAGAAAGTAAAGTGCCAGAGGTGTCCAGGAGGAAGGGGCAGGGAAGTGAGGGGAGGCCTCTGGGCAACAGCACCACTTTCCTGGCTTCCTGAGCAGGAGGCTCTCAGGATCCACGTCCCGCTCCCTTCCTGCTACGCGGCACCATGCACCAGCGTCTGTGGAAATGTACCCTCGTGGCTGTGTCCTTCCTCTCCCTGAGCTTCTTCCTCCAGGACAATGAGGAAGAGCCCCTGGAGCATGGCATGTCGCTGGTAAGGGCCGAGTACTGAGGCTGGGCTACTCGCCAACGCTTCAGCTGGGAGGACAGTTCTAGTGCCACCACAGCAGTGCTGAGAGGAGGGCCCTTGGAGATTCAGGGAAGTATCCACAAAACATAGATGCTGCCCTGACCACTGTGGCTCCATTGGTTGGAGCATCGTCCCATAACTGAAAGGTTGCTGGTTCGATTCCCGGTCAGGACACTTTTGCTCCCTGGTCCAGGTGCAGAAGGGAGGCAACCAATCAATGCTTCTCTTTTGCATCGATGTTTCTGTCTCTCCCTTCCTGTCTCTAAAAGGAATGAAAATGTACCCTCAAGTGAAGATTAAAAAAATCTTTTTAAAGATAAACATTAAACCCGCCTTGACGCTGGGTAGGATTTCAGTGGGGAAAGGAGGAAGAGGGCGTTTTAAGTGTGGAGAAAGCCTTGCATAGACCTTCACCACCATGCTGAGGGCAGGCCCAGTTTGAGAGAAGGCTGCCCAGGGGCCACGTCCCCCCTTACCACCAGAGGGGTGGTGCTCCTCCCCTTCTCCCGTTGGGGACAGCGAGGATGAGGATGGTGGGGACTCCTCCCACACGCCCAAGTCTGCAGTGGAGAAGGTCAGGCTCAGGTCCCCACGCCACACACTCCAGCCAGCTAGAGCAGAGCCTGAGGGATGTGGGGAAGCATGTAGCCAGAACTGAGCAAGGGGCTTCAGAATTGAGGCACCAAGTGTGACTTCCTTAAGGACAAGGCAGGCTTGGTCTTCAGCAGCTGCCACAGACCCGGCACAGTCCAAGCAGAGTCAGATACTCTGCCAGCCTGTGGTGGTGGTGAAGTTAAGACATGCAGCAAGGTGGGGCAGGTGGGCTCTTCCTCTGCAGAACCGGAGAGCACCACTTCCCCGACCCCGGGGCCCACCGCCCCTCCCGGAGCACGTGTGTTCTTGTGATGAGGTGGGAACAGCGCTTCATGGGCCCTGACACTTGGGCTCCCGGTGACTGGACCTGGGGACTGCCCAGACTGTCCTAAAAGGGGGATTTGTCCTCAGTTGTCTCCAGAGGAGCGGGGTGAAGCTCAGGGCTGACGCTTAACCATCCTCAGCAGGAGGAAAAGAAGAAGATATTACAGCATCTGGAGCAGGAACAAATCCACTCCGAAAACCAGAACCATATAGAGACCTTCAGGGAGATGCAGAAAAGGCCCCCTGTCCTCCAGCACGCCACCTACAGAGTCCTGGCTGGGGCCCCTCCCCAGGAGAAGAGTGAGTGCACAGGGGAGGCCAGACTGGGGGGAGTGACGCAGGAAATCCAGCAAAAAGCTAGGGGATGGGAGGGGAGGGGAACGAGCTGGCATCTCGGGGAAAGGGAGGCTCTGGGGACGGCTGTGCTCGGGCACTGGGTGCAGACTCCAGTCCCACCTGCCGCCCTGAGTGCCTCACATGGTGGGAAGTCCACCGTGGCCGCTAGGGATCTCACCCCGGCGGGTGCCGACTCACTGGGCCCTGGATTGCAGCCCTCGGGCTCCTCGGTCCCTGCAGACCGTCCCTCCCAGGTCTGAGGTCAAGGCCAGGTTAATCTGCCACACTAGCAAATTTATGTTTGGTACGCGGCAGCCTCCCCATCAGAAAGAGCCTTGTCCTTCATAAAGACACCCCCAACAGCCCTGCAAGTGCTGACTAAGCAAAACCACGTCACATCCTCTAACCAGAGATCAACCTCTTATTGAACATACTCTCCAAGGGAAAGGATATGGGAATCTGTCCCAAGTGTTGGCACGAAGGGGAGAGTGGAGAAGGGTCTCGTCACCACCTTGAGGTGCTAACGGTGCCCTCCGTCCCCTCACCCCTAGAACTGCTGACAGTGGGGATCTCCTCAGTGCAGCGTCCTCACGGGACTGCCCTCTCGGACACCCTGCAGTCCCTGTTCCAAGCCTCCTCGGGGCCGGAGCTGCACTGCATCGTGGTGCTGGTCCACCTGTCAGGCCCTGACCCTGAGTGGCTCAGACAAACGGCTGCCGATATTTCCAGCCTCTTCCAACCTCACATTGAGGCCCGGGAGCTGCTCGTGATCCACGGCCGTCTCAGTGGCTCCCCTGTCTCAGGAGACCCAGGTGATGCTGGTGACTCCTCACCCTGCGCCGCTGTGTATTCCAGGCAGAAGGTCGATTACACCCTCCTCATGAACTTTGCTCTCAACCTCTCTGAATACTTTCTGATGATCGAAGACCGTGTCCAGTGCGCCCCCAAGTTTGTCTCTGCAATCTACTGGGCACTGTCAGCCTGGAAAGAACGACCCTGGGTGACCCTGGAGTTCTCCAGCCTGAGCTTCTCCGGGAAAGTGTTCCATACCAGCGACCTTGCCCGCCTGACTGCGTTCCTCCTCCTGTTCCCCACGGATGTGCCCACTCACCTGCTTCTTTCTGAATTCCGCCTTCTCTTGGCCCAGCACGTTCCAATTCGCTTCGGTTCCTCGGTCTTCCACTCCGCGCGTAGTTATTCCGTGCCTGCGGACACCTGCTTTCCTGTGGAAAAGGAACCGGCCTTCAGCGAGCCGGACAACCCCGTAGCCAGTGTCCTCACTGACATGAGGACACCATCGAGGACGATTCCCGAGTATGCTTATGTTCTGAACAAGGAGAGCTACTACACCCTCGATCCCTTGAGAGGCAACTACCTGACGGTGGTCTTGGACAGGCCACAGAAGGTCGTCCGGGTGGAGGTGCTGACAGGCTCCGACAGGCAAGGGCTGTACAGGCTGCAGCAGGGCCAAGTGGAGCTGGGCTACAGCCCCCTGGCGCACTCCGAAGGCTGTGCTCGCTACGCCCTGCTTGGACCACTGGTGGAGGGACACTTGGACCAGAGGGTCTTTTATGATGAAGATGCTGTGGAGCAGCTGAGCTGCATACGGCTGCTGGTGCTGGCCTCTCAGGACTCCTGGCTGCTCATCCGGCAGATCAGGGTCTGGACACAGCCTGCGGAGGAGGAGAGCTAGAGGCACAAGGGGAATTCTGCAAGGACTGGTCCTGGACAAGCAATCTCCACAACCGGCAGGAAATAAAGCTAGAAACTGGCCAAGGCCTGTACACTCTGCGTATGGTGACCGTGTAAGTTACTGTCCAGACTGGGGTACTTCGGGGACTACAGCCACAGACGTAAGCCAGACTTCCCAGGCAGGCAGAGATGTATGCTCCTCCTGGTTCCGACTTTTGCCGCTTAAGATAGATAACACAGTCTGATGAGGGGAAAAGACAAGACAATATCCCTTTGGTTTCCAAGGGCCAGAGAGAGGGAAGGGATCACCATGAACTACCTTGGTTCCAATCTGCACACAAGTGTCACACTCAGATCTTTCCATGAAAAAACTATCTCCCTACGTAGAGTGGCAATGGTCTCGATAGTACCGTGATCTCGGAGGTGGCCCTGACAGTGGCTCACGTCTACGCATCTCTTAGTCTGTTCAGGCTGCTGTAACAGAATTCCACAGACTGGCTGCTTATAAACAACAAAAATTTATTTCTCACGGTTTTGGAGGTTGGGATGTCTAAAACCAAGGTGCTAGCTGATTGGGTGATGGTAGAGGTCCACTCCCACGTCCACGGACGGCTTTTCGCTGTGTCCTCTCCTGGCACAAGTGAGTGAGAGAGCTCTTACGGTATTTGATAAGGGCACTAATCCTATTCACGAGGGCGAGCCAGGCTGTTTAGCTCACAAAGTCTAAAACATTTACTGTCGCTTCCGCTGGCCCCAAGCCCCCTTCAGGCCTGGCTCTTGCCAGGCCCTACACTTCTGGCTCCCTGCTCCTATTATGTCCGCATTCTCCGCCTACCTGCCCCTTTCCAGGCCCGTTTTTTCGGCCCCCTCATGGCGAGGCCAGCCGTCCTGGGGCCCGCCCCCTTTCGAGAGGCCCCGCCTTTTGGCCTTACGCCACTTCCGTTTCCGCTGGTCCCAACCAACACCTATTCCAGCTGGCACTGAGGGGACGCCACCCCTCCATTACCCGCCCCTGCCCTTCCCCGTCTCCCTCCAGGCCCCGCCTCCTGCCCGCCCCGCGGCGAATTGTAGGAGCAGTCTGGCCCGCGGGCGCGGCTGCGGCGGAGGACAAGGCGTTCGGTCATGCGCTTCCAGCCGGTGAGTCCGACGCTCCGTGCCCTGCCCCGAGGGACGCGGCTCCATCCGGTTCTGGCCGCTCAGCTTTGCACCAGGGCGTCTCACCGCCGCCCCAGCTCTCGGTTCTGGGGTCCCGGGACCCTGCCCAGGGGACCCCTCCGGCCTGCTCCCGCGCTGGAGCTCGGGGTCGCCCACCTCGGGGCTTGTGGGCGCTTCCTCCGCGGGGCGGTCACACTGCCTCCTCTCCCAACAGAGCCCGGGCCTGCTGGCCTCCCTGGGGGCGGGGCTGCTGACTCTGCTCGGCCTGGCTCTGGGCTCCTACTTGGTTCGGAGGTCTCGCCGGCCTCGGATCACTCTCCTGGACCCTGATGAGAAGTACCTGCTGCGACTGATAGACAAGACAGTGAGTTGTGGAGGAAGGGGTGGGGCGGCAGAGGGACCTGAGCTCCCTTCCTGCTGGGAAGCGACAGCATCCTCTGCGGGTGGGGTGTTCTGGTAAAACACTGTCGTCCCTCCTGCAGACTGTGAGCCACAACACCAAGAGGTTCCGCTTTGCGCTGCCCACTGCCCAGCACACTCTGGGGCTGCCTGTGGGTAAGGAAAATGTGGGCTCCTTTCCCGCGTATCTTAAGGGAGCAGAGTCTCCCGAAACAAACACGCAGCTTTAGTCTGTTCCCTCCACAGTCCTTCCCCTTCCCCACCTGGCTGGATCCTCCAGGCTGTGAGATGCCACTGGGCCATTGTAGGGTGTGGCTTGTGTGCCTCGCCGCCCCCCCCCCCCGCCCCCCAGATATCTTTAACACTCAGCAGTTCTGCCTCCCTCCCCGCAGGATTTGCTTGTAACACCGCCCTGCGCACCCTGACTCACCCGCTGTTACTGCTAAGGTCCTGCAGAAACTGATAAAAGTATCTCCAATGGGGTACTTAGGAGGGGTCCAACCAGGAGCTCAGAGGGGTGACTCCTCCCTGCTTGGTAGCTCACTGGGACCGTACTGGGAAGCAAGATGTTCTTGTCCTCTCTAACCTCCCTGCACTTCCACAAGGTGAGTGGAATGCAGCCCATCCACAAGCCACCCTCACGTAGTTCTCTGCTTGGTCCCCAGGCAGACACGTCTACCTCTCTGCCCAAATCAATGGCAGCCTGGTCATCAGACCATATACTCCTGTCACCAGTGATGAGGACCAAGGCTTTGTGGACCTTGTCATCAAGGTAGGGGGTAGGAAGGAACCCCAGGAGCTCCCTAATCTAGTCTTTCTGGGCAACGTACAGGTTTTGCTGGATAGAAGGAGGCACATGTTCTCTGTGGATGTGCCAAGTGCACGTGTGTGTCCTTTGGCGGCTCAGTCAGCGGGGGCTCAGAACTCGGTGACAGTCCAAATAACGTGTTTTCTATTCTATCTTATCAGGTCTACCTGAAGGGTGTGCACCCCAAATTTCCTGAGGGAGGGAAGATGTCTCAGTACCTGAACAGCCTGAAGATCGGGGATGTGGTGGAATTCCGAGGGCCAAGCGGGCTGCTCACTTACATGGGGAAAGGTGATGGCCGCTACCAGTGCCCCAGGCCCACCATCCTCTGGGCACACACGCATGTGTGGAAGGGGCAGAGCTGCCATTCCTGCACACAGAGCCACGATGGCCTGGAGAGGCAGATTCCTTAGCCCTGTTTGTCACTGGGACGGGTTCCCCATCCGCTTGAATTCACCAGCCATGACAGCTGTGGGGGGTCAGGAAGCAGCCTTGTCTCACGGTTCAGCCCTCAGGCTGAGCTGTGTGGAGAGCCAGAGAAGAGCTTTCAGCCCCTCCCAGGGGAGCTGCTGGGCACATTAGCCAGCCTCTGGGGCTGCTCTGTACACTTGGGAAAGCAGAGTCACTGGCACCAGGCCTGCCGCCGTCACCGGCGGTGACCATCTGCCAGAGGCAGCTGCTGACTCATTCTGTGGCCAAATGGACTGGCAGTTAATACGGGACACATGGCCCAGGCCCCATTGTCCCTGAAGTGTATTACCAGACCTAGCTCAACTCAGACATCCCCCCAGGCTCCAGGTCGGACTCCCTCGCAGCTGCTAAACTGGCCTGGGGCGTGTCTTTGGTTCTGCGGTTGTTTCCTTCGTGTCCTCTGTTGACGCCACTCTCCCCTCCCCTCTGCACTTGACTTCTCAGGGAAGTTTAGCATTCAGCCCAACAAAAAGTCTCCACCAGAGCCCCGAGTGGCGAAGAGACTGGGCATGATCGCCGGTGGGACAGGTGTGTGTCGCTTGGGAGCCGTTCTCTCCCGCCATCGCTGGTGTTGCCGTGAAAACTTCCCAGTGGCCCTCGGACGGTCTAGGAATCATGGCCAAGCTGTTTATTGCGACTCCTAGCATCGCCCGGGGTGCCCCAGTACCTGAAAACAAAATCGTGGTCAGGTAGAAACCAAAAAAACTTGACTGATAGAATGAGAAATAAATCACGTGTGTTCTCCCAAGACCCACATGGAACGGGTCTTGTGATCTTTAGGTGAGAATAAGGAAAGACCTAGGACAGTCGAGGAGAAAGAAAATGAACATGGGACATTTCTATCTATTCAGCACTGTGCTAGTCTCTTCACGTCTGTATCTGTGAGGGAAGTGCTTACCTTCTCCTTTTACAGAAAACGCAGGTTCAGAGTGGTTAGGTGGTCTCCACAGCATTCCCATCCCACTCTACCTGAGTCCTGCACACCTGAAGCACTTGCACTTAACCCCAAGTCCAGTGTGCCAGGACCCTCGCACCGAATCAGCACCCATGACACCTGAGTCCTAGCCAACAAGGGACGTTCAGAGGAAGAGCCTTAGAAGAATTTCAACAGTGTGGACTCACGCGAATATTGAGCATGACTACAATTCTCCTACCAGATAGGAATATCCTAAGTTTGGGGTAAGAGGCACACCTGCCCAGATGTAGGTGTTGGAGAACACACAGGAGATTGGAGGATTTAGATGCTGGATGAAAGTGGGGTGCAGGGCTGAATGGGTACTGGTCATCTGAGGGGCTGGGACAGGTGGGTTGCAGCTACCGTGTCTCACTGTGGAGTGTCTCCATGCAGGAATCACCCCGATGTTCCAGCTGATCCGAGCCATCCTGAAAGACCCTGAAGATCCAACCCAGTGCTGTTTGCTTTTTGCCAACCAGGTTGGTTTGCTTTTCTTAATCCTGGGACTTTATAGATGTGTAGGTGGGGTCAGCGATGTGGTGCCGATGGACAGAGGTGGGCCGGTGCCTGTGCTGGCCTCTGCCTAGGGTGCCCCCAGTAGGTAGAGGGCCCTCTGCTCCAATAAGCAGCCTGAGCCCTGAGCCCTGTGCCTTCTCTGGCCCGCAAGGAAAGAAGAGAAAACATTTTGGGAATCTTGTCCTGAGCATAAAAACTTGCTCCTTGGCTTTCCTTTGTTAAATATTCCATCTTTGTTTCTCCATGCTGTGTAAATAAAGCCTGTTCTCCCCTCCTTCCCCTTATGCTAGCGACCTAGAAATCTCACTTACTGTCTCGAACTTTAGCGTTCTTTTTCTCTCCTGATTGGACAGCATTCTGTGGGCCTGAGAAGGTTCCTAAAGACTTTGCTTCTCCTTTTCACTTCAGACTGAAAAGGACATAATCTTACGGGAGGACTTGGAGGAGCTGCAGGCCCAACATCCCAGTCGCTTTAAGCTCTGGTTCACCCTGGATCATCCCCCAGAAGGTACCCTCCAGATTCTGAATATCACAAAATCACGGCCTTGCCCCTGCTGGGTTCTTGTTTCCGTGGAACCAACCCTCCATGACATGGCTGAACTCCCAAGTCTGAGTGCAGGGGCGCGGTGGTCTCCTGGCCCTTTCAGGTTCCTGTTCACCGGAGGGGTGGCAGGAGTGCCTCTGCTTTTGAGGTGGGCTGAGTGTAGCCATCCTGCCCGACGCCTCAAGAGCCTTTCGGGATGTGCAGGCCTTGCCAGCATGGGTCTGGAGTGTCAGTTCTCTCCCCTGTACCTCAGGTTGGACCTACAGCAAGGGCTTTGTGACAGCGGACATGATCCAGGAGCACCTGCCCGCCCCGGGGGACGATGTGCTGCTGCTGCTCTGTGGGCCTCCCCCAATGGTGCAGCTGGCCTGCCACCCCAACCTGGACAACCTGGGCTACTCGCAAAAGATGCGGTTTACCTACTGAGCGTGCCTGGCTTCCGTTCCCTGCAGCTGTCCTGGTCAGTACTCGGATGCTGTGAGCCCCAGGTTTCTTTCCCGACAGGACCGGCCTCTTGTCTTTCTCCAGAGCTGATGTCTGAATGGCACCTACAGGATCAGCATCCTTGTAGCCCTGGAAGAGGTCAAGCCTGAGCGTTCCCTGCGAGGCCCCCCAGATCTCCATGATACAAGGTCTAGATCAGGCCACGGGACAGTCTCTTCCATGCGTCAGAAAGAAGGAGGCATGTATGCTAGTTCCAACACTAGCTAGTTCCTGGATGGCATCACCCTCTTCTTTGTGTCGAGGATGAAAGGAACAGTCTGTAATGGGTTTTTTTAATTACTTGGTGCTTAACTCACAGCAGGTTGTGTGTGTGAGTACAAGTAAGCAGACTTCTAGAGCTAGTCTTACACAGATTGCAGGAAAGGAGGAAGTGGCTTTTTCAGACTGCAGACCTCAAGAGAGGAATCTAAAATATGTATTTGTGTGTCTGTCTCTATCTGGCCTAGGCTGGAGGAAAGTGTCTTTCTGCAGTCTGAGACTTCTGCTTGTGGCAGGAACCTCTGGCTAGCAAATAAATGGGGCGAAGGCCCCAGTGTTACACCTAAAGGACTGCTGTGTCCAAGGTCCTTGTTTCCAAGACTTTTCATGACTGAGAATTCTGGGAGGAAGGGTTTCCCGGCACAGAATGTTTTCCAGGTCTTCCAAAGAACCTTTGAGCACTTACGCCTTGGGCTGAAATGTGAGCAGCAACCAAAGTAATGATGGTCTCAGCAGAAGCAGAAGCTCAACTTCTCCCTGGAGGCTTTTAGGGTTGGGGAAACAGTACAGGGCAGAGAGGATGCTCTGAGTCCAGGTACTCCTCAAGGGGTCCTTTGGTTTGGCTACTCTTCCTTCTTCTTTCTCTTGACCCTTCCTTCACCATATTCATCCCTCAGGGTACCTGGTAGACAAATCAAGGTATTCTCTTTCTGTTTGGGAGAGAAGCCTCTTTCTTTAAAAAGTAACCTGACATCACCAGCCCTGCTGGTGCCTGGACAGAGCTGGCCTCCCTGGCCTGCACATCCTGACCACCCTTCTCCCGTGCTCTGCCAGCACCGCCCAGTCCACTCCCTTCTCCTAGGGCTGGGCCAGGGCAGCTTCTTGAGATCTTTGTTAGTCCCATTGGGACAGAACAGTGCATCACTCTCAGGAGGAAGATCAACATTATTTTTCTGCATGTAACTTTGTATTGCTTTCTGTGGGGCCCCTAAAAGAAAGGCTCTGGGACCCTGAGAATTTACCCGTCCACAGGGCACAATCATTAATTAGTAAATTCTGTTACTGGGATTCTGTCAGCCGCTTCTTCATCCGCTGGTACGTACATACCAAAGCTGTATGTAATGGGAAACCCTTGTCTTCCTCACCTCTGGAAAGGAAAACTGCTTAGGGTTGTCAGGCTCAGACAGTAAAGCCGCCCGGAAAGAGTTCTCGCACACAAGCTCACGATCCCTTGTTTGCGCAGGTGTCTGCCTTATCCGCTCAGCACACAAACGTTTGTTGAGGGCCCGCCACGGCCAAGCACTGTGCTCAGTTCAAGACCCGACTAGACCCTCAGAGAGCTCCTAGTCCAGAGTTAAGAGAGACACGTGATAAGTAATTCCAGTGTGGTTAATACTAACAGTAACGACACAAGATGTGCATGGGGCGGAGATGCAGAGGTGGGGGAAGAAAAGAACATCGCAGAGTTAGCTGCCATGGACCAGGCACTGTGCCAAAGCCTCAAAGTTTAATCCTTAAAATAACCCTGAGTCTAAGATTAAGGATTTGCCTGAGGTCATACAACTAGTCCTGCAGAAGAACATAAAGTCAGCTCTGTGGTCAGTGAAGGTTCCTGACGGTTTTATACAGTGGGCAACACATGATAGCTAACATATGAAGCGTCTGACATTGTCTGGCTTCATACTAAGAGCCTGCCTAAACTACCTCAACCCAGCGCAGTAGCTCTTCCCCTCCAGGTTTTAAAAGGTAATCGTCATTTGGAGGGAGGGGTACAGTAAGTGCTTGAGATCACAGGCCGGCCCGATCCGTGACTCCAGAGCCCACGTGTGTGACCAGCCCGGAGAGAATTAACCCCACCACCTCCAGGCATCTCTGCATCTAGAATAACACCAGCTATGCACCACCCCCTGGAGAACTGAGAAAGAGGTCCCTCCAGCCACTTCTCACTACCTGTTCCCCGGGCACGCGCTCAGGCCGCAGTGTGGGAGCACGGGCCGGAGCAGGGAGTTCTCGAGCAACACTAAGTAGAAGCAGTTTCGCCGTTTATGACAAGAACTAACGGGAGGCGAACTGAGGACTACCCCGGTACCTCGCACGGCCCGGCTCAGTAAATATTTGTGGGCGGGGCCAAGAGGGACGGCGTGTTTGAAAGATTAAAAGGCAGGCGCTGGTCGGAGATAGGATGCTGGGGAAGGGTCCGCGCAGAGGACAGGGGCGTGGCGAGTGACGCCGCCGCCAGCCGCGAGTTCAGTCCAATCCCGGGACGCGCCTCCGCCCGCCCCCCAGCAGGGGTGCGCGACTGGGGGTGTGGCCCGCACGAGGCCGTGCAGGTGGAACTCTGGATTGGAGTCGGCGAGGGTCGTGTCCTGGGGGCGGGCCTGCGACTGGCCGGCGTGAGGGGGCGGGAGCTCCCGGAGCGGGGTAGCGACGCGGAGGTGACGTAGTGTGTCGGCGCCCCTTCCGGCGCGGAGAGCGTCAATATCGGGGCCGCTGGCCGCAGGCCGCCTGCCGCGCTGCGGGATGTAGCGGTGGGTCTGCGGCCCCCAGTTGAGCCTGTCACTCGGCGGTAAGTTTCCGGGGTCCCTGCGGCGAGCGACTGGGCGTGCGTCGGTGGAGCGTGGGGACCCGGGGCGCCTCGGCCCAGTCCTGCGGCGAGAACGTCCGGAGGGTCCGAGACCTCCCTCTGCGCAGCCGGCCGCGTCTCCCGGCTTCTCTGCTCTCCGTGTTGTAAACATTTCCGGCCCCTCCCACTGCGCGCCGCCTCCGAGGCGACCTCAAAAGCCACTTAAGGGCGGATGGGCTACCAGTCCCCCCGCTTTCTTCAGCTGCCAGCATCCCTGGTGAGTGCGCGTCTCCCCAGACCCGCAGGGGGTGAGAAGTCCGGATGCAGGCTCTGGCCGGACACGGGCCAGGCCCAGAGCTAAGCCTGGTCGCCAGGCCGCCGCGCGAGGCAAGTAGGAGGTTGGGAGTTGGGGAGATGATTTGCAGGCCAGGGTCGCAGGGCCGCCTGCCCCAGCGGGGAACTCCAGCCTTTGGTGGCCTGGGAGCTCCAGGGTTCCTCGACCAAGACAGTGCCCACACCTTGACGTTGGAAAAGGGAAGCTTAGTAGACAGTTCACCTTTATTTAAGTTAACCCTCAACGCTGAAACGTGAGCAAAATCTAAACTACTTTGGGGAAAATGAAATTTCATTCCTCGGAAATCTCACAGTGATGTATGCCATCTTATGTGTGAGACAGATGCATGGTTTCTCTCGGTTTTTCCTGCCTCATAGGCGGTGGGAAAGGGATGAGGCGCGTTTGGGTTTCTACAGGATTAGGTATGGGAGCTGCAATGGGAGGCTTAACAGTACTTTACTGGGTTAACCGTAGTGTTTACCCCTGGTAGTGAGAAGACATACTAGGAAACAGCAGGGGTTTAACCTGCCGCCTGAAATCGAGGGAGCACTGAAACGAAATGGTGGGGTCAGTTTGCTGCTTTGCTCTCTTGGTTGGGGTTGGGTTGCCTGTGACAGTGCAGCTCCTGTTCCCCGCGTTTTCAGAGTGTCTGCCCAGTAGAAGGAATGCAGACTGGGTGTGCCAAACGCGTGGCAGTTCGCAGCAGCAGCCACTCACTCAGTTTCTTCTTTATCCCGGGAGCAGCTGTCCCCATGTAGTGGTGGGTACTTGGGGAGCCTGTCCTCAGAGCTGGTGTGCTTCCTGTGAAGGCCCATCTTGGAGCGCCTCCACTGTGCCTGGTTGCAGAGTAAAATCTGAAAGCATTTTGTTCTCTGTGGCTGAGAGATTCTGTGATTCCCGAGGGTTGAAAACGTTCAACCTACATGCCTGCATGTAGGAAAAGACTTGGACAGGTATCAGGAAGCAGCCCTAACGCGTTGCTGATGGATGATGTACACCACCCTAGGTGCACTTGAGCTTTCAGGCCGTCTTCAGTTTCTCCACCCTGGCCTCATTTTACCTTCCCCAAGAATCCTTTGTGGAAAAGTGACAGAAAAATTGAAAAGGGAAAGAAAAGAACAAATAAGGAAAAGAAAGAACCAAAACAAAAGAATTGCATGTCTTTCCAAACCAGTAAGTTTGTTCTCTGATTCCCAAAGAGGTTTCTACTTCCTGTATCAGGAAGCCAAACCAACACTCCCGGCACATTATTCTGTCCCATCTAGTTGTTATCACGCTGGCCAGCTAAACAATCACCTGTGAACCCAGAAGCTTGATTGAGTACGCTGGGGTTTTTTCTGGTGCTGGTCCTCATTAGAGGCATCGTTACATTTTGTCTTTAACATCTATTGGTCCCTAATGTGCCCCCACCGCCGCCCTGGACTTGGTGCCTCTCATTACGCTCAAAGTTGATTCTGTTTTTGTTCTCAGAAGTGTTGGGGACGTGATTATTGTTTCTAAAACCTGTAGCTATCTCCAATTGAAAGGTCCCTGAGTGTGACCTCTGGACAAACCAGTTCCAGGTGATTGGCCGCTAGGCACGCACCTGTTTGCTGTGTTTCGTAGGTGTTCCTGGGACACAGGTATGCAGTGATCGCCGTGTTCTGTGACTAGTGACCGTGTAGCTCCGCAGTGTTCTTGACAGCTGGGTATTAAAAACAGAGACTGGCGTGAAACTCTTTCATGTGTCTGTATACCGTATACTTTTTTTTTTTTTAATGGAATTTGAGAAGCTTGCCTGTCGGAAGCAGAAAGACTTCTGGTGGGACTGCTTTAACTAGAGAAGAGCTACAAAGGACATTAGCTCCTGATTTCCCTTTCAGACCCTTAAGTCAGTGATTTGGCATCGAGCAGCCACGCTGGGGCCCTGTTGCTGCGGTTTGGTAATTTTCAAACACAGGCCTTTGCCTGGACGCGTTTTTGCCAGCAGTGCTGAGGACCCGCCGTCTCTGAGAGGATACGTGGAGGGGAAGATAGCTGTGTTCGGTCGTTACTGCTGGCCCGGCTTGCTTTAACTCGGTGTGAGTCAGACAGGCATAGAGCGAGCCTACCCATGGCCTCTCCAAGGGTCCGGGGACCCAGGGGGAAAACTTCTAGAAGCTTTGTTGTGCCCAGACTCCAGAAAAGGAGTGTGCTATAGCCTGGAAAGCTTGGGAACTGGTTCAAAGAATAAATGTCTCAAAAAACTGTGAGGGAAATAAACTCTCCAGCCAGCTGGCTGGTGAGTAATGACCGGTCCTTGCCTGGTTTGGCCCAGGGTCGTCTTATTTGTAGGAGCACAGACACCTCCCTGCCTCCGCAGCTCTGTTCTCTGAAATAGGTTTATCCAGTTAGAAAGCTTAGTGGTAAAGACTTAGTAGCTGGGATTGAAGAAATCCCACCAAAAATGCACTCCGTGGAGTTTGGCCCAATTTTAATTTGCCCTTTTGGGCGTGATGAGTTTGAGGGGAACGTGTTTGCTCAAATACGTAGGGATACAGACAGCTGAAGTGTATTTGGCTCTCCTGAGTGTGCCCGGAGTCAGTCTCAGGGGTGGGTGCCGATTTTATGTCATAAAGACTAAAACGCTTGTAAAAATTCCCAGTGTTTGTGAGCGGCCGGCCCTGCCAGAAATGGTGTTTTCAGGTCCTAGCACAGCTTGCCCTTCCTTCTCGCCTCTGACCCCGGTCCCCCTTTCCTGTTTCTGTGAGGACCAAAGCGCGCAATGGCCTTTGCTCAGCGTGACGCTGTAACTTGTGTGATGAGTTGCAGCAGGTGGCCAGTTTGGGAGTTAACGAGGATGTTAGGTTTGGTGACTCTGAGCCTAGGACACTGTGCCGGGGAAGGGGCGTGGGAGCCATTGATAGGGGAGCTGGAGGGAATCAGAAGAATTAGAAAGTGATTTGGATGGAAGCAGAGGAGACTTTGACCACGGCCAAGAGGCCAAGGTTACCCTAAGTGGATGCTCGGCTTGAGGGCACAGAAGCTCTTCCGGCCCTGCATCTGATCTCTGGCCCTAACCGCCCAACCTGAGGTCTGCCTGTATTACTGTCCTTGCCTCTAGTGGAGTAGCTACACAGCACCCAAGATGCCTGAACCCAGTGGGCAGCCATTCTAGTTTGGGGTCCTCCCTTCCACTACCATCCTTCAGCAGCGAGGGTACCGCGGACTTTGTACACACCACACGTTACCTTCTTGGGGCTCTTCAAAGAGAGCAACTCAGCGGGCTCACAGTTGCGTCTTGCACAGGCCTTCGCCTGCAGTAGGGTGGGCACAAAACACACATGCTAGGTGCTGAGTGAAGGGGAAGCCCCACGAGCACAGGAAAGTGTGCGACCCTCAGCAAGGGACAGCAAGGTAACAAGGCATGTGCTTGCTGGCTGGAGTGCCTCTCATTCCACTCCTTCATTTTGAAATGTGCGCTCTGACCAGAATCCGGGGTGTGTGTCAGTTTGATGCCTCTGTGGTGTTCAGTCCCAGACCCTGAACCTCTGAAGCACTGGCCGTGGTATTCTAAGCTACAGTGTATCCTCCTTTTGAGACTGACTTCTCCAAATGCCCAGAGCTGTTTACATTTTTCTCCAGCATAATCATCTCTTAGCGAAGCCGTTGATCCCGCAGCACTTCCTCTGAGGAAGTGTGTTCTGTGGCCAGCCTGTTGAGCGGGACTGCCCAGCGCCCCTCTTGGGGACTGCCTCTCTCCTGAGGCTTTCAGCGCCTCCGGCCTCCTGGTCTCTCTAGTCGGGCCCCCCACCCCCACCCCGTCTTGTCCATCTAGTCTGTCTCGCACAGGTGACACCATGCAGAGCAGGTTCTTGTTTGCTCTCTTGAACTGCCTCTGCCTGCTTCTTTCAGCTCTGCTTGTGAGTGGCGCACAGCCTGACTTCTGAACCTTGAGGATTGCCCTTACCTGCTACATAAGCCCATTTATAATCCCTGAGAAGAAAGTGGGGTTACTCTTGGATTTGAAAAAAAAGAGCTGGTAGAAGTCAAGGATGTTTGCGAAGATGTTGTGTAGAGAACAGCCGTGGGAGGTGTGTGACCCTCCGGCGCAGAGTCAACTCGTGCCCCTATCGAAGGCCTGGGCTCCCCGAGCTGCAGTCTCCAAGGCTCCGTGTGGGTGCAGGTGTCCCTGGCCCTCTCTGCATTGCTCTGTGGCTGTGGGGACTCAGGTGACCAGTGCAAGGAAATGCTAATATTCTGGCTACTGCTGCTGCTGTGAGTAATGAACTTCTTGATTTCTGGGAGGAAAAAAACTACTAATTTACAAGACTGGAAATCTTGCGACACTTTTCAGTATTACTTCCATCTCCCTGAGGCCTGATTAAGCCATCACCTGAAATCCAACGCAGGACAAACCTGGAGATTTTGAGACTTTTCTTAGAAGACCCAGTTCTAGGTTTCTCTGGTTCTCCTAGAGGATCTGTGTGCCCGTCTCTGATTTCCAGAGAACTAGTTTGGAGCTTAGGTTAGGACCTGCGGCCAGGCCCTTGCTGAACCAGTTGTTTGGTGTGCGTGGGGGGTGGGGGTGGGGCAAAGGGCGTGCCTACCCCCCTGTCTACAGCTTCCTGCTTCCAGGTAAGTTACTGGTTACACTCGGGAGACTGTGAGGAAACTTGTCCAGGTGTCGAACCCGGGCCCTGACCCTACACCAGAATTAGTAGGCCTTGCGGAGAGATGGACCACTGGGCCTCTGGCCCACGATAGGCTCCTCTGCTTGCAGGGCACACTTGTCAGTGCTCGTGGGTAGACCCAGCCGAGTTCAGCCAGCATGTACTTCCTTTATCAGCACGGGAGGCCTGGCAGTTACAGCCAGCTGTTAACTTCGTATTTCTGCTCCACAGCCTCAAAGTGAGGTCTTTCTTGCACAGAACAGCTTTGGGAATGATAGGCTGCTTCTTCACACTAAATGGGCTCCATACCTGTGGGAGGGGATTGAGGTAGAGAGCTGTTTTTCTGTGGTGACGGTACAAAAACCACAGATGCTTTGAGGGCAAGCAGCCAGGCATTGTGTTTTGAGCCTGATGTGTAAGGTTAGTGGTTCTGAGTAAGCGTGGTATTAGAGAGGGGGAAGAAAGGGTAGGTTCCATTGTAGCAATTAATTGGCCTTTAGAGCTGGAGACAGGGTGGGAGTTGATTGGCTAGTGTTTCACGCAGGTTTGACTGGGGGAGATGGAGCTGTAAGAGGAATAATTGTCATCACCCTTCGTGTTTGTGTTTGCATTTAGTGTCCACCGTCACAGGGAGACCTCTGCCGCCCGGGACTGAGACACCCAGCCTTTCCTCAGGCTGAAGCTGCCGGGTGTTGAGGGACCAGCTAGATGTCTTCTCACAAAGGACCTGGGGGAGCCCAGGGCAGCGGGGCTCCTGCCAGCACCCGGGAAACGGACACAGTGGAGCTGGCGGAACTGGGACCCCTGCTAGAAGAAAAGGGCAAACGGGGAATTGCCAACCCCACCAAAGTAAGTTGTCTTCCCAGGAGTCGCTCCCTCCATCAGGATCCTGGTGTCTCCATTGTTCAGGGTCTCATCTCCCTCCCGCCCAGAGGGGTCAGAGTGCCCCAGGTGGCCTCACCCCAGCCTGCTCAAGCTGTAGGATAAGCACCTTCTCGCCCGTGGGTCTCTCTTTCCCACTGTCATCTTTGAGGCCTCAGTGCTTAGCACAAGGCCTGAGATCCACCCAGTAACCAGTAGACATCTGAATAAGTGAGGGACGCAGTCAGGATGAGGTTCAGCATCATGTAACAGACAGAAATCTCTGTGGCCTGCTGAGACAGGAGTCTCTCCCAGGAAAGAACTCTACAGAGACCTGGCCAAGTCTGTGCCACTGTCACGCGCCTGTCTCGCTCCTCCTTCACTCGTAATGTCGCCCATCACACCCACACAGAGGCCACCACAGGGGAGGAAGGGGAAGTGCCTCGTGGCACTGTCATTTCCGTCCATTGCCGTCCCTGGGTCTGGGACTTGTTACGAGTCACATTGAGCTGCGGCAGAGGTTGTGCAGCCTTTTCTTTGGGCCTGAGTCACATTGCCACCCTGACCAACACCAAGGGCTCTGTCACTGAGGACGAGAGAGTGTGGCTCTTGGGCTAGGCAAGCAGGAGAGTGTGTCAGAGAGGGGCTGTTTGCCACCGGGGACCCTCAGCAGGAGGGGAGAAGACAGCTCAGGGAGGAGCTGAAGTGCCGGGCTGTCCTACACAACTCAGAGTCCTGGGGTGGAAGGAGGCCCCGTGGTGGGCAAGTGCCCCGCAGGTGCAGTGTGTCCAGGCTTTTTCCTGTGGAAGCAGAGCCACTGGACTACGAGGTGGCCGATCTCTGAGATGGTCATCACTGGGTGGTCGGGGGAGGCTGAGAACCGCTGTTGTAGAGACAGGGGCGGGGAGGGCATCCAGAATCTTGAGTGCTTTGGGGGCTGCTGTGCTAACCCTGTGTCCCCGCACTGTGGCCAACCCCCCCCCAGCCCGTCCATGTGTGCCGAGTCGAGCTCTCACTGCGGCACGCACACGGTGTCAGTGACCCTGGACGAGAGCCTGGGAGCTAACTGCCGGTTGTGCTCTTAGAGGAGAGGCCCCAGGCCCCGTGGCAGCAGAGAGGCCAGGCACGGGACGCTGAGTCTGGGTTTCCCGGCTGTGTCTGGGCTGTGTCTGGTCCGAGGCGGTGTGCTTCATGGCCTGACTGCTGGGGTTGTTTGTGGTTGTTTCTGGATGCAGGCTGAAGAAGAGCAAGCGTGCCCTGCGCCCCAGGAGGAGGAGGAGGAGGTGCGGGTCCTCACGCTTCCCCTGCAGGCCCACCATGCGATGGAGAAGATGGAGGAGTTCGTGTACAAGGTGCAGCCTGCAGGCATCTGCCCTGGGGGGGTGGGCGGGGCAGCGGCTTGGCTGGGGGGTCCCAGCTGGCAGGCCTGCATTGGGCTGAAGACCTTTAACTCTATGTGTGGATTTGTTTTTGCTTAAAGTGGAGTAAATCCAGGGGAAGGTGGGCAGGTGTTTACTACCAGGAGTGTTAGGCACTGTTCAGAGTACGTGGATCCCTTTGGCAGGCATCGCAGAATTTAAATGGGATGCAGTCACATGGGCTCCTTACTGACACACGCAGTGGGGTTAGTGCCTGGCTGCAGCGGGCTTTAGTAAAGTGTGTCAGCTAAGTGGTGACGAGCAGCAAGAGCATTCCGACGTCTGCAACACTGATGAGTGAGACTCCCTGTGACCCCTTTGGTGACGGTCACAGCTCTGACCCTGCTGTGGCGAGTTGCTCGCGTTTATAATTGAAGGGATGGGGAATTGTAGCTGCAGGTGAGTGGAAGTGAAGTCAAGTCCCCTCTGCCCCCTGGGCCCTGCCCACTGTCCATTGTCCGAGGCTGCGGACCCTGCTCTGGAGACGCACCGTCCCCGCCCAGGGAGGCCTTCCCGTCTGCAGGGAAAGCCGAGCAGGGAGCAGCCAGAGCCCCGGAGAGGGGTGCTGAACGGCGTGGTTGTAAAAAGCCGCGTGTGTAATTCCTTTTTTCTATTCACTATACTCACTTAGTTTTGCAGTCTCAGGCAGCTTGCGGGAGGTCCTGCCGTGCTCCCACTAGCATGTCCAGGGGGACTGATGTGACATGCAGCGCTAGGAAGGTGGCCGGGGTTCCATCAGTTCTGTGGTCGCCGCTCTCGTGCTGGATTCCGGGTCTCCAGGTCCAAGCCGATGTCCGCCCCCTGCTCCCTAAGCCCTCCAGGGTCTGCCCGCCGTCCTCCCCTGCCCCTTGTCCTCAGGAAGGCCGTGCTCCCTGGGCCCTGCTTACAGAGAAGTATGCAGTCGGCCCTTGAACAACAGGTGGGGGCGCCAGCTGCCAGCACCACAGAAACAGCCGCGCACCAGTGGGCTGGTGCAGCCCCCGAGGTGCTCAGGGCCGACTCTTGCAGGTCTGGGAGGGCCGCTGGAGGGTCATCCCGTATGACGTGCTCCCTGACTGGCTGAAGGACAACGACTACCTGCTGCACGGCCACAGGCCCCCCATGCCCTCCTTTCGGGCCTGCTTCCGGAGCATCTTCCGCATCCACACCGAGACTGGCAACATCTGGACCCATCTGCTCGGTGAGTGATCGCGGGCTGGAGGTGCTTTGTTTTGCCTCCTTAAGTGCCACAAGAAGGAAGAGGAACCGAGTTGTTCTGACCGATTGAAAGCTGGCATTGTACCTCAAAATTGCTGGTGAGCTTGGTTGACTCTTGGTCATTGATCGTGAAGGTGACCGCAGGAGGGGACTAGAAACGGGAGAAGAAAATGGAACTGGGTGTTCTTGTGATCCCTGGGAGAACTGCCCAGCGTGGAGACGTCCCTTCCGTTTCGTGAATTCCCACAGTCACAGCTAAATGCCAGTGGTTTGTCTTTTTTAAGATTTTGTTTGTTTGTTTGTTTGTTTATGAGAAAGGGGAAGAGAGGGAGAGAGCCCTTAGTGTGTGGTTGCCTCTCGTGCATCCCCTACAGGAGATCCAGCCTGCAACCCAGGCACATGCCCTGACTGGGAATCGAACCAGTGACCCTTTGGTTCACAGGCCAGCGCTCAGTCCACTGAGCCCCACCAGCCAGCACACCAGTGTTCTTTAAAGTGACCTTTCTGCCTGGGTTTGTGTGACTGCTGCCACTTTCTCCTGAGCTCTGGGCTGCAGCTCTCATAGCTAAACCTGCCGTGTTAGTCCTGATTTCACACCACCGCCATCGAAATGCACACACCCCTTCTTCCTCCTCCAGGTTTCGTGCTGTTTCTCTTTCTGGGGATCTTGACCATGCTCAGGCCAAACATGTACTTCATGGCCCCCCTGCAGGAGAAGGTGGTCTTCGGGATGTTCTTCTTGGGCGCCGTGCTCTGCCTCAGCTTCTCCTGGCTCTTTCACACCGTCTACTGTCACTCAGAGAAAGTGTCCCGGACTTTTTCCAAGTGAGTGAGAGACCCTTCATCAGTGGGCAGAGTCCCAGCCTCGAGGTCACGTCCTGCCATGCCAGAGCGCAGGTCTTCTGTGCTGCGGGTATGGTAGCGGGAGAAGGCCCTTCTCTTAAATCCTTTGTGACACGGTCCGCGCAGCCTCCTCCACAGCTGCAGCCTGGCTGTGGGACACATTTCCCACCTCCACGGCACTGTCTGTGTAAACCGTGGGTGCAAGGGGCTGCTCTCTGAGGCCGTGTGACCGAGCTAGGCAGGCCATGGTGGCCTGGCCTGTGCTGTATTCTGCTGAGGTCCTTCCCACAGCTAAGGAGCTTATCTCCGCTGCCCACGCACTGCTGGAAGCCCCAGATGTCCGCCGTCTGGTGCCTCCCACAGTCCCCAGCCCTGAGCCTGGGGTTCCACGTCTGCTTGTGTTTGTTACTGTTGGTGTGGATAGCAGGCTGTTTTTATCGCTTGAAAGTCGACTAAAACAACAGTGCTCCTTACAACACTACTCCCAACATCAGGGTTTGCTTTTAGAACTCCGCCTATCAGAGCTGGCGGTATTCAGAGCCCTTCCTGAATGTAAGCTGGGAACCAGCTGGGTTATGCCAGAGCTCCTGAGTGGAAGGGCCCACTGGGGGACGTGGCTGTTCACGACTGAGGGAGAGGCAAGGCTCTGTGGTTGGGACTCTTAGAAACTTTGCCACTGCAAAGAGAAGTGCTTGACCTTGTGGGGCTTGGATCCAGGCTACAGATAGGAGACAAAGGATGGTCAGATGTGGGCACAGGTGAAAACAGGAAGGACCTCTTCGTTCCTCCCACTGATGCGGTTCGATTTCCGTGGCTCTTTTCCAGACTGGATTATTCAGGGATCGCTCTACTGATCATGGGGAGCTTTGTCCCCTGGCTCTACTACTCCTTCTACTGCTCCCCACAGCCACGGCTCATCTACCTCTCCATCGTCTGCGTTCTGGGCATCTCCGCCATCATTGTGGCGCAGTGGGACCGGTTTGCCACTCCTAAACACCGGCAGACAAGAGCAGGTGCGTAGGACGACCACGTAGGTCTCACAGCTATTTGGACCTTGACCCTAACAGGCTCGACTTTGGGCCCTAAGGTTTGCATTTTGAGGACCCCACTCAAGCCCTGGCTGTGTTTGGAAGTCTCAGAGCAGTGTGGAGTTTCAAGCACGTTGTCCCCGTGGGTTTTATGTTAGTTACTTAGTAGTACGCCCACGGGACTCATACAGACCGAGGCTGCCAGCTAGCTGCTGTCGTCTGTGGTTCAACGGAATTAGAAGACACACACAGCACAATCTTCTCAGTGGCTGAGTCCTAGGCACTCGGTCCGGGGTTGGACTGGAGCCACCTGAGCTGGTTCCTGAAGGAACCAGAGGCTTGGCGTGAGCTCAGCGCTCGTCACCAGCGGTGCCATGGCTACAGCATGAACGTCGTTGGGTTGTTGCGCCCAGACCCTCGTTCTTGCAGCAACAGAGCAGCGACCTGTTTAGATTGTTTAGGACCTGGCGTGTTGTAACCTTCAGGTAAAAGAATTAAATAGGCACCAAGCATCGCCCTCATGCCAGGCATGGTGCAGTCGCCAGGGTGTCTGCAATAGTGGAGGAGGCGGTCCCTGCCATCCAGCCATGTGTGGTGGGTGGGGCCACAGGTGTCTGTTCTTTTCTCTTCTGAGTTGTCTGCCCCCGCAGCCTCAACAGCTTCTACCCGTGTGTCTCTCCCTCCTCAGGAGGTCAGAGTCCTGGGTCCTTAGGTCTTAATGTTCTTCCTGGGAAACCTGTCCACTCCCCTCTGCCTCGAAGCTGCCTGAAGCTTTGTCGTCTATTCCCAAGTCAGCCACCAAAGGGTTTGGGCCTGTCCTTTTTGCCCAGGCTTCTCAGCAAACAAGACCACGAGGCACTGGCTTTGGGTGCTGCCTAGAGAGTAGTGTCTGTGGGAGCCCTTTCTCAGCCCCGCTCCCGTCCTGGATGTCGGAGAGATGCGATGCCTGCTGACTGTTCTCCATCGTGTGGCCACGTTTCCTGAACAGATGGCTATTACCATGGACATCTGTACTCCAGAGCAGGGCAGTAGTGTGCTCCTCATGGTGGCCGTGTCCCCGCGTCTGACGGCCTTGTGTCTGCTCTGTGCAGGGGTGTTCCTGGGCCTTGGCTTGAGTGGTGTCGTGCCCACCATGCACTTTACAATCGCCGAGGGCTTTGTCAAGGCCACCACGGTGGGCCAGATGGGCTGGTTCTTCCTCATGGCCGTGATGTACATCACCGGAGCCGGCCTCTACGCCGCTCGGATACCTGAGCGCTTCTTTCCGGGGAAGTTCGACATCTGGGTAAGGAGCACGCTGGCAGCGGCGCCCAGTGGAAAGCCTGAGTCGAAGGCAGTGAGAGTGACGGGCCCGTGTGCTGTTTGGGGAGCAGGGATGAATTTGGGGGCAGTAACCGATAGGAACATTTTACTGTATTTCTGACATGACTTTTAGAAAATTTTCTACAACAGATATATCGTTTGTTTTAACAGTAATGAAACTTCACAGAGAAAGTGGACGAGGTGAGAGCTCTCTTCTCATTTCTGATCCCTCCTGAGGGTTGTCTCTTGTCCCCACAGTTCCAGTCACATCAGATTTTCCACGTCCTGGTGGTGGCAGCAGCCTTCATCCACTTCTATGGGGTCTCCAACCTCCAGGAGTTCCGCTACGGCCTGGAGGGCGGCTGTACCGACGACTCCCTCCTCTGAGCCTCCTGCCCAGGGCCAGAGGGGAACTTCCCAAGTGCTTTTAAAAAAAACTTCTTCGCTGAAGTGAGAAGAGGCGTCCAAGTTGTCTGTTTCTAGAAGAAACCTCTTAGCGAATTCAGTGCCAGCCAGGCTTCAGCCCACTCCCTAGCCCCCTGGGGTGGGGGCCTCAACTTTCCGGGTCCCTCACTGAGGAAGGGGGTATCCGCTTGGCCATGGCCCTGGGCAGTCCCTCCTCAGCAAGGCGACTCGGTCCCCTTGCACCGAGCACTGGGGCTCCTGTGAGAGTTTACCTTCCTCCAGCCAGTTTGAGGAAGAGTGACAGACTGGGACTCTGGGGAAATCCTGTTTCTGGAAGACAACGTCCCCCTCACCCCTGTCCTTACTTTGTAACCTGGCTTAGAACAGGCCGCCCGTTTTGTAGCACACTTTGCAGAAACGATGGTGCACCGGTCCCGTCTTTCTGGGGCCTGGACCCGCTGACGGCAGGAAGGACAGTCACCAACTTGGATGTAGCCCGGCTAATCATGGGAGTGTGTCCAGGCTTCAGATAAGTTGAGTTTTAATTTTTTTCTTGGCAGAGTAATGTAAAGTTAAAATGGGGAAAGATATTTAATATTTAATACTGAGCTTTAAAAAGAAATCTGCTATCGTTGCTGTGTATCTTGATGCAAAGACTATGATGATAATAAAAGGAAGTACAGAAGACAATTAGCATTCAAGATTTAACACATGTGGTCTCAGCTCTTTGCACATAACTCCGGAGGGTTAAAACTGGGAAAGTCATCTCAGGTTCTGCTGAGGCACAAATTTGAGTCCCAGGCATTGACAGGTTGGCATGTGAGCCAAGGAAGGGACCCCATTGAATTTCTAGCATCAGCTCCTCCACACAGCCTTACTCTCCTCTGCCTAATGCACAGAGTTTTACTAGAGAAACTACTGTGCTAAAGTATTATCTGACACATCCCTGCGAAGATGAAGGGCCTGCTGCCTGTCACTCCAGGGTTTCGTTCTCTGAGGATGGCCTTGCTAAAGGGTGTCCCATCAGGAGGACGTTATTCCCTGCCTTCCTGTGCCTTTGCAGCCATCTTGGCCCGGGGTGACAGTGCCCCCGACCCCCTGCCGTCCCGGCAGGCCCTTCTGAGCTAATGCGGGCAGTCTTCGTGAGTTACAAAGATGGGCTCCTTACAGGGGGAGTTTGTACAGCGGGGGGATAAATGATCCTCTAAAGAAAACAATCCAGCTAGGCCGACAAACAGGACCATTCTCAACTTCAAGTGGTAGTCGGGGAAACGCAAATGAAAACCAGAGCGATACGCCGTTTCACTGCCAGGTTGGCACAGGTTAAAAACCCCAAGTGTTGCGCAGGTGTGGAGCAGACCAGGAATGATGTTGGTGGGGCCGGTTCGTGTGACGTGCAGACTGCGTGCACACGGGGTGCCACGTCCAGACATCTCGTGAGACACCTTAGGAGGAGCATCTGAAATTCATCCTGAGTTACTTCATCTTTAAAATACCGGTTCTGACCCCCTGAATTGTTTCATAATCCATTTAATGGCTCACAACCCACACTTGCAACACCACTACCATTGAGGAACTTCACTTGCATCAGAAAATTCACTGCAGCCAGAAGGAAGCAACACACTGCACTCCAGCCAAATGTCCAGACTGTTGAATGGGGGAGTAAATCGGACTTATATGTAACGAAACACTATTTAGCAGTGAAGGTTAATGACGGTGACAAGCAACTTACAGGACATAACTCGTCCAGTTGCATTTATGTAAAGTTCAGAAATTTGCAAAACTAATGATAGTTTAAGGATACGCATACGGTGAGAATTTGAAAAGGAAATACTAATCCTGAAAAAATGGTTACCCCGAGGCAAGAGCAGGAAGAGAGGGACACACAAGAGTGTCTCAGGGCTGTAGCTCACATTATTTCTAACTAGATGGCGGGGACCTGGGTGTTCCTTAGGCTGCGGTCATTTCTCTTGCATATGTGTAATAAGTATATTTAATAAAAAACGATTTTAAGTTTTAAAAAAGACTTGAGCTGATAGCAGAAGCCACAATCGTTCATACGTGCTGTGTGGCCTGCAGTGGGCAGTTGGTGGCAGCTGTGTCCTATGGAAAGGGTGTGTAATCTGGTCACCGTCCTCCCTGCCTAGCACTGCAGGCATCCAAGTTTGTGGCCACTCAGTCCCGTCTGGTCCAACCCGTCCCATTTCCTACACGAGGGAGCACGGAGCTCTACAGCAGGTGGTGAGGTCCTGAGGTCCTGTGCGGGGCAGTGCGGGAGGAGTGAATGATGAACTGGGATGAGAGAATTAAAGCTGAGAATCTGAGTCTACCCCTTTCCTACCTAACATCTCTACCTGGAAAGCATCCATTTTCAGTTAAAAAATAGAACTTTGGGAACATTAATAAACTCTTAAATTATGGCAAATTTGTAATATCCAAAGAACCTGTTCAATGCTGTTAGTTGGCTCCTCAGGGAGCATATGCCAAAATTAAATGTGCGAGGATTTTAATTAGGGGAAATGTGTAAAAGAAAATACGAAGGGGCCAGAGAAGGCCGGCGACCCTTTAGACTCTGCCTGGCTGGTTTAGAGATTCTCGAGCTGCACTCTGTGGACCTGATGCAGTTGCAAGGCCCAGTCCTTTACTGGAACCTTTCAGTGGCTAAAACACTCAGAGTCAGCCAGAACATGCTAGGACCCTACCCCCTGAAAACAACACAAGCCTGAACTAGTCCCCTGGCTGTGTTGTCGTTGCTGGCAGCTTCTCCACCTTTTTTTCCTGGAAAAGCCGGGGGCACAGACTAAACAAAGCCTCTCTTATTAAGTTCCTTCTCACGTTGGAACATTTTTTTTGATTTCGCATTCACATCCAGAAAACAAGGATCATTTTCAAATTGTACATATTTTTAATTCACGGGAAAGTTCAAAAGGCACAAAAAGGCAAAAAAAAAAAAAAAAAAAAAAATCCCGAAACAGTCCCCTACCCGTGGACACTGACATTCTCGATCCAACCTACCAACGACCTGCGCGCACACCATGGTACGAGAGTACAAGAGTGGCTACGAGGGATGGATTCTTCAGAACCGCTGAAAAGGGACATCTGCATGCATGGTTTCAGTGAATTTTTCCAAACTGCCCCCTGTAGAGCCTGCACCTATCCTGCACTCGCGCCCACGACGTCAGGGGTCCTTTTAGACCAGACTGATGACGTGAAAGATGGAAACACTGTAAAATTAGGTTGCTACCCCCTCAGCCACGATTTTATTACCCTAAGGCATCAAAGGCCCCACGGAGGAAAGGAACCTTGTCCCCACCCCCGGAGCCACTAAGATAACTGCGCCCAAGTCGGTAAGAACCCACCTCCCTAGGGTGCACGCGGAGAGGGGCGCCGAAGATCCAGGCGTCCACCTTGCAGGGACCGCGGGTGCTGGCGGGTCCCCTTGTGATGCACGCGTGCTGAGGTCAAGGGCTCGGGGTCGGCGGGTTCCCACACGGCGGCCACCGTGGGCCATGGCTGCGGGAACCTCGTGGAGGGAGCCTCGTGGTTTTTCTCGAGGGCAGCCGGTTCCCGAGTCCCCAACGAGGAAGACATTTCCCCCCTCAGCTCCACGGCTCAGGAACCCCCGGCATCCTCCGAGGACCCCAGAATACCCACAGTCTGCCAACCCCACCCTGACCTTGGGCCTCGGCTGCTAGGCCCCGGGGCCTGCAGGTCACGTGATGACGTAGCATCATGGGACGCGTCCCTGACGGGAGGGGTGCGCCCCCCCCCTGCGCCAAACGTCATCACGTCGCGCTGCTGCGGGCCGACCGGGCAAGACGTGTGCTGTGACGGCTCCAGAGCCTCGGTCCTGGCAGCGCCTGGGCTTTCTACAGCCTGAGCCGCCTGGGCTGCGCCCTCTCGTCCCCACCCGGCGGGCCTCCGCAGGTGAGCCGACCGGGAGGGCGGCGCTCGGCCACTGTCCCAGTCCGCCGGTCGGGCCCTGCCCCGTGTCTCCTCCCTCCGAGGGGACCCCGGAGGGACAGTCAGCCAGCGGCACCAGGTGTTGTCCGGGTCCTACCCCGCCCCCCCCGTTTCCTCCCCTAGGTTGGAGCCGTTCTGGAACCGGACCGGTGGTTTCGGAAGTTCTGGGAGGGGTACTGCTGTCTTCGCCCGGCGAAGGTGCAGCCCAGTCCAGGCCGAGCCCGCGGGACCCCGGGAAGGCTCCACACCCCTTGTCTCTGTTCAGACCCTCCTCCTCCTCCTCCTCCGCAGCGGCGCCCAAGTGGGTAATCACCGTCTGCTTTGGTGACTCACCTCCTGTTCCCTAGGGCCGATTCCCCTGCAGGGGCGTCGGGGATAATGACCAGGCACCCGCGAGGATTCAAGATGTCATTACGGTTGTGGTTTGTGGACGCTTATGATTATTTTCTTGAATCATTTCAGAAAGTTTTGGGTTACAAATGAGATAGAGTCTCTTAATAACCACCTTACTTCATTCCTCAAAAGTGGAAGAAAAAAACATAGTATGACGAGAGCTTGTCAACAATCGAGGAAGTACTTCTTGCATTGATTTTTTTAAAACATAATCTATCGCCAAGGTCATTTAGCTGACGTGTACAGGTGAACTTTGCAAGTGACTGGCTATGGCAGAAAATTAGTAGTGAGTTTTGATACATTTCTGCCTTAATAAGGCTCTTTGTTTCAGTATGGGAGGGTTTCTGTAAATACTGACTTGCTGATGTTGATGGACATCAACTAATAATGTAGAGGAGGAAGACAAATCCAGTGCAAGCCCCCAGACAGGCCTGCGTGGTGTCTCTTGGTGAGTGTAGGTGTTTTGGGAAGTGTTGGCACATAATTCTTTGCCTACTTCTCTAGAAAAAAGTTTATTTTCACTGACTCTAGCTTTGACTGCTCGAAGGTGAATGTGCAATTTTTCTTCTCTAATATTTGTTTCCTACACTTACTGTACACCTGCCGGGGTAGAAAGCTATGCAGCGCAGGGGCCCCACCCCCTGAATGCTGGCCCATTTAACCTGCTGACAGATGGGGTCAGTGATACTGGCACACGCCACTGAGCAGCGTCATCTTCACCGTTCGGTCGTTTGCAACAACAGCCTTGTGCAGGTCTGTGTGCTGATGACAGCGAACGTCAGGGGCGGGGCACTCATGCTGCTGGGCTTAGAGGCAGGAGATCATCCTCGCGATCGGTAGTGGCCCGACAGTGGTGGTAATGCCAGGAACAGGATGCTCTCTACTCGGAGTTCGGTTCTGAGGGAGCTTCCTTAATTTGTAAATCTACTCGAAAATGATCCGTTTCTCCACTCCTTCAAATGTGCTCATTGTGCACTGGCCGGTGTGGCTCCATGGGTTGGGCATCATCCCAAGAACTGAAGGGTCGCCGGTTCGATTCCCTGTCAGGGCACATGCCTGGGTCGCTTGCAGGCCAGGCCCCCAGTTGGAGCAAGAGGCAACTGGTTAGCGTTTCTCTCTCACATCAGTATTTCTATCTTTCTCCCTCCCTTCCCTCTCTCTATAAATAAATAATAAAATCTTCAAAAAAAGATAACTACTCAGATGTGCTCATTGGTTTTTCCTCTTGTACTTCCAGAATCCAGGAGCCCCTCCCGCGTGTCCCCGCACCGCTCGATGGGAGGCGCCATGGCCCCCAGAGACATCATGACAAACACGCATGCCAAGTCCATCCTCAACTCCATGAACTCGCTCCGGAAGAGCGGCACCCTGTGCGATGTGACCCTGCGGGTGCAGCAGCAGGACTTCCCCGCCCATCGGGTCGTGCTGGCCGCCTGCAGCGACTACTTCTGTGCCATGTTCACCAGCGAGGTGAGGCGCCTGCCCGGGATCTCCTCTCCCCAGGGAAAGGAGACGTTAGACGGGGCGGCGGTCGATGGGCGGGCCCTGCTCACATGCCTGCACCTCAGTTGTGTACATTAGGGACAATAGTGACACATAATGACATTCAGTTACTGTGACGGTTATTTCACAAAACTACGTACAAGATGCTTAGAACAGTGCCTGGCGTGTGGTAGCACACACAATGTCAGGTTTGGGTTTTACTTGTTTTTTAAATGTTTTCCTGTTTTCCTCCCTGTAGAGGTTACTATTTTAAAGTGAATGCTGGGGAAAATCAGGAGGAAGGAAGGACAGAGGAGTGGGGTTTGGCCCCCACACTACCCCACTTAACAGTGCGTGAAGCAGGGCAGCCTTCACTCTGCCGATGCGGGTTTTAGAGTGATGTCCAGCGAGAGCAGGAGGGCTTGGCGAGGGCTGTGCAGGTGTGTGGAGTCGCACCTGGAAAGGCGCTGGCTCTGGGGATAAGCAGTTAACAAAGCGGGTGAGGAGGAGGTTGGCCTGACCAGAGAGAAAGTGGTGCTCACGAAGGTCACAAGAGACTGCTTTAGGAGCCAGCGGAACCCTTAAAGTGCGCAGAGTAGGGCTGTGGAATACGTTATGGGGTGCCCTTAGAGTGTTGACCAGAGGGGGGTGCTGTTGGGAAAATCTACTCCCCGCCCCCACCCACCGCCAGAGACCTGAGAAAGAGGCTGACAACTCCGTCCTTACCAGTGTTTCTTAGGGGAGCTTACACAGGGGTCCGCCATGTGGTGGGCCCCAAATGGTGATAAGGAGCAGGGCAGGATGGGGGGTCAGCAGCCTGCCGAGTAAGACCAGGGCCTGTTGCAGGACCAGGTAAGGGGTCACCAGAGGTCTCTGAGGGGGTTTTCGGGAACCTAGCAGGGTTTTCAGAGCCCTGAAACTCGTTTTCAAGATCTCAAGTCTGATTTTTAATTTTTAAATAAATTATCTTTTCTTTTCGAGCTTGAGTGTTGAGTACAGTATTTATACCTATGCCTGAAAAGTGGTAACACTTTTTTTTTTTTTTTAAGATTTTTAAATTTATTTTCAGAGAGAGGGGAAAGAAGAGAGAGAACATCAGTGCCTCCTCCCAGGCACGTGCCCCACCTACGAATCGAACCAGCAACCCTTTGGTTCATAGGCCGGCGCTCAGTACACTGAGCCACACCAGCCAGGTCACGCTTTTTAAAAATCTTTTTAACCACTAGTTTTTCTTTCATTAATCCTGTTACCTCAGTGAAGATGTTGCTGGACTGTGTTAGGTGATGGCTATGTCCCATCCGCCCAAGGGCTGTGTGTTACCACCTCATTTTCTTTCTTTCTTTTTTTCTTTTTAACCACCTCATTTCACAAATGAGGAAGCAAGGCCTCAGATGGTCAGCGACTTGCCGAGAGCCCCATGGCTTATGAATGGTAGAGGTGGGATCTAATCCTCCCGTTTCTGACCGGGGCCTAGAGTTTTTCATTGCTGTGCCTCTCGGCCTCTGCAATGCGGACCCGCCATTCTCGGCCTGACTTTAAAGCCAGGGTTTTTGGTGGTGCTCTGAGCCAGTGCTCAGCCCCATGCTGGTGGGGGAGACGTGAGGACCTGACAGGCCCTCTGGCCAGGCCAGTTTTCAACGCTCTTATGCCATGACCTCAGAGGTCCCTGTCCTGTACTGTCCCTCACAGTGTCCGCCCAACAGCCTCAGGAGTGGCAATGGGCTGGGCGTGATGTGCAGGGGGCTAGGCCCACCGGCTCCAGTTTCATGCTGTGCAGCCTCTTCCTGCTCAGCTCAAAGGAAGTGTCTGTGTTCACTCCTGTTCTACACATTCAGCCTTCTGTGTAGACTTCTGTAAAAGAATTCTTTACTTTTTGTTCTGATCAGTGATTATCTTACGGTCCTTTATAAAACTTGACGTTGGTCTCAGAAATGCCAGCTAGTTTCATCTTTATTTGTAAGAGTAACTGTGACTCATAACTCCAAGGAGGTAGCCCACCCCAGTGACTCCGTAGTCCCCAGGCCGAGTCAGACCATGTCTTGCAGAGCGTCAGACAACTCAGCTGTGCGCAGACAGTGTTCCTGCAGAAGGCCCCTTAGACGACCTGCGCGTCCCTGTTTGTCATTGCCATGTGCAGTCCAGGGACAGGGAAGGCAGTGCTGCGGAGTCTGGAGGGTGTGGAGCCGCAGCCCCGGGGTCCCCTACGAGCATGTCTTCCTAAAATTTTGTGTTTTGCCTTAAAAGCTCAGTGGTATGTTCGTGGAAGTGTCGCATTCAATTGTGTGGCATCTGTGTGTTTATACGGAAGCAGTATTTTAAATTATTCACTGGTAAAATTGATATTCCAGGAAAGTGTTGCCTTGCTGTGTGCCCTGGGTCCCACACAGTTCCTCCCCCACTGGAGCAGCTACAAATGCCGTGTTTGCTTTACACAAACCAAACGAAAGAGATCATAATTTTTTGAAGGACGTGTAGTCAGCTAATACTACTAACATCCTTTCAGGTTCTTGGACATGAGATGCTGCCTTTATCTTGGGGAATTCTCACCTCCCTTATCTCACACCCTCTGAATTCTCAGCTTTCAGAGAAGGGGAAACCTCACGTCGACATCCAGGGTTTGACCGCCTCCACCATGGAGATCCTGCTGGACTTCGTGTACACAGAGACGGTGCATGTGACCGTGGAGAATGTGCAGGAGCTGCTGCCGGCAGCCTGTCTGCTGCAGCTGAAAGGTACAGCTGTCGCTCTCATGCACGCCACGGTGGCCCTGGGGCGTTTCAGATGAAGGGGGTCACCTCGGTCACCCGCGTGCTATCCCCGGCACAGAGATTGGCTTGAGCACAGTGGATGGGCCTCTTCCACGTGAGCGTTGGGCCCTTTAGGTCGCTTACGCCGGCTCCGTTCTCAGGGAGAGGGAGGGGCAGGTGGCAGGTGCATTTCCTGCACGTGTGCATCCCCCCAGCAGCCTTGCAGGGGAGGGAGAGGAGGAGCTCTTTGCTGCCCACCCAGGGCGCTGGACAGGCCAGGGGGGCTATTCGTGGGGGACCCTTTGTGCCTTTGACTTTTGAATCATATGAAGTGAGCAGTAAGACCTTTAATTGACACACAGTTAAAAAGTGTAAAGTAAAAGTATAAAGTTTTCCCAGGATTCGCAATGAAGCCCCTTCCTGTACCCGGTCTGCTTTCTCGGCCTCCAGGGACGTGTCTGCTCCGCCCTTGGATGCCTGTCACAGCAGGCGGGGCGTGTGCAGCCAAGCGATCACGTCTTGCCCCGACCTGCTCAGGTAGAGAAATAGGAGACAGTTATTCACATCTCCTACTTTTTCCTGTACTGGAGTCTTTTAGCAAATTAAGGATTTTTTTTTTTAATTTTTCAATTACAGTTGACATCACACATTATATTAGTGTCAGGGGTACAGCACAGTAGTTACACTTACACTACTCGTGAGGTAAATTTCCACGTGGAATAGAAATTAGGTGCATTATGCTGAATTATAGTTGGTTTTATAGCTTGACTCTCAAGCATTTTATAGGCGTTTTTGCTCAGTCATGCAGGTGTCCGGGGAAGCAGTGCCTCTTGCGAAAACAGAGGCCATTGCAAAGGCCTTGCTGGAGGGCATGCTGCACACAGCCCGGAAGTAGGGTGTGAGGTCCTGGAGCATAAACTTTCTAATCTGTTGCTTCGGTGTTCAGCCAGGGTTTCTCTGATATCACGTAGAGAAGATGATGCGATCGAGAGTGGAGACCAGTGCACATCTGGCCGAGAGCCCTGAAGTGCCCACTGTCTGTGTCTGTCCCAGGTGTGAAGCAGGCCTGCTGTGAGTTCTTAGAGAGTCAGCTGGACCCTTCCAACTGCCTGGGTATCAGGGACTTTGCTGAAACCCACAGCTGTGTGGACCTGATGCAGGCTGCAGAGGTGTTTAGCCAGAAGCACTTTCCTGAAGTGGTGCAGCACGAAGAATTCATCCTCCTCGGTCAAGGAGAGGTGGAGAAGCTAATCAAATGCGATGAAATTCAGGTACAGACGTGGCTTCGTGCTGCAGCTTTTTCAGACTGGGCCATTACAAACCTTGGGAAAAGCAAGGTGCAGTTAACTGTGTTTCTGCAGAAGGGTGCCTTGTTTTATTTTGTTTTGTTTTGTTTGAGATTTATTTATACAGAGAGGGGAAGGGAGGGGGAGGGAGAGAAACATCGATGTGTAGTTGCCTCTCATGCGCCCCTACTGGGGACCTGGCCCGCAACCCAGGCATATGCCGAGTAGAACTCGAACTGGCGACCTTTTGGTTTGCAGGCTGGCGCTCAGTCCACTGAGCCACACCAGCCAGGGCTGCACAGGGTGTCTCCGAGTGTGCATGTTGGCTCCACAGGCCTCATTAAATGCCCTTGGAAATGACATGCCAGATGTATTTGCATATTTATGGGAGGGAGTTCACCACCTTCCTGGAGGAAATGTATGTCCCAGCGGCCCAGAATCACTGCTCTGAAGGGTGGATGAAGCAGAAATTGGGGGAAAGTGGGTTTCTCTGTTGCCTCTTCACCTTACAGATGTCTCTCATGCATACCTGAGACAGAGCAGCCACTGTGCTGGGTTCTGTGGATCCAGTTCTTGTTTTCAGAGAAGTGACAGGATGGTGGTGGTAGAGATGTCAAAAAAACCAAAACTGATTTCCATAGAGTGTAATGAGAATAAGGAGCCTGTTCAGAGTGAGGACATTGCATGGAAGAAAGAGAGTGAACCTAGGTGCAAGTTAGATCAAAGAGGAAGGGACGAACGAGGTTGGGGTCCGTGAGCAGGAGCTGGGTCCTGAGTGCCCCATGGGGGATGAGGGAATGGGAGGGCCTGGGCCCCGGGTGGTGCGGCAGCACTCGGTGCTGAGCCCAGCGAGGGAACATCAGTCAGGGCAGCTCCAAGTCATCCCAGTGCCTCCGCAGTTTTTGTGGTGTGTAGGTCTTAGGCTCATAAGACGTCCAGCCTAGAGCTATTCAGTGACAGAACGCCCAGGGCCTTCCCCTCCAGTTGTCCAGGCCTGTCATCTAGTTAGCAGCCAAGTGGTGGGACGAAAGTCCACCTGTTGGTTTTGTTTTCCCAGCTAGGAGAAACTCGATTCTCCAGGAAAGCTTAGAGTTCCTTTTCTGTCTCCCCTCTTGCACTCCTCAAATAACAGTGAGATGAGTTTCAAAGTAGTGGATTCCCAGACATTAGTGGCTCCTCAGTTGAAAGGGCTCCGAGCTCTCCTCCGTGCTGAACTGTTCCTTCCGGGGTCATCGGGGAGATCCTGACGAGCCGCATGAGGTCAGATCACCAGCCTGCGTGAAACCCTCTCCCAGTTCCGGTTGCTCCTAGATAAAGCCCAGTCTCCAGTGCTGTGCCTGGCCCTCGTTTATCGCTGCAGCTGGCCTGTTACTGTCCCCTCCCCCCGCCCACATTCACCCACTGCACCAGCCTCCTCTCGTTCCCCAAGTGGTCAGCGCTGTGCTCCAGGCCAGCACCGTTGAATAGAACGTCCTGGGAGGAGGGGGAGGACCTGTGTCTGCTGTGCAGCTTAGCCCCCTGTCATGTGGCCAGTGGGACTGAGAAGCTGGCTTTTCAGTTTAACCTAATTTTAATGAAGGGAAGTGCAGTTGCAACACGTGGCTGCTGGGCAGTGCGGCTCTGGAGTTTTTGCTTGTGCCCCTCAATCAGCCCTGGCGGCCTCGCCACCCACCAGCCCTCTGCCAACCACTGCTCACCTGTCGGAGTCAGACTCAATCTTGCCTCTGCAGGGAGGCCTTCCCTGACCCATCAGTCGAACCCAGGGGATCTCGTGTTTTTCTGCTTTGTAGCCCCTGTGCTTTTCCTGTGCAGCCCATCACGGCAGTTCGGGAGGGCTCGTTTTCTGGTTGAAGGTGACCTCCCCGCTGACAAGCGCGGCTCTTGTCTGACTTGTCACCACAGTGTGCCTGGCACTTCCTAGGGGTTCAAAGAAGCCATCAAATGCGTGGACATTCTGGAACATTTTCTGTATTCTCGGTTCTTAGGAAAAGTTCACAAAATGGCTTCTTGCTGTAGGTACTGTCACACTCTGAAAGGTGTCCGTCAGAGTGCACTCTGGCTGGTGGGAGGGACGTAGGACTGTCCTCTGCCGTTGCCCTTGGAAGGTCCTAGGTGTCATTGTACCTGCTGCTGCTCCAGGGGAATAGTATCAGTTTCTCAGGGTGTCTTACCTTTTCGGTTTGCCACATGTACACTTAGACCTGGGTGGTTATTACATGTATTGTTTTAAATGGCCCAGGGCCTGGGAATTACTCCAGTGCCAGCTTTGAATAGGGCAACAGAGTGTCCCCAACTCCCTTAGGTTTCAGAAATGACCAGGAAAAGCTCAGGAGTGGGAAACATGTTCAAGTGAAAACCAGCCCGTGACTGAGGGTTCATTAGGCACTATCCATCTTAGATATTTTACCCAACTTGACTACAGTCTTTTTCCTGGTCTTAGTGAGTTATGTGTGAAAAGATTGTTTTCCCACGAATCCAGCTGCTTTTGGCAGGTGGGAAATAATGGCTGGGGGCGGGGGGGACTAGGAAGGGAAGAGCAATCACGGCCACCTTCCGAGCTCGCTCAGCAGTCGGCGGAGCAGAGGTCCGCGAGGGCGAATTGAGTGCTGCGTTGGCAGGTGGACTCTGAAGAGCCGGTCTTCGAGGCCGTCATCAACTGGGTGAAGCACAACAAGAAGGAGCGAGAAGAGTCCCTGCCTGACCTGCTGCAGTACGTCCGGATGCCCCTGCTGACCCCCAGGTACATCACCGACGTCATAGACGCTGAGGTGAGTCACAGGAGACACACAGGACCCCAAACCTCGAGTATCTCCTGTCGCTAAATGTTGTGGCCTCACCTCGGTTTTTTAAATCATTTCTGGAAACCGACAGCGTACTTACTACCAGCAGCCTCCCGGAGCCACAAGGTTTTAGAAACTGGTTTCTGTATTGAGAAGTTAATTATCAGTACAACTTAATCATCAACGTGCTGTTTACACTCACAACATTAGCGGTGGCCGCAGCTCACTCTGTTCTCTGTGTGTTCCAGCCTTTCATCCGCTGTAGTCTCCAGTGCAGGGACCTCGTTGACGAAGCAAAGAAGTTTCATCTGAGGCCTGAACTGCGAAGTCAGATGCAGGGGCCCAGGACAAGGGCTCGCCTAGGTAGGCTGGCCCCTTGGCAGCAAACTGCCCCTGCAGGGTGGGGTGATGCGGTTGAAGACAACATTCCCCGGACCATGCAGAGACCTTGTTTCAGGCCTGTGTTTAATCTTGTATTAACTTTGTTAGACAAGTCACTTCAGCCCCACGCCTTCTGCCCTATTTTACATCACTGTGTGGAGGATTAAATGAGATAAAGTGTATGGAAGCATTTCATAAATGGTCAGGTATTGTTCCAGTGTATTTGGAGTCTGTGAGCTGGGAATTTCTTCGAATGCCATGTAGCATGAGGTACGCTGCCCCCCCCGCCCCCCCCCCCCCCCGTCCCCTTTCTGGGTGAGGAAGGAAGGAGCAGCCACAGGTGCACGGCACAGGGCGGGGCAGTGACCTCGCTGGTGACAGGGACAGTGACGTGACCTACCTTTCTCCTCAGGAGCCAATGAAGTGCTTCTGGTGGTTGGGGGCTTCGGAAGCCAGCAGTCTCCCATCGACGTGGTGGAGAAATATGATCCCAAAACTCAGGAGTGGAGCTTCTTACCAGTGAGTGAGGGTGGAAGCTGTTGTGGAGAAGGAGCTCAGGTATCTGGCTCTGGCTCTACGTCATAAGTAGCCCAGCCCTGCAACAGAAAAGCCTGGTGACTGCACAGTGTTCATTACAGCAGGGTCATGCGCACAGTAGGTACTCACTGAGTAGTTATCGACTGATTAGAGTTCGGAGATGCTGGTGGCCCGTGTAAGATGCCACTGTGGCAGCGCCTCCCTGAGCCGTCTCACTCCCAGCATGCTCCACTGGCCGTGCTCTGTCACCCTGAGCTCGGTGTGAGGTCACACTGAGCACAGAAGTTTGTATCTTCCTCACTTCGTGTGTCTCTCTTTCAGTGGGGAATGAAGAGTAATAAATATGAGGAAACGTGGAACTCTTTCCATCAGTCCTCCCGACTTTTAGGGTCATTGAGTCCTTGATTAACAAATCAGGAAACCTTTCACTCTAAGGGTAGATCTCGGTCTGTAGCCCAGAGCCCTGAGGACTAGAAAGGAATGAGATACTGGGATTCGGGAAGCCTTGGAGTGAGGCAGGCAGGCAGAAGGCTTAATGTTCGCGCAGCTGGCAGGCAACTGAGGATGTGCCTCCGCCTGAGGGGCTCCTGCTGGCCAGTGAAGAAGCCAAGTTCAGACAGAACTGGGAAGAGAGCCGGAGGGAGGGAGGCTTGCCTGACCCAGGTGCTCTGCGCCTCTTCTTTCCTAACTCCGAAGAGCATCACTCGGAAGAGACGGTACGTGGCCTCCGTGTCTCTGCATGACCGCATCTATGTCATCGGCGGCTACGACGGCCGTTCCCCGCCTCAGCTCGGTGGAGTGTCTAGACTGCACAGCAGATGAGGATGGGGTCTGGTACTCCGTCGCCCCGATGAACGTCCGGCGAGGCCTTGCTGGCGCCACCACCCTGGGAGGTAAGCTTGGTGTGCTGGGCAGAGCTTCCACTGTCGCGGCCGGCTCAGGGGTCATCCCTTCCTGTTGTCTGGCGGGAGCATGAAGTGGGGGCACTGGTGAGGTCAGATACTCCTTTGGCTTTGGAAACAGCCGTAGTATCAAAGCTGTTCAGTGGGCACAGGCACTTCAATGCCGACAGCTTGGTGGATCAGCTTGCAGCATAGTGAGGGGGACGTCTGCTTGTGGACTTGGGTGAACTGCGCTGCTCTTTGAGAGCTTGGAGGATTCCGTCCAACCCCACTGTTTTTACACGTCTTGACTGTTTTCATCCTTCCTGACAAGATTTAATTGACTTATCCCGTAGAAACACTTTGTTTTTGCTCCCAAACACTTGAAGGACTTGTGGGAAATTGGTGAAGAGTGATCAGAAATCTCTCCTTCTCTAACAGTCTGTGATTTGTTCATTCGGAGCAGATATGATCTATGTCTCTGGAGGCTTCGATGGCAGCAGGCGTCACACCAGTATGGAGCGCTACGACCCCAACATCGACCAGTGGAGCATGCTGGGAGATATGCAGACAGCCCGGGAAGGCGCGGGGCTGGTGGTAGCCGGCGGAGTGATCTATTGTCTAGGTGCTGAGTGGGGGAGGCAGGGATGGGAAGAGGATGTAAGGGTGGCAGCCTTTGTGGGGGTTGGGCATCCATTTTTACCAGAATTAAGTTCAAAAATGGCCTTGAACTAAAACCCTGGTCTATCCCTGTAGTTCCATAAACTGGGATTATCTTTTCATGGAAGCAGAATGTGGGATGCTATCAGATTTTTCTTTGGATTACTGGAGCTCTTGAGGGAGAGGTGAGGTTGAAGCATCAGTTGGACACTCAAAGAAAGGCAGACTGGGCATCGGTGTCTGGATTTGTCCTTCTTTCTGGAATGGCCTATACTTTGTCTTTCAGGAGGATATGATGGCTTGAATATCTTAAATTCAGTTGAGAAATATGATCCCCATACAGGACACTGGACTAACGTGACACCAATGGCCACCAAGCGCTCTGGTAAGGCCCGTCGGATCTAAGGGACAGGACAGTATGGCTCTCGCGTGTCTGCTTGTGTGGTGGTGGCACTGTCGGAGGACAGAGCCATCAGAGTTGTATCTCCGCCTCACTTCGACTCCAGTGACACACGGGTCGGACTCCGTTCTCCTCACCTGCGTTTCCTCTCACGCAGTGAGAGCAGAGACAGCTTAAACTTCCAAATGGAGCGTGTACTTGAGGGCAGAAACCTTCTTGTTTTATTCGTTTTTATGTCCTTTTCCCCTTTTTGCATCAAAAAAAGTTTTTTAATTGATTGATTTTTGAGGAGAGAAAAACATGGATCTGTGGTTGCACGTACTACACATTCATTGGTTGATTCCCTTATGTGCCCCAACTGGGGACTGAACCCACCACCTTGGCATATCCGGATAGTGCTCTACCCAACTGAACCACCCACTCAGGATCCTCCCTGCATTGTCATGTCCAGCACAGTCTGGTGTCGGCACACGTTAGGTGGACGAGCGCTGACAAGGCCTAACACACCTGCGGGTGCTTCCTGAGGTGCAGGAGCCGGGCCCAGGCCAGAGAGCACCTCCTGTTCTGAGTCACTGTCTCTGGGCAAAAACTGCTCCAGAACCTCAGTCACCTCTCTTCCCTCCACCTTCATTGCCTCCTTTTCCCACTTCTTTTCTACCAATGAAGAAGGTCGGGGTCTGAACGGATGCAAGTGGAAGTGAGAACTGTTTCGATTTTTCTTTCCTCATTTCAACTCCCACCAGAGGGCTGACAGATGGAATAGCCTGTGCTGGACCAATCACATTAGCCCCGTCTGGCTCTAGTGCACGCCCCTGAGCCCCCCGGGAATTCAGCCAGCCCTTGGTGACCACGTCTTCTGTAACTCAGACCCTCACTTCAATGTCAGTAACTTGCTGCACTTTCTCCTCAGGTGCAGGAGTAGCCCTGCTGAATGACCATATTTACGTGGTGGGGGGATTTGATGGCACAGCCCACCTTTCTTCTGTTGAAGCGTACAACATCCGCACTGATTCCTGGACGGCTGTCACCTGCATGACCACCCCACGATGCTATGTGGGGGCCACAGTGCTTCGGGGCAGACTTTATGCAATTGCAGGGTGAGGACTGAAAACCAGGCTGGAGCCATCATGCGATAGGACGACGTGGTCCGATCCGCACTGCTGGGTGGACTCAGGGTATGGGTCAGGGCAGATGTCTCCATGGCATCCTCAGTGTGGGACATGCATGGGGAAGGACAGAATGCTCATTTCCCTCTTCTGCTTCTCCCCACTCAGCTACGATGGGAACTCCCTGCTGAGCAGCATCGAGTGCTATGACCCCATCATCGACAACTGGGAAGTGGTGACGTCCATGGGGACCCAGCGCTGTGATGCCGGTGTGTGTGTTCTCCGAGAGAAGTGATCCTTGTTGGAAACCATCCAGAGCGAGTGACCAGTCCAGGGGCCAGTTGGCGGGAGAATCAAGGTTCCCAGAATGTCTACTTCCTGCTGTACTCAGGGTGATTACAAGCACCGGTGTCATGATGCTTGTCCTTATTTGACACACACTGCCCCTCACGCTGGCACTTGTCCCCAGGTAGGGTGGGGAACGGATGCTCACAGGAAGAGATGCACTCTGAGTGGACGTGAGGGGCCAGGTCCTCTCCTGGCTGAGACAGCACTTCTGGTGGTTTCTAGTTTACCATGCGCTCAGGAGGGTTTATACGTTGTGCCTCGTGTTGCTTAAAGTGAAGGTGAGTATGACCTGCGAGATGTGAGCAGTGTCTGACCTGCGTCTGGACTGGAAGGGTGCCAGCTTGAGTCAGCCTGGTAAAACCCAAGCCTTGTTTTCTAGGAAAAAATATCTTTCCTAGTGTGCAGGTAGCCAGTGGCAGCATGGTTCCACCCCAGAGGCAAGCAAAGGGAAGATCCTGTCGAAGCGTTGGGGCTTGGGGACATCTGTGTGACACTCCGTGTGAGCAGGGCTGCTGTGTCAGAACTGGGTTTGGAGTATATTAAGTACAGTGGGACCCTGGTTCTCAAACTTAATTGCTTCTGGAAGACTGTTTGAGATGCAGTCTGTTAGAAAACTGAATCATACAGGTGACTGACCATACAGACATCAGCATGAAAGGGTTTTCAGGTTGAGAACCAAAGTTTTGTTTGACAACCAAGACAGTTTCTCCGTGAACAGCTTGGTCAGGAACCGAACTGTTAGAGCTGGGAGGCGTTCCAGAACCAAGGTTTGGCTGTAACCTGAATTTGATGACATGAGTGTCATCTGGAAGGCTGAGGAGGGCGGTTATTTGAAGGGTCTTCGGATTTCCTGGGTTTTCTGGACTGCTGTGTGGCTCCTCTTGGCACTGGAGCCTGTGCGAGAGAAAACAGAACAAGTGTCAGGTGGGCAGAGGTGGGGTCAGGAGGGGTCAGAGTAGAAGTTCCTGTGATCGTGTAGTCGTCCTACTCCCTGCCAGGCACAGCAGGGTTCTCAAGTGGGTGTGAGGCTTCCTTTGTTGAATCAGACATGGTGCTGCTGTTACGTTGTGTACTGTTTATTTTGGGAAGGGGTAGGTGTGCAGCAGCCTGGAAGTTCAGCTACCTGGTATTGCCCTGTCCCTTTAAGGGTGCACTTCTGCTAAGGGTGGTTTTTACTGCTGTTTGGTACGTTTCGTCCTTTTCCTACTATAGGGTTCCCTTACCTGTGTCCTGAGAGTGAACCACGTCCATCCCAGGACAGAATAATCAAAGGGCAACCAAAACCCCTCTGTGGGTCCAGTACCTGTTCTCCCCACTTCTGAGCCACACTCACAGCTCCCCTATGCTGTGGAGTGCAATTCTTGCTTTATGGGCACCGGGAGTGTGGGAACGTGCTATCCTGAACAATGAGGCACTTTCCCTTTACCTTGCAATTCCATTTTTCCTCCCCCTGAATTTAATTGACCTAAAGAGTTTGTTTCCTTTGTATTTTTTTAAGAAAATATTAAAAATCATCTATCTCAAATGCCTTGAGAGTTTGCGACGAACCAGCACAGCCCGAAGACAGCTGGGGAACTGGGCATAGGGAGCAGCTGTGGGTGCTGACTCTCCTGCCTGTTCACCTCGTGTCTGCCGCGTAGCCCCACTGCTTCTCTGTTGGACACAGGTAAGAGGCAGCAGCCTCTTTACCCCTGGAGAATCTCACCAGTGAACCGTTTACCGCAATCTGCCATCGTCTCTGACTCCTCTCTCGCAGTGTCCTTGAAAACCTAAAGGCGATCAGAAGAGGCTCATTTAACCCCCGCTTGAACTTTGGGGTTGTCGTCGCCCCACCTCTTCTACTTGCTTCAGTTTATGGTCCGTGGCGCAGCTATGCAGAAGGCCTGCAAAACAGCAAAAAACCCAGATATTCCCAGAGCAGGGGAAGGGGAGCCAGGGAGGAATTTCTGTTCGCGGAAGAAGCTGCCAGCCTGTGAGCAGGGCACTGCCTGCTGGGGACAGGGCTGCTGTGAAACTGCCGTCCGAGCAGCAGCCCGGGGAGGGCAGCGAAGGTGGCCCCTGGGGTTTCAGCCCAGTTCCCGAATCGTCCTGACGTGTCGGCTGGACTCTGCAGGCCACTCGGTGTTGCACACGCCGAGCCACCCCCGACTCGGGGCTGTGCCGCTCTTCCCGGCCCCTAACGGGCAGCCGGTCACATGGTGTCCAGCCTCGGAAAGCCCTCGCTTCCCTCGTGTGCGGCCGTGTTCTCAGCTGCTCCAGACCCTGTCCTTCTACCCACTCGCGTGCGGCCTGCGCAGCTGCGGGCTCCCGGCGCCCAGCCCCTTCCTGTGTGGCGTCACCTTCCCTACGCGCACAGAACACTGCTCTGCCCAACAGAGCACGTTTCCGGGACACGGGAGGTGGTTTCTGGTGTAAATTCCACGTTCCTGCCTGGGCCACGGCGTCTGCCAAGAGCCCTCACCGCCCTCCCCGGCTCCCCATTCTATTCCTCCCAGAGGTAGTCTTCCTGTCCCCATGAACCCCGGTCCCCTGGCTCTAGTGTCGCCTTCCCGCCCTTCCACTGCTTTGTGCCCGGTTGTCTGTCTCACGCCCTGTTTTGCTGTGTCACCGTCGAGGCTGAGGGCTGGCGTGTAACAGGCACCCACTGACCACCGGGTCACTGATGGACAGAGACACGAGGACTTGCGGAGGGGCTGTGGCCTGTGGCTCTGGACCTCAACTCTGAGGGCGTGCGGTGACAGCCAAGTTCGGGCCTGTGCACCCCGGCGAGTCACCTCCGACCGAGACCTTCCTCACTGCACCCACAGGGAGGTCCCAACGAGCTGGGAGCTCGGTTTCCACAGCGCGCCTGCGCCATGCTGTGCCGCCGGTGAGTGGGCGCCGGTTGGAACAGTCGTCAGCCCCCGACAGCTACCTAGCGGCCCCCTGCAGGAGCCCAGGTCTGACCTGCATGCCGCGCTGTCGCCTCAGGAACATCCCCTCCCCCTGACCCGGCCCTGAACTCGGGTCCCAGGAAACGAGGGACTAACGCTCCACTTGAACGACCCAACAATCCGAGGGAGGCTCGGTGACTCAGTGAGCATGGAGAGGATTTGTCAGCGCCAGGCAGTGACCCTGTCACAAAGCCAGCTGACGTTCTGGGGACGCCGTGCGTGCCTGCGTGCGTGTGTGCGTGCGCGCCGGAGCGCAGTACAGTCCAGCTCAGGGCAGCGGGCGCCTGCGCAAAAGGTGGTGGCCACCCACTCCGCCCCTTCGGAGACCCGCGCTGGGGCAGTCGGACCAGACCAAGTCGCGCCTGCGCAGTCCGAGTCCCAGGCTGTGGCGGCGGCAGCAGTGATGGAGCCCGCGGCAGCGCCGCCGAGCGAGCTAGTGTCCGAGGAGGGCCGGAACCGGAAAGCGGTGCTGTGCCAGCGCTGCGGCTCGCGGGTGCTACAGCCGGGGACTGCGCTCTTCTCCCGCCGGCAGGTAGGGCGGCCTGGTGCGGGGCTGGAGCCTCAGGGCCTGGGGCCAGTTTCTCTTGGCTCCAAGTCCCGGACCTTAATTCTTCTCCTGATGCCGGCAGCAAGAGGGAGAAAGTGGAGACAACGTGGCTTTGGTAAACTTGCCGCAAGGAAGTGTAGAGTTCACCCCGTTTCAACCACGTGCGGGCCGTCACCCGGATTGCTCCCCACAAGCTCCGCCCTGATGGCTTTACACGCTGGGGACCGGGGCCCCGCGGAGGACGGGGACGCACAGTATGGGGTGGGCCGGCGGTGCCCTTCTTGCACTCGGGGCGTTTGTGCTGCTTTCCTCTCTACTCCGCGGCCTGTGTCCCGCACCTCATCCCGCGGGCGGGTGTCCCAGCGCCGCCTCAGAGACGGGTCCTCTGCCGAGGCTGCCTGCGGCGGAGGATCCAGATTCTGAGCCTGGGCAGGCCCTGGGGTGTTCGCATGGGGCGTCGCGGGGGGCTGCCCAGGCTCGAGGGGACAGGCGTGGGCTGCACCTCTGGGTGGGGGGACTGTCGCAGAATTATGGGCACTTTGTAAAAGCACCGTAAGTACTCACCAGCATGGAAACTACAAACACGCTAACAGAGGTTTTCTCTGCTGTAGCGGTTTTTATTCCCATCTGTGTTGTAGCAGGCTTGCCAAGTTTTCTACAAAGGAAATACGCTTGAAAAAGCAAACGGAGGCCTCAACAGAATCTCGCCGAGTCGTGTCTCCCTGTCTCTGAGGAGCCCGTCGTGCGTTAGGGGCCCAGGTGGGTCCCCAAAGCAGTCAACCCACCTGGCCAGGGAGGTGCCTGCCTCAAGTTAGACAAGACTCTTGGTTTCCGCCCCACAGTCCGTGCAGAACCCCTGCCCATTCCAGATGCGCCCCCCCGCAGTGATCCTGGGCAAGACGCTGCTGCTCAGATCACACGTGTGCGTGTGTCTGCGTGTGGTCCTGGGGGTCTGGCTTGCAGGGTTTAAACCCGCAGTGGGCAGAGCAGGTTTGCAGCTGTGACATAAATAAATGCTGCAGTAATTAATGTGCAGTAACACGGGCAGGCACTCGGTGTCTCTCGCCCGCACAGCTGGAAACCTAATTATTTTGCCCTGGGAGGTGGGACCTGGAGGACCAGAGGGACCCACAAGGTAAGGGGCAGTGGGGAGGGATCTGCCTCCCTTTGCTGGGCGCTTTCTGAGGGCAGACGCTTGGGCCCTCCCTGGTTTTCTCCCCTGAGGGGCGGCCAGATGTGACTTCAGCCTGCAGCAGAGGGGATGGGCCAGAAATACGTGCAGGGATGGCGGTCAGTCACAGCAGGTTTCCCGGCACCTGAGTTTTTGCCCCCCCCCCTCTGCCTGCTCCCGTGGTCGCTGAGGGAGAGACAAAGCCTCAGGGACTGGCTGCAGTCGGGCGAGGAAAAGAGTGAGGAGAAGGGCGGAGTAACCAGGGGGACCGTGGTGCTTTGCGGTGTCCTCAGGTGCTGCCCCGGTGACGCAGCACAGACACCTGTTCTCATAGGCCCAGTGCCTGGAGGACCAGGGCAGGGATGTTCGGGTTGGGCGCCTCCTCCCTGCCAGGGTTACCAGGCTGGCTGCAGCCCCACCCCCCTTCACTGCGCAGTTCCCCGGTGTTCCCTTCACACTGTCACATTCGGGGGTGGGCTCACACATCCCTGCCAAAGCCTTTAACTTTTCTGGACTAGTATTCTGTGTTTTAATTTTTTTTTTAAGGTTTTATTTATTTTTAGAGAGGGGGAGGGAAAGAGAAAGGGAGGGAGAGAAACATCAATGTGTGGCTGCCTCTCACACACCCCCCACTGGGACCCGGCCCGCAACCCAGGCATGTGCCCCGCCTGGGAATGAACCAGCGATGCTTTGGTTTGCAGGCTGGCACTTAGTCCACTGGGCCACACCAGCCAGGGTGTATGTTTTTTAAATACTTAAAAACATTCTGCTTTTATTGTGATGGCCAGTGGCAGACTAGCACCCAGAGGCCATGCTGGCTTGTGAAGAGCCGGGCTGTGGGAAGTACCGTTGCGGGGGAGGGTGCAGGGAGGGGCAGAAGGTAGTAGGTGCTGCACGTGGTGTATTTTGCAGTAGTCTGGGGCAGTATTCCAAATTTTAGGACTCACTTTTCCTTTCTAATGTTTTTTTCTAAGATAATTCTAGCATATTCACAACAGTGGTGGAATAGAGCAAAGCCAGCCACCCTGTGTGTGTGGTTTCCACAAACACCTGAGTTCTGCGCTTTGCTGTCACTGTCCCAGGCACTGGGGACGTGGTGTTGGGCCAGAAGGGGCTCGTGTTCTCATGGAGGAGAGTCATGGGAAACTGCTAAGCCAGCAAACTAATAAAACGGTTTCAGAGGATGACAAGCAGAAAATGGGGGGGGGGGCGGCACAACGAAAGTCTGAGGATGGTGGGTGTGCTCCTTATCTTGGTCGTGGCGGTGTGCCCGAGTGTGTCACGGTGTGCGCTTCAAATACCAGCCTCACGCGACGTGTCAGTCGTCTCTCAGTAAAGACGTTAAAAATCAAAGGAGCCCTGGCCAGGTGGGTTAGGGTGTCGTCCCTGTACACGAAGACTGTGGGCCCGCTCCCTGGTCGGGGCACATTCAGGTATCAACCAGTGATGCGTCAACAAATGGATAACAAATCGGGTGTGTGTGTGTGTGTGTGCGTGTGTGTGTCTTCCTAAAATCAATGATTTTTAAAAACAAATGATAACAATACCGTGGGCAATACGGGAAGTCAGTTCAGATCATTTGGTTAGGGAAGACCTCCTGAGGCGGTCACTTTTGAGCTGAATATGGAGAAGGAACTGCCTCACCGAGATCTGAGGGCAGAGCAGAGAGCAGAGTCCCCGTGTCTGAAGGAGGCCTGAAGGCCTGTGGGGCCTCAAACCCCAAAGTCTAGATGGCAGTTAAGCCATCTGGTCACCATCACACAGCTGGTCACCGTCCCTGTCCACGTCTCCTAAGAGTCAGGGCACAGGCCGAAGGCAACAGGGGAGCAGCCCACAGCCCGGTCAGGCCTACATGTCTGATCTGTGCGGGCACAGTGTGTAGTCCCCAGAGAGGGGTGCTGGTGCCTCGGGCTCTCAGTGTGACGTTCCTGTGTTCTCTCCCCTGCAGCTCTTCCTTCCGTCCATGAGAAAGAAGCCCGCCCTGGCTGATGGCGGCAGTCCCGACGGTGACCTCCTGCAGGAGCACTGGCTGGTGGACGACATGTTCACCTTCGAGAACGTGGGCTTCACCAAGGACGTGGGCAACGTCAAGTTCCTGGTGTGCGCAGACTGTGAAATCGGGCCCATCGGCTGGCACTGCCTAGATGACAAGAACAGTTTCTACGTGGCCTTGGAACGTGTTTCCCACGAGTAGGGGAGGGGCGCAGCCCCTCTGAGCGTAAGAGCTGCTTGTCACCAGAGCCCAGACGGCTGGCGGAGCAGTCCTGCTGCTGCTCCTCTGTCCCAATTACAGTGTCGTGTGTCCAGGTGGGCGCACAGATGCCAACACTCTGCCCGCCTCCGCAGCCTCACTCACTTTGCGTCACTATGTCCCCTGAGCGCCCCCTCCCGTGGTTCCGGACGGGTGTTTCTCAGACGTCCTGTTCTCCCTGTGCCCTGCTGGGCTCTCCTTGACCCCGGGGCTCCCTGGCTTCCTGCTCTGGAAGAGCAGGCGGTCATCAGCCTTTTAGCCAGGATGACACGTGACAAAGATGCTCTTGAAGCTCTGGTCAAGAAAGCACACAGGTGTCTGAGAGCAACTGTTGTGTGGCTGCCTTTACCATAATTTATTCTTCAGAGTTTAGCATTTACAAGCTTTTGTATTTAAACCACAGGTCAGGAACACTTCGGACACACCTCCCGTACCAGGTGTGAGGGCCTCTGCTCTGGGCTTACAGGGCTGTTTCCCGGGCCTCCCGGAGCCGCAGAGGAAGAGGGACCCATACGGGAGGGATGGGCCTTTGCGTGACACGCAGGAGTTTGTGGGTTTGCCTTCCCTGCACACGTTCGTGCTTCCTTTGCCCGTGGCAGAGACTTAACGGGTGCTGAGTTCACCCACTGAGCCCCCTGGGCCTGCTCCTCATGGAATGTTGGTTCCTTTGGAATCTCTCCACCAGCCCCGAGCACAGACATCCCTTCAGCTGTGGGGCCGCTTGCCGGAGCGAGTGATGTTGCAAACCCGTCCGACTTTCACTGGGACTTTGCACTGTTCTGTCGTTTCTCTTCTGAAGTGAGTCACCTCGAGTGGCCTCCGTGAGCGGGTTCCAGTGTCCCCCCATCACCCACCTCTCAGATCCGGGAGACCTGCACCTGCCACTGGGACGCACTAGTGACCTGGCTCACCGCAGCCCCTGCTCCCCACGGCTGCTCCCCACCCACGTGCGGGCCTGGGGCTCGGCGTTGGGACCAGCCTATACCCTCCCTGCCCAGCCAGAGCCCCAGGGGCTCCTGCAGAAAGGAGAGACCTGTTTCCAGACAAGCGGCCCCGGGCCGTGGCGCAGCATCTGCAGAACAGCTGTGGGGATCATCCCTCAGGTCAGAAGGCGCAAACCGGAGCAGGTGCCTCAGGGGGGGTGACCGGCCGGTCCGGACACAGCCAACCCAAGGCCAACCCCTCCTAGAACGAGGCTCTGGCTTTTCTTTCCTCCTGAAGTCAGAAACAGCACACATTCCCTGCAGGTAAAGACAAAGCTGGGTACGAACACTTGTAATCCCTCGCATTGGCACCATCCAGAGGTGGCCAATAGTGAAGTGGTACAAATCCTTAATGTTTTTCTACGTGTGTATATGTGCGTGTGGTTTTGTAAAGCAGATACGGCTTGCACTGCCGTCTTATACCTGCTGTCCCCTCCCCCGGCATACTGACCGCTGTTGGCGGACGTCCATCCTCCGTGCTCTGTGTCTGTGCGGCGCACAGTCCGCTGCTGCTGTCCCTGGGTTCTCACAGACGGGCTGTAGCGTGCGGCCTCGCAGGGAGACTGGTCCACGCGTTCCTCAGCCTGTCCTCGGGGCGCGTCCACACTCCTCTGGAACAGCCGCGCCCGGCCGACCTCCCGCGTCAGGGAGCACTCGCTCCTCTGAGCCGTTCCCACCCTGGGCGTCTGTCTTCCCACCCTGGGCGTCTGTCGTCACTAAAGAACATTTGCCACTTCAGTGGAGAAAAAACGGTGTCTCCTTGCTTTGATCTGCATTTGTTACTTCTAATGAAATTTTATATACTTACTGGTCATTTGTACCTTTTTTGGTAACTGCCAAACGTTGTGCCCCGTAGCCAAAAGCACGGAGTCACTGTGCAGTCTTTCCAGGTTGGCATGGAGAAGTAAAGGCCTGAACAGCGGACAGGAGACCCCCATGGCCTTGGGAAGAGTAACGAGAAAGAGCAGAGGTGGCCTGAGCCCTGCTGTGCTCGTCTCCCATTCCAGTCTCCCTGATGCCCCGCGAGTGCACCCACGTCCCCCGTGGGGCTGTGGGCCTTCTCCCTCCCCAGCGCCTGCCCCTGTGAGTCCAACCATTGGATGTCGGGGGTGGGGGTCAACCCCAATACTCAGGGGCTCAGGACCCCAGCTCAGGGCGCTGACATCCAGTGGTGGACCCCACGCAGCCCCGACCTCCGCCCACTCATGGGGTGTGAGCCTCCTAGAGGTTCTGGTGAAAGCGGCGGAAGCTGCACCTGCGGGAGAAACCCGGAGTCAATGTCAGGGAGCAGCGCTTTGCCTGTCCTCCCTCCCCGCGGCCGGCAGGGGGCAGTAGAGGCCAGCGCCCGTTTGGGGCTCAGTGGGATGATGCCTTAGAGCTGGCGGGCCCCACAGCCAGGGTTCTGGAGGTCAGGGGCCTTGAGTCTGGGGCTAGGAACATCTGAAATAAGAGGATCCTCATGAGCCTCTGAGGCAAGAAGGTGTACACTTGCCTCATACTCTGAAAAGGGGCTCGGGGAGGAAGGAAGTAGCCCAGGGTGCAGCCACACCTGTTCTTCGGGGTCCGGTATCCATCAGAGGACCTGAGGCAGCTAAGGGCTACCTGCCTGTTCACACAGAGGCTTTTCTTCCGTGTGCTCAACACGCCCCGCCGCTAGGCTCTGGAGGTGGGGTGCCTCCCGGGGCCACACTGCTCCCCTGGTGAGACCCACAGAGCCTGACCGCGCCCAGCGGCATGGCCGGCCCAGAGTGGCCTGGAACTGCCCGCTGTGATTCCCAGACACTCGACCCCAGCACAGCACATAGTGCAGGGAGCACACGCTCTGTCCCTTCAAAGCACCGGGGAGCCTTGGGGGCTGCTCGGGACTGTCACCAGGGGACTCGTGGTTAGTGTTGGCCTGGGAATGACCCCAGCATCTGTGAGTCCTGCTTGATGTTTCCTGGGAGGGCTTTGTGGAGAGGATGGCACCCAGGAGCCCAATTGCGCAGAGCACCCTACAGATGCGGAGCCCCTCCCGGGGAGCCTCCTGCCTCGGTCAGGGGTGTGGCCTCTGTCTCCGTCTCCCGTCTTCCTCTGTCACTGCAGCTCTGAGTGTGGTGGTCGGCCTGCCTCCAGCCTGGCTCGTCCCTGTCTGTCAGTCCTCAGTCCAAGAAGACAAGACCCTAACCCTGCGCTTTCTGTCTTCATTCCTCAGAAGCCCAGCTCCGTCTGACACCGGCCTGTCTCCTTCCCTGTGTGGGTTCCATATAAGTGAAAAACTTCTTGGCTGTATTTCCACATGCAATTCTCTACTTAAATGTAACAAAAACGATCCACGTTTGAAACAGATTGTGACAGGTGGTGAGAAGGGGAGACTTTACAATGGCTTGTGTCTTTGAACTCCTTGGTCTGTTCTAATTGTCCGGTGTATTTGGCACATCGTCCGTGGCACTCCCTCCTCCTCTGACATCGGCAGGGTCTGCAGGGACATCCTCGGTTTCAGTCCTGAGATGGGTAATTCACAGCTTCTCTTTTTTTGTCGGTCTTGCTACAGGCTGGTCAGTCCTATTGGTTGTTAAAAAAATTAGCTCTTGCCGTGGCTGGTGTGGCTGGTGTGGCTCAGTGGACTGAGCGCTGGCCTGTGAACCAAAGGGTCGCCAATTTGATTCCCACTCAGGGCACATGCCTGGGTTGCAGCCATGTCCCCATTACGGGGCTCGTGAGAGGCAACCACACACTGATGTTTCTCTCCCACTCCTTCTCCCTCCCTTCCCCTCTCTCTCTAAAAACAAATAAATAAACTTTTTAAAAAATAAAATAAAAAATTAGCTCTTTGTTAAATTGGGTTTTTTATCTTGTTTTTCTGTTCTCTGATTTCTGTTCTTATCTTTACTATTTCCTTGCTTCTGCTTGGGTGGCAATTACTTTGCTCTTCTTTCTCTCGAGTCTTGCAATCGGTGTGCGGATCAGTGAACCATGTCTTCCTTCTTTTCCACTGGGAACATTCAGTGCTGCGAATTTGCCTCCCAGCACTGGTTTAGCTGCACCCCACAGTCTGATGGGTCGTATTTTCACTTTTGTTCAGTTCAATGTATGTGTTCATTTCCCATGAGTTCCTCACTATCAACTTCAACTGGTACACCCGACCAAGGAGCATCGTCCAGCGAGAAATCTCCAGGACAAAACTTCACAAACCACTCTTGACACATCCGATTAGTCACAGCACCTTCTCCACACACAGTGCCAATCTTTATTTTTACATTTATACCTCTCTTGAAATAACAAAGCCTAATATGCCGAAAATGTTGCTTATTTTCTTCCATCTTCAATATTAAAATGGCTACACAAAAATTTAATACTTTTGATAAGTTTTTTAAAACTTCATGCTGATATGACAGTGGTCACAATACAATCTAACAAAATGGTTTCAAATGAAATTAAAGACAACTAAGCACTACTAGAGCCAGCTTACGGAAAAGGCAAATGGACTTTTTTGTCTGACCTTTCTTGCCAGATGAACAAAATAATTGGCCAATCGACCGGAATTTCAAGCCACTGAACAAACTTTTTGGCCGATAATGAACTTTCTGGCCACCGAACAAACTCTTTGGCAGATGGAACAAATTTTCTGGCAAATGAATTTCTTTGCTGAACGATATTCTTGGCTAAGCGAACAGACTTTCTGGCCAACCGAATTGTGGGGCCGCTTCAATATAACCACACAGGTAGTTGAATGCAAAGAGGGAGAAGAATCACCGGGCAAAATTAAGGAAAGGAAAGCAGAACGACTACATTCGTTTCAGATAAAGTCGAGTTCAGAGCAAGACCGTGACTGGAGGCAGAAAGGGACATTATGTTTTGATAAAGGATCGATCCACCAAGAGGACACAATCCCAACTGTGTGCCCACCAAACAGACAGACCGCAAAGTGCACGAAGCAAAACCTGGTAGAACCGAAAGAAACAGACAACCCACGAGGAAGGACGGTGGGAGACTTAACCCCCCCTTTCAACAACTGACCACAGAGCAACAAGGGAGAAATCGGCAGAGAGAGAACTCAACAGTATGAATACATAACTCATCCAATTTGAAACGGATAATTTTAACAACCTAGAATTATTTTTAAAATTACATTCATAGTTCAAAAACTCCCTCCAAGAAATCCCCGGGCCCAGATGGTTTCACTGAAGAGTTCTACAAACACTGGTGCCGCTTCGGGGCTCTCACTTGGGGCCCGGACCCCCCAGGCGTGGGACGTGCGCCCATGCTCAGCAGGAGAGGAAAACTTCCATGTTCTGGGAACTCCACGCGCCGGGGTCCGTGCCCTGTGCTCTGCCTTGGCCTGATGTCCAGCTGTCCATGTGGCCTCTGAATGAGTCGAGGTGTCTGTGCTAGACGGTCAGTCCCTCAAGTCCCTCAGGGACGGGCCCTGTGGCCATGTCATGCAACCTGAGCTTGACAGACACAAGTAAACACCACATCGGGGCTTTAAACAAAGTTTGATTATGGACTTTGAAGGGGAGAACTCGTCCGTGGAGCCTCCCCAGGGGTGATAGCCGTTCTGGCCAGTGGTGGACACGGCCCCCGACCAGGACAGGGCAGCCACAGGGCAGGCAGGGTGGGGTGGCCTCAGCCGGGGCGGGGGGGGGGGGGGGGGGGGGAGGGGGCGCCGAGACTCCATGATGCTCAGGAAACTCGAGGGCTTTGTGGCCTTAGAGACGGGCGACAGGGTCAGCACGGAGCTGAGGCAGCTGCAGGCCTCACAGTGGAAAGCAGGCCGCCCGTCAGGGGCCACCCCTCGAGGAGGCATCCTCTTACACCTGGGCTCCCGGGAGCAGGCCTCACTCAGCACCTCAGACGGGGAGGCAGCTGCCCAGGGCCCCTCCTGAGTCCAAGCAGTGGCTTCAGCAAGGTCATGGCTGTCAGCTTAAGGAGAACCACTCCCTCCCACCGCCTCCTGGGGTACCGCACCAGTGTTCCGCAGCCCCTTTGCAACTCCTCCAAGGACAGAAGGCCAGGTACACCCAGGGCTTGCCACCTGGCTGGCTGGAGGAGCCCCTCCCCGTCGCTGACCTGCCCTCCCCATTGCTGACATATGCTTCCCACAGGCTGGGCCTGCAGAGCCGAGAGGCCAGGAAGGAGAGACCAGATGTCCCTGGAAGGGGACAGAGCACCCTCCAATGGCCCTGGCAGGCGGCTGGTCTCTGGGTTTGCTGGGTTTATCCTGAGCACTGCGGGGAGGGCACCCGCCTCCTCCTGCGTGCTCGTCTGTTCACCGTTTCTGGGTCGGCTGGACCAAGATGCGAGCGGGAGGGCCTGCCACCAGGACGGCTGCGGCGCCGCTGCCATGACGACGTAAACCCTAACAAATACACGGACTCGGGGCTCACGGTGAGGACCTTCTCATGGCCATCGCACTGGCCGTCTCAGGGGCCCCGGGGTCTCCCTTGCTCACACAGGCACAGCGGCCCACGGGGAAGAAGCGGCTGCGGATGCGTCCGAGATCCCGGGGCTGGTGCAAGATCTGAGCCTGCAGGGCCTTTTCTCTGTCACAAGTCTCCAGTGTCCAGCTGTGGACTTTCCACCTTAGAACCTGTGTCTGCAAAGCTGTTTGATAAGGCAGACTCTTAGCCTCCGGGTTCACCTGGGACCCGAAGGGCCAGGGTGAGAGGTGGGTTTGGGGTCCCATGGGTGCATGGAGGCAGGAGAACCCGTCCAGTGCGTGTTCGAGGGTCTGCGTGTGTCCATTCGGCGCGTCCAGCCTGCTCTGCTGGTCTCTTCACACAGAAACCAGGAGCCGGCCCCTTCGGTCCTGGCTTCTGAGCAGATACCGCCCGGCTGAGTCAGGTGCCTGTGGCAGAACGAGCCAAATCATTGTTTGGACAAACATGCAGAGGCCATAACCTTCTCTCCGGGCCCCAGACCAGAATCAATGTGCAGACCAGGGAGGCTGCTCAGCCTCCTGCAAGGCACAGGCAGACCCCCACAAGGCAGGACTATTCCACCCGGAAGTGTCCATCGTGCTGAGATGGAAAAACCCAGCCTCAGAGGATGGCTCAGCAGTTGCAAGCAGGTTCCAGGTGGGTGACTTCCCAGCACCATACCGGGCAGGGACAGAGGCACTTGGTCACAGTAACAACAGGGCTTCCCCAGAGCTGGGACGGGAGGGCAGTGCTGGGACCACAGTGTGTGTGGGATCTGCGTGTGTGGAGAAGAGTCATGCATGACCTTGGACCTTCACCTTGGCCCGTACAAGACACCCCCTGCCATGTCCTGCCTGTGTATTTAGAGACAAGTCAGTGTTAGATATGATACTAGTCGCGTAAGGCTGGTAACAGCAGACCCCAGACCGGGGGCCCAGACCACAGGAAGGAATTTTCTTCCAGTTCCGGAGGCTGGGTCAGGGAAGGGCAGACTGGCACTGGCAGGGGTGCAGGTGGGGCCCCAGGTGTCTGGGGTTCTGTGGGCTGCGGGCTGGGCCCTGCTGGCAGATTGGTGGTGACTTTCCTGAGGTTCCTCAGAAGCCTTCTCTGCACCCGCCTTTGGGCTGCACAGGTGAGACGGGGGTCTAGGGTACAGGGACCCCATGTGGCCACTGCAGACTCCAGGCAAACAGTCTCTGTTCTTCACACCTACTTCTCAGTCTGTAAAACGGGGGTCGCCCACCCAGTGTCTGTCCAAAGACTAAGTCAGACGTGGATTCCTATGAGCTCTGTGAACTAAAAGCTAGGGCTCATTCCCTCATTCAGCAAACACCCCCGAGTTTGGGCCGTGTGTTCAGAGCTCACTGTGCAGCAGACAGACCCAAGCGGTGGCTGAGCCAGCCCTGCGGACAGGAGCCAGGGGCCAGGGAGCCCCGCACTCCCACTCCCTGGGAACTCTCCTGTCTCTCCTCTTTTCTTTGGTAGCACTCGTGGTAGCCAGCGCTCTCCCAGGGCTGGACGCCTGTGGAGAGGTGTGGGCGTGAGCCTCCGGGGCAGGCCTGGACGGGGCGGACACGAAAATAGATCGCGGGGGTTGGAGCACTTTAATTGGAGAATGAGCAAGATTTGGTAAAAGCAGTTTAAGAAGCAGTCCAAAGTGACTCATGGGCCACTCCTGTGAAAGTGCCGTTTCGAGATTTTTGAGTTCCTGTATGGAGGCCACTGCTGCCAAGGACAGACAGGTTGGGAGGGGACATCTTTGGGGACAAGCGAAGGATTTGGTTTCAGATGCGGTGAGTGGAGATGACAGTGACCATGGCTCCGGCCCTTCTCTTTCCTGTTCCCAAACCCTCAGGGCCTCCCCGCCGCCATCAGCAGGGTCTAGTAAGCGCTCTAACTTGCTTCTACAGCTTTTTAAAGGATAGCTGCTTTATGGAGACATAATTCACGCACTATAAAACTCAATTTTTGGCCCTGGTTGGGGTGGCTCAGTGGATTGAGTGCCGGCCTTCGAACCGTAGGTTGCTGGTTCCATTCCCAGTTGGGGCACATGCCTAGGTTGCAGGCCGGGTCAGGTCCCCAGTAGGAGGCGCATGAGAGGCAACCACACATTGATGTTTCTGTTTCCCCCTCCCTTCCCCTCTGTCTAAAATAAATAAAATATTTTTAAAAAATAAAATAAACAGAATGAAGTGGAAAGATTGCTGCTGAGCATCCATCCTTATAGGCCAGGAAGAGTTTTGAAGGCTCAGAGGATGTGGAAGCCGGCGGGGGGCCAAGGGGTGAACTGCAATGAGAAAGTGAGTTTTTGCTGCAAACTGTTCACGTCCCAGCTGGCCCAGAAAAGCAGGAACTGGACGGTCAAGTGAAGGGATTCATTAAGACCATCGGTCCCTCGGCTACTCTCCTGGACATCAGAGTGTGACCCTTAACGGGAGTCCCTTTCTTGGCCTCTTGTGGTGTTGACTCTAGGGACCCCCCCCCATGGTCTCCCCGTTCATCCCTCACGCCCCCTGACTGAGTGTGAACTCTGGAATGTGCGCCCGCTCACACAGCACACACCCTCGTGACCCAGATCATCCCAACCAGGCTGAGCACGTTCCCTTGTTTGGGTACCGAAGGGGAGGGACAGGTCTCCTGTCATCTCCCTGGCACCAAAAGCCTGACCGAGCCTTCTCCCTCCGCCCGCTTCCCACATCTGGTCACCCGGACAGGCTGGAACAGAGTGGCTCCCAGGCTTTAACTTTTTGGAGCCTCACCAATTTATCTCCAACTGTGAGCCTCTGTCCTACCTTTGGCCCGGTCCTCCCAGAGGTAAATGTGCCTGATGATGAGCCCTCCAGCCTGATGGGCGTTCACCACCAGCCTCACGCAGCTCACATCGTGCCCCACGCTCTGCGGAACTATCTCCTGATCCAGCTGCCCCTCCAGGAGAGGGCCCAGCACGGTGAAGCTGGTGCAGTACTGCGGGGTTCCCTCTGGCTCATAGCCCAGCTCCACCTGCCCCTTCTGCAGGGCGTGCTTTCCGTCCACGATGGTGCCTGTCAGCACCTGTACCCGGCGCAGGCTGGCTGGGTGGTTCAGGATGACTGTCAGGTGGCTCCCTGCGCTGACGTTGTGGGTCCAAAAGAAAGACTCATCCAGAGTGTAGGCCTGCCAGGGGAAATGAACCCCCAAAACCTGCATGTCCGTGAACACGGCTCCAGGTGGGTTGTGGGGGCCGCGGGGGACCCTGTTCCGCAGGGCTCCAGCCGCTTGGCCCTCACGGGTGCTGTAGTAGGATCCCCGGCGGTAGAAGAGGAAAGGCCTGCTGAGGACGGCGTGTTTCTGGGCCAGGAGGGTGCGGAAATGCGGGAGCAGCCGGTCCAGGGGCTTCTCCTTGTGGAAGAGGAGGAGGAAGTGGGCCAGCAGGGGGAGGTCCCTGCCATGCAGGAGCTTGCCCAGCAAGCCCAGGTTCGAGAACTCCAGCAGCACCCACGGGGCCCTGCTCATGTTGGCCACTCTCCAGCGGACGTGGGTGATGAAGTTGGGGGCGCAAAAGGCGTCGTCCTCCAGCAAAAGGAAGTAGTCAGAGAGCCCTGCAGCAAAGCTCACGAGGAAGGCATGGTCCACATTCTGCTTGGAGCAGGCGTCCCCCTGGTAGGCCTCGTCCCCGAGGTCACCCACGGGGTAGGCATCCTGCGGGGCATGTATCAGCATCAGCTGCCCTGCCAAGATCTGCGGGCTGAAGAGGGTTGAGATCTGGGCGGCGGTTTTTCTGAGCCAGGTGGGGTCAGAGTCGGCCAGGTGGACCAGCACCACGAGATGTCTCTGCTCTGCCCTGGAGGAGGCTCGGAACAGGGAGACCAGTGTGTACAGGAGGCCTCTCCGATCCGGGCCTGGCACCGAGGAGATGCCCACCATCAGCCACGCTGGGGGAGGCAGAATGGGGACTACGGTGAGTGTGGGTGGTGGGGAAGGTGCTAGAGGATCACGGGTTGGGGTGCTCTTTGGGGCCTTCTCTCTTCCTCTCTTGCCCGTCTATTTTCCATAGTTTCTGTCTTAAGATTTATTTTATTTTTTATTTTTTCCCTCCCTTCCTTCCTTCCTTTATGGGGAAGGAAGGAAGGGAGGGAAAGAGAGGGAGAGAAACATCAATGTGTGGTTGCCTCTCACACACCCCCACTGGGGACCTGGCCTGCATCCCAGGTACGTGCCCTGAATGGGAACCAGCAACCCCTTGGTTCGCAGTCCAGCGCTCAATCCACTGAGCCACGCCAGCCAGGGCCGATTCTGTCTCTTGGTGCAGGGGATGTTGAGGTCCTTGCTCCTCAAAGTGGGCGCCTTATTCCAGGACGTGGTCTGGATGCTCACCAGAAACGCGGAGTCGGGGCCTCTGCCTCAAACCCACCTGAACAGAACCAGCATTTCAACAGCATCGCCAGGTGCCTTGTGAGTGCATTTCGGCTGCGAAGGACTAAGCTTTGTGGTGCTGAGTCCCCACGGGTCTCTCTGAGTCTGCTCGCAGCCAGACTGGTCTGGCACGGGGCTCAAGTGCTCAGCCAGCATCAGCTGTTTGTGTTTGCCCAGCTCCCTCCCCAGAGCTCCCCCTGGAAGAAGATGTCTCAGGGAGAGCAGTTTCTCTCGAAGTCCTGAGTCCAAGGTTCTCCTTGGCCCGTTCCTGCCACTGAGTGCGTGGCCTCCAGCAGGTCCCTTCAGCCCTGAGCTCAGTTCCCGACCCAGGAAATGGAGGGCGGTGGACCCTGAGACGCAGGCCCGTTGGAGGCCCAGCGTTCTCTGATCCAGTGGCTCTGCTTCCCTACGGCAAGTGACTTAAGCGTCCTGGTGGGGAGAGGACTGTCCGCCAGATTCAGCCATTCCCCGCACGGCCCCGCCTTTCCTTCTCCCCTTCCTTCTTTCCTTCCCCGCTACCTTACTTCTGGGGATGTCCCCGCCTCCCCTGGGGACCCCATTCCCCTCCTTGGAACTTACTCTTTCTTCTCTGCTGGACTTTTTTCATATATTGGAAGGTGAGATTCTGCCAGTCTTCTCCGGGTCCCGGGTCCTTCCTTCTGCTGTCACTGTCCTGGGGCATTAACAAAGCAAAACATGCCTTTCCTTTCATGACAAGAACAAGGTTTAGCCCTAGGGGCTTCTGGAAGCTTCTCCAGGGAAAGGGGGAGTGGGTCACTCTCCCCAGGTGAACCCAGCACATTCTCAGGACATCTGACCACTGGCCAAAGGACCCAGGGCTCAAGCAGGGTTTGGTGTCTTTCTCACCTTAATACATATGGGGGAGGGGTGCAACTTCTTCTTGGACCAGTGAGTCCAGGTCCACCCCCGCTCCCTTTGGAGCGTTCTGCTCTCAGGTGAAGGGGACAGGCGCTGCTGAGGGTCCGCCTGTCCACACCCTGCCCACCCTATGGCCTCAGCCCCCACACGGAGAGCAACGGTTGCTACCTGGCCTTTGATAGACATCGCGGGATCCTCTTCAATTGTGCTGGAGACTTTCAAAGTGATGAAGAGCCACAGGAGCCCGAGGGCCACCGAGGTTAGGAGGCAGCGCCTGATGGAGCACCGCATGGTACCTGGGCTGGACGCGGCTCCTGCAGCAGAAAGCGGCTGCGGCTGGGGGCTGCCCCCACCTCATGCACGCCTCCACTTCCCTGTGTCCCCTGGAAGCCTTCCCCCAACCCGCCCCCCAATCCTACTCTTCCTCTTTGTCACTGTTGCCTTACTTCCCAAGCCTGCTCCTATTCTCACAGCAGGCGGGGCGGGGGGGGGGGGCCTGACGGGATGGCACAGAGCTCTTCTCACAGCCAGGAGGAGGGCCACCTGTCCCTGGGCCTCTGCTGATTGTCTCTACGGCTCCGCGAGGAGACTCCACTTTCCCGCAGTGCCTCCTTCTCCAAATGGGGGTCGGCCAGGGTCGGTGAGGAGGCTGCTTATCCCAGAGAAAGGTGGTCACCACCCAGCCTGCTTTTCCAAGGAAAAGTGGAACTGTTAAAATAGATGAACTTGAAGGGTTGCTAAGTGCTAAGGAATTTGGTGGCTTTCTTGGCTTTTTAATAAACGGTATCATTCACTTATTCTAATTTTTAATGTTATTCACAGACCTTGGTTGGAAAGTGATTCCACGAACTCTGAGTAAAAAAGTCCTTTCTCGAGGGTTGGGCTGTGGGACTGCAGGCTGGCTCAGCCTTAAAGGCCAGCGGGTGGTGGGTAGGGTGGGGGTGGCTTTTTCCTCTGTGTCCTTGTGTTTCTGAGTGATTAGAGGAAAGCCTTCAATATGCTTGTCACCAGCTTTCGATTCTTATCCTGCGTATTCAGGACACAGAGGAAATCCCAGTCAGGAATTTCCATGTTCCTGGGGCTGTAACATTCTCTGATCTCCCCATTGTCTTTCTTCCTTCCTTCCCTTTCCCTCCCTCCCTCCCTCCCTCTCTTTTTCTTTCTTTCATTTTTAGATTTTATTTGTTTATTTTTAGAGAGAGGGGAAGGGAGGGAGAAAGAGAGAGAAACTTCAATGTGTGGTTGCCTCTCTCGTGCCCCCTGTTGGAGACCTGTCTCACAGCCCAGGCATGTGCCCTGACTGGGAGTTGAACCGTCAACCCTTTGGTTTACAGGCCTGTGCTCAGTCCACTGAGCCACACCAGCCAGGGCTGATCTCCCCATTTTCATAGACACCTGCCAGTTGAGTATTTTGGTGGAGGTTAACAGGCTTCCCTCCCTTAACCATTTAGCTCTTCGGTAGGAGGTATGCAAATAATCCTTGTGTTGGTAGCAGGGTTTCACAGATTAAGCTTTTCTTACCTGGCTTCCTTGTGCCAGGACTTTTGGTCAGAGGTGATCCAGACACAAACCCCTGCACGTGAAACAAATAGGCTTCTCTGCTCCGGAACAAAAACGCGTGGATACAGACGCTGAGCCAAAGGCGGCTCCGTCCCCCTCGGCACCTCCCACCTCCTTCCCCAGTCCCTCTGGGCGCAGGCCGCCTTTCAGCCCTCCGACTGCCACCGCTTCTGGAGGGGGCTGGAGGCAGACAGACCCAGGAGGGGGTGCTGAGGACCGGTCCCTGCGCAGAGCTGCAGGGCGGGGAGGCCCAGAACAGCACACTGGGGCCTCCCAGGTCTCCGCCCCTTGAGCTGAGCTGCCTCTGTGATGTGATGTGTCTCTTGTGAGCTCCCCACCTGCCCGTCAGAGGTACGCCTGGGCAGGCCCTGCCTGGAGCAGCTGCTCAGTCACTCACTGTGATGCGTCGGGAGGAGGAGCCCCAGTATCTTCAGGGAAAAGAATGGGAGCCTGCTGGACCCCGTGGAGGGAGAGTCCAACTCGCACCCCGCCCCACACCTTCTCATTCTTCCCCCAGGCAGGGATCCTCTTCTCCTCTGCGGTTTCCATTCCTCCCCGAATTCAGGTTCTCTCCAATTTCGCCGCATTCCTCTGCGACCCTACCCAGCAGAACTCCCTGAAGCGTTGTCTTTATTAGTGAGTCCCTGTTCACGTCACATTCCCTCCCCTCCTCTCACTGGCCGGCCTCTCTGCACCTTTCACACGGCTGACTTCTGCCTCCTTGGAGCCCTTTCCTGCCTGACGCCCGTCACTTGCCACACAGGCCATCCTCCCCTGGCTCACCCTTGCCCCAGCCCGGCTTGCTTCCTCCCCCACACCCAGTCCTGCGGCCTTAAGAGCTTCAGTAGTGGACAGCGGTGTGGATACGTGTAGGTACACGCCCGTGCACGGACTGCTGACTCCCGGCTGACCCATCTCCAGCCCTGACCCAAGCCTGAGATCTGGGTTCCTTGACTAGACTGTTCAACATCTGCGCTCAGATGAGCCAGAGGGACTCAACCTTCACAGAGAGAAAGTGGAAGGACACCTTCCTGCCTCCAAGTCTCTTCCTCCCCACACTCCCCCACCTCAGGAAAGCGTGCTGCCACTGGCCCGGTTCCCCAGCGAAGAAAGCTGTCACCCCCCACATCTCTGTCCCTTCTGCACTCCAGTCTCCTTAGTCCTGTTGCCTTTTCCTCCAAGTGCATCCAGACGAGGACCCTCCCTCACCGTCTCACTGTGACAGCGTAGTCCACACCACTGTCACCTCCTGCCAGGACTGGGGCAGCCACCCCTCACCGCTCTAATGGGCCCCTCCCCTCCCCCCTTATTATCCTGCAGTCCCATCTCCCGGGGGCAGTCGGAGACCTTTTAAAACTGTAAGTCAGATGGTGTCCCTTCTACCTACGAGTTTCCAATGGCTTTCCTTTTTGCAAATAGGAAAAATCCAAATTCCTGACCGTGTTTGACAAGATCCTTTCTGGACTCGCCCTGTCTGCCTCTGACTTCACCCCCCACCCTGGCTTTGTAGGGAGGGGTCGCCCCTTGGACGGACCGACCTGTTTCTGGGCTCAGGTCTTTGCCCATGATGACTCTCTTAGAATTTTCTCCTGGACACTTTCCTATCGCCGCTTCCTTCCAAGCCTTGAACCTGAGCTCTGCCTTTCCTTTTTCCACCTCAGCTCCCCTCTCCCAGTCTCTCCCAGTGGTACCGCCTCCATTCTGTTTTCATCAGCGTCTACTTCCGTCTCAAGTGTCCCTGTCCATGGAATGTAAGCCCCTGAGGGGCAGGGCTTTGGTTCAATGCTGCACCTACAGCTCCGCTCATGGGTCCTGGCCTGGAGGGCGTACGAGGTGCAGGAGCAGTGAGAAGGACCTGTCCGCAGGCCCGCAGAGAAGGGGGTGCGGGCTCGTGGTTAGGTGCTCAGACTCCGGACTCAGCCAGGCTGGGCCAGAATTGGATTCTGCTGAACTGACCACGTGGCCTCTTTGAACCCCAGGTCCTCCCTTGTGTTGAGGGGTACATTTCCCTTTATTCCTGAGCCCCCACCCAAATTTTTACTTTTGGATTCTTACACGGACGCTCAGACTCTGAGAACCTTTCTGTATCTGAGCATCAGCATCGGATTCCCACTTGTCTGAGGGCTTCAGAGGAAACAAAAAGCGGAGGAAGGAGAGCGGGAAAAGCCCTGAGCCCTGCCCCCACCTGTGACTCTGCTATCTTGGGTGTGGGCTCCAGATGTTGCTGGAATTCCCAATTGTCCTTGGAGCCTAGGAGCTGGACTTGGCCCAGGGAGGGGGTGGGGCAGGAGCTCACGCCCCCCCCCCCCCCAGCCCAGCACTTCTCCAGGGTCTCTGCCGCTGCCCCTTTGCTAACCATGACCCTTCAGAAGGTCAGCAAGCTCATCACCCCACCAGCCTCTCCAGGGAGGTGTCTCCGCACAGAACACAGTCTGGCCACAAGCATGTTTGGTTGGCCCACACACAGTTTTTCAAAAATTCAACTGAAGATTAAACATTTAAACATAAGGAGAGCCTTGGCTGGTGTGGCTCAGTGGACTGAGCACCGTTCTGGGTTGCCGGCTTGATTCCCGGTCAGGGCACATGCCTGGGTTGTGGGTCAGGTCCCCAGTTGGGGGCATGAGAGAGACACCCACACATTGCTGTTTCTCTCCCTCCCTTCCCCTCTAAAAATAAATAAATAAAATCTTTAAAATTAAGGGGGCTTGTACGAAAACCTCAACTTTGGCTTCTCTTGAAAAATGGCAGCTCCCAGCCACCCTGGCCTGCTCAGGGACAGCCCCGGGCGGGGGCTGGACGCACTGGCTGCACTTACTGACGTCTGTGCCCTTCGGGCATCTGAGTCTTTGACCCCTGCTCTGAGTTCCGTCCTGGGAGACCTGATGGATTCTGGTTTCCTGCGGCACCTCCAGGGGATAAGGGGCTCAAAAGATGGGGCACGGAGTGACCCCTGGGGTGGGAGGGCTGTGGGCAGAGGTAGGAGGAAGACTAACAGGAGAATGCAGACAAGTGAGTAATACACGGTGGAAAACAAACTGAGGAGATAAGAGATTCTGACGGGTTTTTGTACAGGATTAGACAGTGTTCTAGAGGACTTCCAGGGGACGGGGGCGTGGCCAAAATGCAGAGTAGAAGGGAGTAGAGAAAACCGACTACCCCAACTCGATCTTCTTGAAAGCTGCCGCCGAACAACAGGAAGACCTGACCTCAGAGCAACTTTTTTCCAATTGAAGGTCACAAAGTATTAATAGGTTACAAACCCAACTTCGCGGGTGTCAACCGGTATCACTGACTAAGGGCAAGTGTTGTCTTGTAAAGCTGTTGGTCCTGGGAGTCAGTCAAACAAGTGTGAAGCCACTGTGGAGAGTGACACGTGGACAGGTTAAGGGGCAGCCGGTGATGGTGACATTCAGGACTGCGTTTCTGTGTCTCGTCTCCTCAGTTTTAGGGAAGTCAGCGTGGTATTTGGGGTCACATGGCCAGAGGCTCTAGGATCACCATTCCAGTTGCAGCTGTCACTTTGGCTGGTTAACCTTTCTGAGCCTCAGTTTCTCCATCTGAAAATGGATGACAAACCCACCTACTTCACCAGCCCTGTCTTATTCCTGATCACACAGCATTTCCCGCTGCTCCCTGCCAGGGGAGAGAAGAAGGGGAATCAGCATTTAGGTTTTCATGTATCGGATGGACCGGGGATACAACATAGTTTGGGTGAACGTGTAGACTACAAGTGAGCTCGGTACATTCCTAGAGCTGCGCGAAGTTATATCATTTGTGTAGGGAAGACTTTGATCCTCGATACAGAGAATTCCAACCTTTCCAACTGTCCAAAGCTGGGGAGCATGCTGAGCAGGGCCCCTCAGTCTAGAGGCCTCAGGGCGGGGCTGGTGGTGGCTGTAGGATGATCAGGAAACATGAGTTTCATTCTGCCTCTAGGCTGCTCAAGGTTGGGACCTGCAAAGTGGCCCAACCTGAATATGAGGTAATACCCGAGGCCCTGGTGGGGGTAATCTGCCCCTCCCCACCCCCTGGGCTGGGCTGGAGCACCGTGGGAACCTCCCACCTGGTGTCTGTTGGAGGTTCCCTGGGGAGGTGGCCTACACCCAGGCCCACTGAGGCCCTGAATCCTGGATCCCCTTGGGCCGAGTCAGCAGAGAAGGGGTCCCAGGACAGGAGAAGAGGAGGAGGGGGAAGGAGGAAATGAACTCAGTTACCAGGTATCTTCCTGGACCCAGACCCAGCTTCCCAGGGACAGAAGCCCAGAAACGAGAGCCTTTGTCACTGTGTGAGCTGATCTGCTGGGTAGCCCCAGAGGCTGGGGTGGGGCAGAGCCCAGCACACAGAAGCCCCACACAGGAGACCAGTCCTGCAGAGGAGAAGGGGTGGCTGGTCCCAGGGTCATGAGCAGGGCAGGGCAATGGGGGAGGGCAGTTCCTCCCACTGCTGGTGCCCGGATTCCCACGTGCTGATCTGCTGTGCGATCTCTTCCCGCTTCGCTGTGGAGCCAGATTCTTCTCCTGTCCGGCCCCAGACTCCATCCTCAGCCAGTGGGAGCCACAGACATTCAAGGCCACCCCTCTCCCCCTCAGCAAATATTTGTGGAGCTTCTACTCTGTGCCTGGTTCCAGGGCTAGAGCCCACTACTCCTTCCCTCCAGCAGCTTAAATCTGGTCCGGTGGGCGTGTGCAGGGAAGGGGGCAGGGAAAGACAAACCCCAAGTGTTAAGTGCAGCAACACAAATAGTGAGAAGTCACGGCAAGACACAACAAAGCAGGGACGCCAAAAAGGCTGCGACTCCTCGTGAGATCGCAAGGTCTGGGGGTCTCCACGGCGGACATCTGACACCAGACATCGCGGGGCACCAGAGCGGGAGGCGGGGGGTGGGTGGTGGAGGGGAGCGAGACGATGGCATTGAACTGGGATGGATTGAGGCTGATGGGAGGCCTGAGCACTGGGCAGACTGGTGAAAAGGAGACAACCAGTAGCCTCCCCCGGGCTGAGTGGGGACGTGGTGTCAGAGGGCCGCAACACCAGGAAGGCGCAGGAAGGCGCAGGAAGGCCGCAACACCGGAGGTCGGGGCGGAAGGGAGCCCCGGAAAGCAGCAGGAGGCCGCAGGGGGACGTGTGCTGGGCAGGGGCGGAGAGAGGGCCCTACACGTGCGCTACGTGCAGTGAGAGCAACTCCTCCCCCGCCCGGGCGGATGGAAGCCGGGCCCGCCCCCATCCAGCCGGGACCGCCGTCTCAGCGGAGTGCGGGGGCTGCGAGTCTGGCCAGCCTCCATCCACCCGTGGGCCCCATCCCGGGTGGTGCGCAGGGGCTGGGACGGGGGGAGGAAGTCGCACCCCCAAGCCTGGAAACCTAAGCGACTGAAAGGCTCTCAGAGAGCGCTCCTCACAGGCGGGCGGACCTGGGGGCGCAGGCAGGGGATGGGTTGGGCAGGCTGGGGCCGAGCGGGCCGGATGAGGACTAAGACCCCTAGGAGTGTGGCCAGAGGATCTGGGCTGTGCGGATGAGATGGCTAGGGGACGGTGGGGCGGGGTGTCGGGATTAAGGAGGGGCTCTTGGAGACGTGGCACTCGGAGAGGGGCTGGTTCCTCCTAGGCCGCCAGGGTTCCAGCCCTGCTTCCCGCCAGGAGCCCGAACCTGACCCGGTCCAGGCCTCGCGTCCAGCGGTCCGTGAGCCCTAACCTAGGACCAGCTGGCTGGGGTGGCAGGTCCGGCCTCCAGGGTATCCCGCGGCCCAGACCAGACAATGCGGACGGGCCCCGCCCCCGAGGCCGTGCGGCCAATCAGCGCTCGCGGCAGGGCTCTTTAAAAAAAGAAGAGCCGGCTCGGCGGTGTCAGCTGGAGGATCCCTCCGCCATGTAAACATGCATCATAAAGGGCGGAGGCGTCGCCTCCCAGAGCGGTCCCCGGCGGATCCGCTCCCGGCGTTGTCGACCGCCCCCCTCTACGTCACCGGCGCTGCCTCACCTGGGAGCCGCACAGCCTTTTCGCTTACGGACACCGCCGGAAACACAGGCCACCCGGCGCTGGGGAGGTGTTCCGAGGCGCGTCCGGGGCACCCCAGTTAGGGAACACTCCTGATCCATGTGTACCTGCAACTTCCCTGCAGGCCAGGCCTGCCTAGCTCCGAGGACGCGGGTGTGAAGTGCGGGCTAGGCTCGCGGGACGGGAACTCGGCTCCACCAAGACCCTCAACAGCACAGCCCGCTCGCGACCGAGGGCTGCGGGATGTTTTTTCCGCTCTACGTTTTGTTAAGGAAAAAGGTCAGCTACTCAGCAAAGCGGAAAGTTTTTGCAGCCAACTCCTCTGTGCCCACCGCATCCCCCAGATCCCACCACTCACACTCCACAACTCCTCGCTGTGCCTCACATCGGCCCTGCCCTGGGGACTGTCAGGTCGCCCCTGGGCTTCAGTGGCCAGGGCTGTGGGCCCGGAGAGCTAAGGAAAGGGCTGCCTTCTCCAAGGACCTCTGAACTCTCGAGGGGCCAAAGACTTCTGGAAAGTTTATTGAGGCCCGCCGTCTTCCCCTTTCTAATGGAAGGATCCGTGAGGGACAGCAGGGCTAGGACTCTGTAGGCCTCCCCAGGCCCTTGCAGCCTGTCCTTCCAGGGCTTTGGCTGCTTTCTGGGTAAAAGAGGTCTTTTCAGTGTAAAGTCCTACCTTCTGAATTTCCTTGCTCCCCTTTTCTGGGACAGGACACTACATGTCCCTGTCTTCCCCCCCAAAGTGCCTAGAAGGGTTCAGATGTCTTAAAATTACTTAACCTCTCTGGCCTGTTCTGCAAAACTGGCACGACGGAAGTTCCTCCCCAACAAGAGGGTTGTTCGATGAGCTAACATATTAACATAAGCGAAGCATTTCTTCCACACAGGGAGCATCAGACAAAACAGCTATTTATTCTAAATATAGATGCATGCTGGACTCTCAGACTGACACCCCCAGTTCTGACGTCTCCCCCTCAGCCTGCTGGATCTCTCCAACCGTCCCAAAGAGCCCTCCCAGTCCACGAGCCGGGGAGGGAGCACGTTGTGTCCCTCCCTGGGCTTCTTGCTCATCTAATCTAATGCCTGGCAGTGCCGACCGCTCGCCTGCCAGCCCCAGGCTCCTGAATCACCCTGATGCTTCACTGTCGCTCCCCGACTTACCGCCATGTCTTCATCTCCTACATTTGCCTCCCTTCCCTCCCCCGAATGAATGGGACCACGGCCTTGCTTCAGGAATGTTTCTCCCACTCAGCCTCGCCCTCACGTTGCTGGTGGACCCCTTTTCTCTGAAACACTCCCACCATCCGCCAGTAGAGACTGCATTCCTTAGCTGCGTGGAGTGGGGCCAATGGCTCCATCAACCTGTGCCTCACAGGCCTTCCCTGTGAAATGAAAATAAGGGGACGTGCCTCGCGGGGCTGCTGCGTAGGTTACGCGATTAATCATGGAAGCTCTTAGGACTGTGTCCAGGACATCCGAGTGCTCCGTGTTAGGCGAGTATGAACGTCCCATGACCGTTTTCTCGCCTCGGTGCCCTAACTACGGGGAGCTGGCGCCCCCAGCCCCTCGGGTCCCCTGGGGTGCACTTCCCCAGCGGGACCCCCTCCTCCACCAGAGGTGGCTCGCGGAGGGCTGGACCCGGGTCCCGCAGGAAACGGTCCGGGAACGCCGGCTCGCGCGGCCGCAGGGTCGAGCCCAGCCGCGCGGAGGCCCGCCCTCCCGTTCGGGGACCGCGGGTGGGGGCGGGGCGGGACTCCTTTTCCTGCCGCGGCGGCGGAGGCACACGGCGTGGCTGCGCAGACGTCGTCGTCGCCTTCCGCGGAGGAGGAGGAGGAGGAGGAGGAAGGCTGAGGCGCCCGAGGAAAGCTGAGGAGCCCGGTGCTGTCGCCGCCTGCAGCCCGGAGCCCCGTCCTCGTCCCCGCCCGAGCCGCGGCGATGGATCCGGTCGCCGCGCCGCCTCCCGGCCCGCGCCCCTCGCCGCCGCTCGGGGGCCCCGGCCCACTGGGCGAGTTCCTGCCGCCGCCAGAGTGTCCGGTGTTCGAGCCCAGCTGGGAGGAGTTCGCCGACCCGTTCGCTTTCATCCACAAGATCCGGCCCATTGCCGAGCAGACGGGCATCTGTAAGGTGCGGCCGCCCCAGGTGAGTCAGGCGGCCGCGGGGCCGGGGCGGGTGGCGTCGGGGCCGGCGGCGCGGCGGGGCCGGGCGGGCGGCTGCGGGGCGGGCGCGGCGCGGGTGCGGGACGGCGGGCGGGCGGGCGGCTGGAGTTGTCGTGCGCGCAGCAAAGTTTCAATATGGCGGCGGCGCCGGGTCCTTTGTGTGGCGGGGCTGGGCGGCCTCACCTGGGCGCCGCGCGCTGCGGGCCGGGCCCGGAGGGGCGGCGGGGCTGCCCGGGGGCAGGAGCGGGCGCCCGGCGGCGCGGGCTGGGCGGCGAGGGGGCGGGGGCGACGCCGGGCTGCGGGACCTCGGAGGCGGGCGCCCGGGTCCCCGCCCGCGGCGCCGGCGCCCCCCGCGGGACGGGGCGGGGGCGGGGCGGGGGCTCCTGAAACGATCCCCCGAGACGACCCCCAACGGCCCCAACGTGCGCGGAGCGGACCCCCGGCCGGCGCCCGCGCGGCCCGCAGGCCTGGTGGCGGTTGGCCGGCCCGCACCGTTGGGACGCGGTGTAACTGCCGCCGGCGCGCGGCCCCTCGAGGCTCCTCCGGGGCGACTCCGCCGAGACCTTCGCGGTGGCGGCGACTCCCTGAGGCGAGCGTCCGGCTGGAGGCGCCGTTGTGAGGGAGCCCGCGACCCGGCGCCCCACGGACCCGGCGCCCCCCGCGCCGCGCGGACGCCGAGCTCAGTGTTGCCGGGCGAGTTTGACGGCGGCCGCCCCGCGCTGTCGGGGAGTCGCGGCCGCTCGGGGGCTCGGGGGCCGGGGAGGCGCGGGTCCCGCGTCCGTCCGCGCGAACATCCCGGGACTTGGCGGGACTCGGGCGGACCGAGCACTCCCCGTCCCCCGCGCGAGGCGGCCGCCTTTGTCCGCAGACTCGGGGCCCGCGGGACGGAAGCGGCCGCAGAAGTCGCCGCTCGGGATGCAGAAGGGTCTTCTCGGAACAAAGGCGCCCGGGCGGCGGGTGGGAGCCGCTCCTTCGGGAGCAACCGCGAACAAGTGGTTTCGTGGAGCCGGAGGGAGCGGGGCCGGGGGCTTCTGCCCTTTTGTTCTTTGCGTCCTTCCCGGCGCTCGCGGAGCGGACGCCCCGTTTGTGGGGACCTGGGGTGCGAGGCGCGTGCGGTCGGGGGCGGGAAGCGCGGGGCACGAGCTTTGTTTGCAGGGACGCCGACCGTGCGGGGCGCCGGGCTGCCCCCGAGCTGCCTGGTTCTGTCCATCGGCGAGTCCCCTGGCTTCGTTAGCGCTCGAACCCGAGTGCTCGTCTCTGCCCTGCGGTACTGGGGCGTCGTTCTAAGCACAAGGTGTATTTTCCTGTCACTGCGTGGTATTCGGAGGCGGCATCAGGCAAAAGATAGTGGGTTTGATGGCGTCCACACCTCGTTGCCGGCAGCGGCCCCCGAACGGTCGCCCAGAGCTGGGCTGCCCCGTGTCTTCCCGGGCGGGCCCAGGGGTCGGGGTCGGGGTCAGGGTCGGGGTCAGGGTCAGGGCGAACCCGCCCCGATGGCCCAGTAGACCCGGTTCCCGGCCGTCACTTCCCGACGTCACCAGTTAGGTCCCTTTGTCTTTTCAGCCAAAGTGCAAGCGCCTCCGTGTTGAGTGGCCCCCGAGCCCGTTTCCTCGTTTTCTGTCGCATTGGCTTCGGCCTAATCTTCTGTTTCCCCGGTTTTTCTGGTGTCTTGTCACAAAACGTCATCTAGTTGGGATTCTTTGACCAACTTAAACCCTTAACATTTAGAGGAAAACTTATCAATAGGAACGGTTCTTGAACGCAGGAAGAACACGTGACTACTTTTTAAAAGTAACAGCAATGTTGAGATGCAATTCATATGCTATACAATTAATCAGTGTTTCACAGAGTTGTACCACCATTATCACAGTCGAAGAAACCCCGTAACCATTTGTAAACTACTGTTTAAGACAAACTTAGGGCCGGACTGCTCAGGAAAAGCCATTCTTTCCCCTCACCCTGTGCGAGGCTGGACAAAGTCCCGTGGTCCTCGTTGGAAACCGTCTGCCTTCGGGAAGCACAACCAGACCTCGCTGGTTGTGGGCTTTGTGAGGATGTTTGGACTTGACTTGGCCGGTGCTGGACTGGTCCTAGCGGGAGCCACAAGCACATGGGTCAGGTCACTCGCACTCTGGCGAGCAACTCATCAGCAGAGGTGGTAGACGGTTGGGGGGGCTGCGGGGGGGCTGCGAGTGTCTGAGGCCGCAGGCGATCACATCCCTCCCCCACTGGAAAACTTCCTGTGATGATAGTACTTGTTCTTAAACGTGCAATCTAAACTTTCGAAAGGGCCAAAGGAATACAGAAAAGCCTTTGAAAAATGTTAATAAATGTTCTGTATTAAAACTGGAGCTCGAATTGTTTCGTTACTGAGAGACACTGATAATAAAGATTAGAGAAAATTATTAATCTCGAGTTTCATTCTTTGTCTTTAAGGCACTTAATTATTTTTATGGTGTGTGGGCCTAGATGCGGAATATTTCCGGTTGATACATTAGTAGTAAAGTTGTTTGTTTCTTTAACTTGGGGACAGTAAGAAGGTCCAGGGTGTTTCGGATACTTTAATATAGACAGACAAAAATCTGCCAGTGAATTTCCTTTTAGAAGGGCAAAAAGTAAACTGTGCAATAAGAAAAGCAGAAGATGGTTCATGAGTTGTAAATGGGGTCTTTTTGTAGACTTCCGTGACCTCTCATTTCTGCCTCAGTTGGAGCACGTTAGAGTTGGTGGGGAAGGGGAAAGGGAGAGCTGGTACCCACCCCCGCCCCAGTGTGCACCTCTGTCCACGGCCATCTGTAGGTTTGAACAGCCAGGAACCTAGGAAAACCTGCTTTCCTCCCTGCACAGTCCTTTCAGCGTGGTTTGTGTTGAGCTGGTGGTGTGACCTTTTTTTTTTTTTAAGACATTATTTATTTTTAAAGAGGAAGAGAAACGTGGATTGGTGGTTTTCTCGCATGCCTCTAGCCAGGGAGCGGCCAGCAACCCAGGCCTGTGCCCTGACTGGGAATCGAACCGGCCACTTTTTGGTCTGCAGGCGGGCGCTCAATCCACAGAGCCACACCAGCCAGGGCTGATTCCCCTGCCCCCCTTTCTCAGAGATATTCTCTGTGGATGATGCTACTATACCTGCTTTAATGGCAAAGGTCATTGTCAATCTCAAAAAGTTAAAGTCAGGTGGAATAAATGTGGGGAACTGAAGGGCTGGCAGTACTTTTCCTTTCGGAAATTTCTGTCAAGTTAGCATCGCCTGAAGAGGGATCTCCAGAGGCATGCCAGGTAGGGAGCCCCTTTGGTGTGAGTGGACTACTCCCGTGTCCTGCAGGTTACTTAAACTGTGAGAAACTATTAACTGGATTTTAAAGTCTTGAGTTGTGAGGAACTAGTTTTGGACCCTACAGCTGCAGGCGGCCTAACAAGGTGTCTTAAGCATCTTGTTAGTTCCATGTCCTAGCATGGGACTGAAGAGAAGAGAGAGTGTCACCCCCGTTTACTTCCAAAAACTCTTCCAAAAACCGTTCCTTTGTCAGGAAGTGTTAGATGAGTTCTGTGGTGAACTTGCCGTTTTACACTTCCAAGTTTGTGAACCGGACTAATGAGGACAAGCTGTTTCTGGGGCAGGGAGCCTTTTATGTTCCACAATTATGTTTGGAACAAAGAGGTGGAATTTGACTTAACGCATTCTCGTAAGTTCTTTTTTTTTAAACAGTCAAATTCTTAATTGTAGGCCCTTCCTCTTTTTTAAATTTACTTTTATTTTAAGAGAGAGGGGAAGGGAGGGAGAAAGAGGGAGAGAAACACGGACAGTGAGATGTCTCACCGAGGGTGAGAGACATTAATACCTTGCCTCTTGCGTGCCCCCCGACCCGAGACCCAGCCCAAAACCTGGGCAAGTGCCTCGACTGGAATTGGACCGGGTCCCTCTCCTTCACAGGCCTGATGCTGAACCCACCGAGCTGCACCAGCCAGGGCGACCCTTCTCTTACAGCACCGTTGCCATACCCTTCAGACGTGGCTTAGAGTCATCGACGTGGTCATCGTTTAAGTGTTCTTTCTGGGCATGAAGAGTAGTTTTTTCCTCTGTCAGAGCCATCACGTTCAGGGTGTAGATTAAAACATTTTTTATTAGGAAAATATTCAAGCATACACATAAGCTTAAAGAGTATATAGTCTCTCTAGCTATTTCCTGAATGTAAGAGAACAGAAAGCATAGTAGCAACGTGGGGGTTGTGTAGGGGAAGAGAGCAGCTTGCATAGCTGTCTTATTGGGGAGAGTGAGGTTTCCAGGCTCAGCGAATGACTGTCCCTTTGTCCAGGTGGGATGGGGACTGCGTTACCCAGCTTTAGCGCGTGGCCTGGCTGCACAGTTGTCGGAACCTACGTGGAAAGTCGACCCCTTCAGGCCAGCGCTTGGCACACTTGAGCTTGGTGGTGCTGGTTGGAGGGCCTTCTCCATGCTCTGCTCTTGGTCGTCTTCCTCTCTGCCAGACCTGCTCTCAGCAGGGCTGAGCTGAGAGTGTGGAGTGACCAGGAAGTGGAACGAAGTCCGGGTCTGGAAGAGGCCCTACCGAGCCGCGGTCGGTAGGTTTGCTTGGCTATGAAAACCGGCGGTTTGACTTCCAGCCTGTAGGGCACCGGTTCTGCTTCAGCAGATTTGCTGTCTGACTTTTATGTGCTATCAGATGTTCAAAATGAGCGATTTAAAGGTCAGGTCACTGGAAGATACTTTCTTTCGACAACCCCTTAAAATCTAAGGGCTGTTTCCCCAAAATAACAACTTCATTTCTCAGATGGGAGCCGCGTTACACACAGCCAGGCAGCAGCTCACATAATGGACAGCTTTTTAGAACTTGTTGATTACATTTCAGTTGGTGATCTCTTATAAGAGATGTAAAATTTAAGGATTATTTTGCAAGGATAAAAATAAGCTTTACTGAGGAGAGAATGTGTGGATTTTTATGTATTTTTAAAAGTCAGTTTCTCTTATGTAGAAGGAGTCATCACTGTTTCTAGACTTAAAAAAATAGGTGGGTAGAATCTTGAATCTAGTTCCATCATGACCTTGGACAAAGTTATTTTCTCCGAAGTATGCCTACTTGTCTGCTAAAAGGGGATCTGACACGGATCGAGGACTGCTGTCCAGACTAATTAACTGATGTCCCGCAAGGAGCTTAAGCCCCGAAGCTTATTTGTTTCCCGCTAAGAAGAGTCTGGGGACAGATTTGTGAGGCAGGGCTAGTGCCAACCAAGTACATGCCCCTCATTTCCCCACAGGGCATGGATTTGTAAAGAGTGACACTTGAAAAATCAAAAGCCCACCCAGCATCAAAACTAGAATACACAGACTGTAATTCTTCAGTTGGTTTAGGTGAAGCTTTTCCATACCTGGATGTTTTTAAAAACTCGTGGGATAAAAAATTTTTCCCCACTAATTTTAGGTAGAGCTGCTATAAGTGTCAGAGGCCTTGCAGGTCCGAGTGTGTTCTGCGTTTGGTGCGGTGTCTGTGAGCGGGCGTGGTTGAGGTCATCCCCATGCTTGCCTGGCAGGAGGGTAAAGCGATTGAGTTGTTACTGTTCTGCCATTATTTTATGTGTAAAGCAGGGAGAAAGTAGGAGAGGTGGTGTGGGAATGTTTCCTTTGATCCTCAGGGCAGAGCCGGGTTACATTCTTGGCTAACAATCAAACTTAAAAATAATAAAGCTAATTAGAACTTCCATGTAATCGTACACACGTGGATTCCCCAGTGTTTTGTTCAAATGTATCTTCTGTTGTTGGGGCTCATAACATTGCCTCTTAGGTGGACCCCCTGTATATATGTATCTCCAGAGTGTGGTTTTTCGGTTTTGTCTTGAATCTAGCAATTTATTCAATATAGCCTTCTAGATGTATTAAAACACTCTTCCAATGCTGTATATACCAAGTTTTAAGTCTTTAAATGTTATGCTTACCTGGCAGGAGAGATAACCATGGTCACGAAGGTGGTTTTCCCAGGGCGAGGCTCATCCATCGCACTTCCCCAACTGTGGGAAACTCGACTGCATAATTTGTGGTAGTGGGGTAGAGGGTTTGCACTCTGCCTTAAAAAAACAAAACAAAACAAAAAGCCTTTAAATACTGAGTATTTTCGTTGTGAACCTGAAGCTAGGTGGTGGTTTTCTTCCCAGCTGCGTGTGCTTTTTGTGTGGCTGTACGCAGATTTTTGTGTTAATTCTTGCCATTTCACCAGCTTGACTAAGTTGTAATGTTCAGAAAACTAAAGCCTAAAAACCTAGCATGTTCTGCACACTTGGTTAGAACTTTTATCAAGCACATATTCCTGTGAGGCATACAGTCCTGCAGACTGCAGATACAAAACATTACCACTTTAGTCTCCTAACTCCAGAGACAAAGAGCAAATCCCTATCAAAACCGCGTAACTACAAGGTCTTTAGGGCAAGATCCTGCCAGTTTTCTGTGCGGTTGTACCACCTCATCACTGGGCAGCATTTAAACCGGTGGTCCTGGCTCATCCTCGCAGCGCTGGCTGGAGGGAAGACCGGGGAGCAGGATCTTCCTAGGGTTTGTGCTCTGGCGGCTTCTTATTTGTGGTCAAGGGTAAGGGGTGGGGCGGGAGAGAGTTCTATCAAGAGAGTTTTTGGAGGATAATCTTCATTTTGTAAATTCCAGGTGTTCCAAGATTTATCTTCTTCCAGAGGGGCTCCTGCGCAGTATTGCCATGGGTTTTGGACACGCAGAGAACGGCCCCCAGACTCCCAAGTGGGCGGCTGGCCTCAGGGGTTTGTGCACGTGGGGGGTGGGGGTTGTAGAAAATTGTACTTGACGGCAGCCCAGTCTTCCGAATTCTGCATCTGCTTTTTGTCCACTGCTAACCTTGTGGCTTTTCCCAGCCTCCATTTCCAAAATATTTCTTTCTCTTATAGAACAGATAATTGCTCATGAAGATTCTTTGAAGGAGACAGGGTTTAGAGTTTGATTTAGGGCCCAAGATAATTTGGTTTTGGAGGTTGGTTGGTATTAGAGAAAAGATTTCATGGAAAGAATATTAGGGTAGGAATCAAAACATTTGGCTTCTGGTGTGTGTGCTTTTTTCCCCTAAGGTATGACAGCTTCATAGACAGGGAAACTGCTGAGAGAAGTGAAGTCACTTGTCTGCGCTATCACAGCTTAAAGGACAACAGGTTGGGGAATTGCAAACCATGGCCTTTTATTTACTTCAAAGTCGGTGTCCATCTTGTGCCTGGTGGCTCCCTGCATAGACGCCAGGCGCCCCCTGGGCCCTCTCACGCCCTCACCAGTGGTTTGGGAGGGAGACTGCAGCCGCCCTGCTTCCTTCGGGCCCCCCAGGCCCAAGTGAAGGGAGCTGATACAGACAGCGAGATGCACGTGTGTGGGACCGGTGCCCCATTTCTCTTGTCCCGTACGCTTGTCTGTAGAACTGTGAGTCAGTCACACCTCGCTCTTCTAGTTCACCAGTGCATCTCGGCACAGCCATTCCGTGCACTGTGTGCTGGTCGCCTGGTTGACTTGTACGGAAACTCCTGGCTCGTCAGTGTCGCTGACCATTGCGGGACCCGAGGGTTTGAATTTTAAGCAGCTCCTCTGGTCATTTGGAACCTGTTAATAAGAGGAATTCTCTTAACCTGATAACTTCAAAAATAGAAGTTCTCCACTGTCCTACAGGACACTAGGGAAGTCCTTTTTTGCCTGGCTCTGGTGAGTGGAGAAACGAATTGGGTCCTCGGGATTGGCTCTGGTTTCCATTCAGACAGGTACTGGTAGCATTGTGTTAAGATTCTAGGGTTTTAGAAATGAACGAAACAGCTCTGACTGGAAAGAACTCGGTGCCCTGCTGAGAAGGAGCTGGAACTAGGTCATAGCGCGCGCGCGCGTGTGTGTGTGTGTGTGTGTGTGTGTAGGTGTAGGTGGTGGAGGGCGTGCGGAGAACGAGGGAAGCCGGTCAGGGTTGGGAGTATGGAGGAGGGCGGAGCATGAGGAGAGGGGCTGCCTGGGACGTCTGGGAATGCTCTGGGTCAGGGAGGAAATAAGGTGTAGAGTGAGAAAGAGGGTCATGACAGCACCCCAGAAACACAGCGTTTAAGGGCGGAAGAGGATCTAGTTGGAGGCTGCAGGAAGTATGCCGGGAAGCTGAGGAGAAAAAACAGGTTTGGCCCTTCCTGGCTGGTGTGGCTCAGTGAATTGAGTGCTGGCCTGCGAAACGAGGGGTCACCAGTTCGATTCCCCGTCAGAGCACACAGGCCCCCGTTTGGGGGTGAGCTGCAGGCAACCTGTTTGTGTTTCTTTCTCACATCAATGTTTCTCTCCCTCTCTCCCTACCCCCAATCAATCAATCAATCAATAAAATAAATCTTAAAAAAAAAATTGTCTTTTTGTCCTGGGATACTAGGTATGAAAGAAAACAATCAAAACTACTTAGGAGATCATGTCCTTGGGGAAAAGCTGCAACAGTATAGCTATTTGATCACAGCTTGGCTTGGTGTAGGGGTGTGAGTTGGTATTTATTTGCACCAGCTGCAGTTGTTCTAGGGGAGAAGGTTGGACGAGGCTGTGGCCCCACTCGGTGGTTTCTGTACCATGGGATGCCCACGGTGTTTTGAAAGGAATGATGCTCTCCTGCTGACTTGCATTGTGGCCCATCGTGTTGTCAGCCCATTGGAGTGGGACATGATTTGTTGTAGGCACTTAGCTTTCTTAGAATCTTTCTTGGTGAATTTTAAGAGGATGCTTCAATTATAGGCCTGTTAGGACTTCAGGGATATGCCAGAAATCTGAGTCACTCTGGTATAGGTAACTTTTGTAGACACTGGGGACATTTTGGAAGAGAGAGAAGTTCTTCATGTGATATACTTACTCCCTTGCTCTTTTGCTCATAAACAAGATGGTACTTAGTTGTTCCTGTAAAGTGACTCAGAAGGAAACTCACTTTGAGGTTTGGGCAGCAATATCAGTGGGAAGATCATTTTATATTTTCACATGGTTTTGACAATAACAAATGTAAGTCATCTAGAGGCCCTGTGAATATATAATATTCTTGCTAAGTTTTATTAAAGTGGTTAAAGAGGAACTTACTGGGACTAATGTGAAAAAAAATAAATACCACGACGTTTCCCTTTTTTTAGTGTATTTTCATTTATTAATAGATGGATGCATTAAAATAGTCCTTTGCCTATCCAAGAATTTTTCCCCCCTTAAATACTGCATCATCATCTTGGTTAGGACATGAGACGTCTTTGAAATTTTTTAAAAATTGATTTTTAGATAGAAAAACAAACATTGATTTATTTTTCCACTTATTTTTGCATCCACTGGTGGTTTCTTGTACGTGCCCTGTCCGGAGGTCAAACCTACGACCTGGGCGTAAAGGGGTGATGCTCTGACCAGTTGAACTAGCTGGCCAGGGAGCCTTTCCAAGTATTTAGTATTCAGAAATTAAGACATTCTTTTAAATAAGTAGCTCTGTAAACCTGAAAACCAGTACTTTATCAGGCGTGATCTATCTATAGGAGTTGTAACTTTAGCAAAAGTTTTCTTATTCCTTGGTAGTTATATTTTAATACCATGTATGTTTGCAAATGGTCATGTTGGTATTTTCAGGGTTTTTTTGGTGGTAGGACTGGTTTGACATAGGTATGTCAAAAATGTTGGCATTACACAAATATGTCAAGAAATCATTGTGATTGTGAGTGGAGGAAGCGGTTGAAGGGGCTGCTCTTCAAATCTGGGTGGATAGCATTCGTTGGAGGGACAGGTTGGATGGGGGGATCCTGTTGGGGCAGTTGTTTCCAAGGTTTGGGCCGAGGACTGGGGGGGCGGGTGGGGGCGGTGTACAAGACCCCTGCAGCAGGTGCAAGGGAACTTGTCAGTGTCCAGGTTTTCTTCGCATTCTTTAACCAGAATAGCACACTACAACTGATGGGCTGCAGAAGAAGATAGGAAAGTCCAGTTTATTTCTATTAAGCCAGATACAAAGAGAATTGTAAAATCTATGCAAAATAAAACACTGCCACTCTTCTCGCTATTTTTGGCTTGTTATTAAATTAAATGATTTTAAAAATGTCTTTTAATTTCTTATGTGATAAAAATGAATAGATATTTATCATATAAACTAAAACTTTTTGAGGGCCTCAATTTTTAAGTTTAAATAGGGTTAGTCTTAAGGCCAAAAAGCTTGAGAGCAGTGGCGTGGTGAGGAGGGCAAGCTGCTCCTGCAGAGGCTGGGCTGCTGGGGACAGACCCGGTAGAGACAGAGAGGCTCTCGGGGCCCAGCCCGTGTGGGGCCCTGACGGGTTTGGTGAAGACCTCAGCTTGTCACCTTCCTGTTGCTTCTATGGAGTGAAAGCTTTCCGGTGGTGTCTAGAGGGCAGACAGCCCACTTTCCCACACGGCCAGTCCCAGCCTCAGAGTTGGAAGTCGGCCTTTTGGGTCTCATTGTGTCATTGCGGTAGGTTTGGTTACACTTAGCGAAACAATGTTGTTAATGCGGGTCTGTGCACTTCATTCGGATTTCCGCAGTTTTCACTGCTGCCCCTCCCTTTCTGTTCAGGGTCTCACCCAAGGTGCCATGTTAGCTCAGTGGCCTTGTCTCTGTTGGCTCTTAGCGGTGACAGTTTCTCAGACTTGTCCTGGTTTTTAATGACCTTGACAGTTTTGAGGAGTACAGACTAGGGATTTTATAGGATGTCTCACTACTGGAATTTATCTGATGTTTTCCTCATGATTAAGATTGGGTCTATGAGCAACTGATTTATTTTTTTAAGAGGTCAGCTCTCTATCCTTGCAATCTTTCCTACTGTCTGTGGAAGGATTTAAACATGAACACTGTGGGAGTTTTTATGTCATCTTAACGAAGAGCAGCCCTGAGCTACACAATAGGAACCTCAGCTGATACAGTTATCTGTCTAAGGAAGGAGTACCATGTGATTTTATTAAACAGTTGTTCTGTTTACAAAGTCTTGTCACTAAGTTTTCTTAATTGGCAAATTTTTAGGAGTCAGAGCTTTTGATTTTACAGCTTTTACCTTCAGCTTTATGGAGACATTTGAAATTAACTTGCTTAGTTAGAATTTTTACTTGTTCAGTAACATTAATTGAACACCAGCAGCACTGTTTTATGAAGGTAGTTGTAATTTTAATTCCTCCTGAAAAAACATTTTAGCCCTGGCCAGGTGGCTCGGTGGTTGGAGCCTTGTCTGTGCACCAGGGAGTTGCGGGTTTGATCTCCGGTCAGGCCACCCACCTGGGTTGTGGGTTCATGTGCAGGGGACAACCGATCGATGTTTCTCTCTCATGGATGCGTGTCTCCCGTCTCCCTCCTACCCTCTCTTCCTCCCTCCTCTCTCTAAAATCAATAAGCATACCCTCAGGTGAGGATTAAAAAGACCAAACACCGTTTTACACTTACGTGCAACTGCTGTCTGTCTATAGAGCCGAAGCAAGCCCCCGTTCTGAAGAGGCTTGCAAAGTGCGGTGACCACTGTGGTCAGGGTGATTTCCTTTTTTCCCTTCAACTACAATACAATATGTGAGCTACAGCCGTTGGATGAGGCCAAAACAAGCTTCCGTAAAGATACGGTTGTTTTGTTTAATGAGTAATAATGGAAAGTTAAAGAAATAACCTGAAAGTATCAATACAATGAAATATTAGATGTTCACGGCATAGTTAGTAAAAGACAATACATTTTTTTTGTTTGTTTAAAATTATGAAGTTGAACATTTTAGGTAAAAATACTAGCTTTTTTTTTTTACCATTTACTTTGTAAATGCCACATACATGTCTAAAGGCTTTATCTGTGGTACTTTATGTAAGCCTCACGGTTTCCCCAGAATTTCTAGGTGCACCGGGGGCAGGGAGAGTAACTGATAACAAAGCCACGCGGTAGAGTCAGGATTTGAGCCTGGGCCGTGCGATTCTGGCACCTGTTCTCTTTCCCAGGTTTTACTGTACAAGGGAAAGGTAAATGGTGGCACTGTGCTGTAAAAATGAGCATTGGAGAAAAGATGGGAAATCAGGAGCCCGTTAACCTGTGTTGAAATTGCTGTGATGAAAAGTGCTAGTTGGCAGCTAGAGTTGGCTAGACGGAGAGAGTCCTTAAAGGTGAAGGTGAGGGCTCAGAGGCTCCTTGGAAGTGGAGGTTGCAGAGATGTTTTGGTAGGGTGAAATTGTAGTTTAGTCACTAGAACTTAATGTAATAAATTGTTATTTCCACTTTACAATAAAAGCCCTTTATATTTGTAATTTTAATTCTCCCCATAGCCCTAAAGGTAGCTATTGTATTGTTAAATCTTTCAAATCCAGGCCTCCGACTTCATGTGCATTGCGCTGTCTGTTCTGGGCTATATACAGGCTGCCGACCTTCTCAGCAGCAGGTGTCTGTCTCTCCCGCTGTCAGGGCTCAAGTGCAAGGAGCAGGGGTGGGAAGGAAGTAGGTAAGGCAATGAGGTGCCGACTTGAAGGCGCGTTTTTAGGAAAGCCAGACACACTCCCAGGACTTCTTTTGGCCCCTTTGAGACCTTGGTGAAAGCTGTGGGCCTTCCCAGAAAAATCAACACACATTCAAGTCCCTACATAATTTAAGAGCCTCTGATTTATTTAAGGTGTGAAAGTGGAGTTCCATAGTCTGAAACAAAAGTCTTCACAATAAGTGGCTTTACTAGTGGCTCACAAAGGATGGGAGATCTTGGATTTGAACCAATTAAAGGGGCTTGGTGCCGAGCCCACACTGAGGGAGGGAAGGAAGGAGGGAGAAGCAGCAGCCTTACCTAATTAGTGAATTTTTTTCTCCGTTCAGAAGGCGTGGGATGGGGTCTTTGGCATCAACAGAGCTTTCCTGATGACACCCCTGAGTGCACGGCTGCTGGACCCCCTCGAGGGGCTTGTAACTGCTGCTTGTTTTCATGATTTACGAGTGGGGTTTGTAATGTGCCTAGTTCTACCTCTTGCATTTAGGACATCCTACTGACAGAGCCATTAAATTGATAAGAAAGTAGTCTTTTCCACTGTATCTCACATATGTGTTTTTTAAATCTTAATTAAACCTACTACCCTATGTTCTATTTTGTTTGACTGTTTAGAGATAATGGGGTTTTAATTCAAAACAGTTTTTAAAAGGTCAGACTTCTAAATTCCTCTAATAAAAGCCTCTGCCTCTTCCCCAGGATTGGCAGCCACCATTTGCATGCGATGTCGACAAGCTTCACTTTACCCCGCGCATCCAGAGGCTGAATGAATTGGAGGTAATGTCTCAGCTGCTGCTCTGGTGGCCTGAGTTCCAGAGGGGCCTTCTCTGAAGATGCTCCGTCACAAATTTAGTGTGTTTTTTTTAATGTGCTGCTTTTATTGTTTAAGAATTTATTTATTAATTCTTAGAGGGGAAGAGACAGAGAGAAATACTGATGTGAGAGAGACGTGGATGGGTTGCCTCTCACACGCCCCCTACTGGGGACCTGGCCCCCATAAGCTAGGCCCGTGCCTGCCTGGAAGTGGAACCAGCGGCCTTTCGCTTTGCAAGCTGGCGCTCAGTCCACTGAGCCACACCAGCCAGGGCAGGTCTAGTGGTTTTAAGTGACAACTGCAGCATGGCCAATAATTGATGATCGTGGTAAAGTAAATGGCAATAGGCCTTTGCAGCAAACCATATCTCATTAAACCCCCCTGATTTTTGTCACGCGTTTGCCTAGTCATTCATTTAAATTCTTCTAAATCTAGGTGACAGCCACCAGAATTTAGGTTTTGAAAAGAATGTACTCTGAGAACCATATAAAGGAAATGATTCTTCAGCTCTAATTTTCTTCCAAATACATGTCTTCACTCCAGATTCATTCCACAGGGACTTTAACTTCCCAAGCAGTGGGCAGGGGTACTCTGGGGCTGAACGTTCACTCAGCCTGTGCTGCTGAGACCCTGACGTGCAGGGACGTGCAGGGCAGAGGAGGCTTGGGTGATTGATGACATGGGGCGTGGGCCATTCACGTTGATGATGTTTTGCTAGTCTGGTTTTTGTATTGAACCGGACCATGTTTTATTTTTCTGTATTAAGCACTTTTTTTATTTTTAAAGACTTTTCTTTATTTATTTTAGACGGAAGGGAAGGGAAGGAGAACGAGAAGGAGAGAAACATCAATGTGTGGTTTGCCTCTCACATGCCCCCCACTAGGGACCTGGCCCACAACCCAGGCATTTGCCCCGACCAGGAATCAAACCTGTGACCCCCTGGTTCACAGGCTAATGCTCAATCCACTGAGCCACACCAGCCAGGGCTGTATTAAGCACATTCTTAACTTAAAGGGAATGGGTGTACATTGGAATTTTGTGGGTGCTGGTAGTATAGGGTATGTATTTTCAAGTTGAGCTTGAAAGATAGGAGATAGACACTGACTTTGAGGTCTTTTTTTTTTTTTTTTTTTTAAGATTTGATTTATTTAGTTTTAGAGAGAGGAGAAGGGAGGGATAAAGAGGAGAGAAACATTGATGTGAGCAAGAAGCGTCCATTGGCCCTGGCCAGTGTGGCTCAGTGCATTGAGTGCTGGCCTGGGACCCAAAGGGTCGCTGGTTCGATTCCCGATGAGGACACATGTCTGGGTTGCATACTGGCTCCCCAGTGGGAGGGCATGTGACAGGCAAGCACATATTGATGTTTTTCTCCCTCTCTTTCTCTCCCCCTTCCCCTCTCTCTATGAATAAGTAAGTAAATTCTTTAAAATAAAATTGAAACACAATTCTTCGTCATTTAGGCTCAGACTCGTGTGAAATTGAATTTCCTGGACCAGATTGCAAAGTACTGGGAGTTACAGGGAAGTACTCTGAAGATCCCCCACGTGGAGAGGAAGATCTTGGACTTGTTTCAGCTTAACAAGGTAAAGGCTAACGACCTCTCCCTCCTGCAGTGGGCCCTCTGGCAGCATGGGAGTGACCTTCTTTGCCTTACACACAACCGAACTTGTTTGCAGTGTGTAGCATGAACTTGTTCATCCAGGTTAGCTGATCGGGCTCTGACCTCTCAGGTCTGAAAGCCAAATCTTGTGAAATGTTTCGCTGCTGCCTATTTCTTTAACTTCACAACAGGCCTGTAAGATGCTCTTCTCTTTTTTTTTTTTTACGGATGAGACAATGAGGCTTAGGGAGAATACAGGTGAAGCTGAAAAGGCTGAGTCATAATTCAGTGCCTTAACTTAGGGTCACTTCAGTCTAAAGTCGCGGTTCTTCCCACCAAACACACTGCTGTCATTTTTACTTAACAGTGTGTGGAGACTTTTTAAGGTTTACTGAGTTAGGCAATGTCTTTATAAAGAGATTTAATTGTGAATCTAGTTCTTTCTCCCAGAAATCGTTGGGGGGGGGGGTTGCAAGTGTTTATCGACTGTGCTATCAAAAGTGATGTTTCAATTTTTCTAGCTTAGAAATGATAGGTATGTGTATTGTCTTTCGGCTTAGAAGAAATTTTTGAAAGGTTACCCTAGCCAAGAACGTTTTGTTTTCGGCATCATACCTAGAGGTGCATGAGAGGGTTAGAAGTGGTTTCCATGCAGATTTTTCTAATTGCTTTTGCCATTTCACTTAACAGCTAGTTGCAGAAGAGGGTGGATTTGCAGCCGTTTGCAAGGATAGAAAATGGACCAAAATTGCCACCAAGATGGGCTTTGCTCCCGGCAAAGCTGTGGGCTCCCACATCAGAGGGCATTACGAGCGGATCCTCCACCCCTACAACCTGTTCCTGTCTGGGGACAGTCTGAGGGTGAGTGTCCGCTCACTGCTGGTGCGCGCGCTGTCACTGTGGGGGTGAGGAGGCCTTGAGAGTGCGGGCGGGCACTGTCTGTAAGGCTTCGTTGTGTGAGCTACTCTTCCAGGGTTTTCCTTTCTCCGTTTTGAGAGCGTCCATACTTAGAAGCTTGTTAGGGGATGAATAAGGTTGTAGAAATGGCCTTTTGCTATCAAAGCTGAAATCTGTATTAACTTCACTACAGGTTTCTCCCTACCTGTAGTGAAGTGGGGAGTTGCTTATTGTCCACTTGTCATGACTTACGCCTTTGCATTCACCTGCCACTTCACGTGTGCTCACATGTGAAGCTGTCACATGAAAGCACAACAGGTGACATGACTTGGCAGCTTGGCCTGCTGTGCCAGCTGAGCTCTCCAAGGAGCTTGGAGCTGGGATGCTGATTAAAGAAAGGGTGGGGGGCTGAGCTCTGGGTAACTGACAGTTCCTCACAGGGATGGCATTTGCTACATTATTCAGATAAAAACTGTTGTTCTAATTAAAGTGAAATAATAGCATCAAAACTTCCCACTACCTTCAAGGCTCTGGTAGAACAAAAGAACGACACGGTCTGTTCACACGCTTCACGTTCCTCTTAGAGCGGGGGCCCTGCAGTTTGAGAGTTGGTGCTGTGCTGTGAGGAGGGGCAGGAAGATGGTTCCTGTCGACTGCTCACCTTGCGTTTTTCCGTCTGCCTCCTTGATTCCAATGAGCTTGCCTTTGCAGCCTGGAAGAACGGGACCAGTCTGACATTCAGCAAGTGGTCGGGCTTTGCGTGTATGTCCATCGTGTGGGTGTCGCTTGGACCCGTGGATGAACTTCTCAGAATGTTGCGTGTGGAATCTTTATGCCTCTGTGTCCCAGTATGATCCAGAGTTGCTCACGTAGACTCTCTCCCTGTCAACCATCCTGTGTCTCAAGGTCACAGCTGCAGCGACGAGGGGCGGGAGGGCCTGCCTGCCTTCCGGGGTGCACGCCTAGAGACACCCCGTCTGTGCACTGACGGGCAGGGCAGTGTCGTAGTGGGGAGCACAGCAGGGGGGCACCCTGCACAGACGGGGGTCTGCTGTGCGCCAGCTCTGTTTTGGGCACTGACACATGTTCACTGGGGAAAGTTGAAAACCTAAAGGGGATCTGATGACAAGAAAAGCCCTTCTCATTCTTCTGCCAGCTTTCCCCCAAGGCTCTTCTTACACACACACACACACACACACACACGAGAGTGTGCTCTTCATACTCACGATTGCTCTGCTTTTCTCCTATGTCGTGAATCGTGAGCATTTGTAGAGTCATCGAATGTTTTGAAATCTAGTTTTAGTGACTCGGGCGCTTTATTTTTAGAGCCAGATGCTGATTTGGTTTTTCCTGTTGTCGAAGGTTTAGATTGGCTTCAGTTTTTATTACAGTGACACTGTGGTGGGTGTTCTCTGTACACAGACTTTTGTGTTTCTTATTTGAAAGTGACTCTTAGAGGAAAGGAGAATTGGGATACATAAATTTTTAAAAGAATGAAAAATTACAGTGAGATGTCACAGCACACCTAGCAGGAAATGGTCGAAAGCCGGGGCACTGATGGCACAGGCACTGTGAGGATGTGGGGGCACAGGAGCCCCTGCTGCACAGGGCAGCCGCCGCCGCGGGAGGCGGTTTGGTGGTTTCTTGGACAAGGAGACATGCTGTTAGCATACGATCCAGCGCTTGTGCTCCTTGGTGTTTGCCCAAAGGAGTTGGAAATGTACATCCACATGGATGTTTATAGCATCTTCATTCTTAATTGCCAAAACTTGAAAGCACCAAGATGTCCTTCAGTTAGTGGATGGATAAATAAAGTGTGGTCCATCCAGACAGTGAGTCAGTAAAAAGAAATGAGCTCTCAGGCTGTGAAAAGACACGGGGGAACCTGAAATGTTTATGACCAAGTGAAAGAAGACAATCTGAAAAGGCCACACACTGCACGGTTCCAGCCGTGTGACGTTCTGGAAAGCGCAGAACTCTGCAGACAGTGGAAAGACCGGTGGCTGCCAGGGAGTTGGGGCGGGAGGGGGTGGGCAGAGCCCAGAAGAGAGTCAGGGCGGTGAGCCTGGGTGATGCTGTAATGACGGGCCCGTCCTCACTCATTTGTCTGAACCCACAGGGCGAACGACGCCCAGAGCGAGCCCTTGAGTAACCCACAGACTCGGGGTGGTGACGACGTGTGTCCGGGCAGGTCCATCGTGCCACAGGTGCAGTGCTGCTCCTGGGGCAGGTGCTGACGATGGGGAAGATGTGCACGTGTGGGGGCAGGAGGGACAGGGTGACTCTCTGGACCTTCCTCTCAACTGGGCTCTAAACCTGAAGCTTCTGTAAAAACAGAGTTTTAGCATTATGTGAACGTGATGGACAGTGAAGGTGTTGTTACGAAGGGGTGAACGAGAGCCTCCGGTGCGCTCTGGGAAACGTGAGGACAGCTGAGCGTGGATGTGCCGGTGCTGGAAGGGGGCAGAGGCCTCCCTCTTGCGTCCTTGTGTTTTCTAAGTGCTGTGAGGGGTTGCTCCGTCCCTGCGAGAGGGTGTCATTATGACACCCTGCTGTCGATGACCTTCTAGTCCCAGTTTCTCGAGGAAAGGCTTGCAGTTAGAGAGTCCGTCTGCAATAGCCTTGGCTCTGGGGCACACCTCAGGTGTGCATTTCCGACGCACCAGTCAAGCGCCCCATGATGTTCTGAAGAGCCTCTGAGCTTGACTTCGCTTGAGGTCTCTGAAGTGCTTGTGAAACAACCAAGCGGACCATAGATTGCGAACCGTTGAGACTAATGGCAGGTGGGGTTATGTATATAATATTTGAATTTCTGACCATCCACTTAAAGTTTCTGTGATTCAGTTCAGTTTGTATTTCTACCAACCACACATACTTTTAAGTCTCAAATAGTAAGTTCTTTTAATACATAAAAGAGGTTAACTGCAATGATGGACAGGTTTTACTCCCCCCTGCGAGCTGTGCAGTGGAGGACTTGTGACCGAGTGGAGGGGTGGCACCCCCACCACATGACCCAGTGCCCAGGGCCGGTCAGGGTTGTAGTGGGGGTCACTTGTTTAGTTCAGTGTCGAGGAATCTGTGTCAATGAGGCCTGTTTTCTAGCATGTCACGTTTCTTAGGGTTAGAAACAGATGGTGGTGCTGTCCTGGGAGCCCTTTCCCGCGCCCCTTCTCGCCCCCTCCTCGCCCCCGTCCCCCCACTGCGCTCCCATGCATTTGCCTTGCTCCTTTCTCTCTCCTCAGCTCCCAGTAACTTGTTTCCAGAGCCCATTTCTTCCGCCACCCACTCCTCCTACCTCTGTCACTCCCTAAATTTAAAAAAAAAAATAGATTTTGTTAGATGGTTGCTGGGTGGTTGTTTTTTTTGATTTTAGTTTGTTTCGTCCTTCTGTTCTCTTGATTGTTCCTGCAGATGTTTTGAGGAAGGAGCCAGTGTTGGTGAGACTGGGCAGTAGTGATGGTGCCCGTAGAGCCGAGAGTCCCAGGAGGCAGCTGTTTCAGTGTATCTTTCCCCAGTATCGGCGGTGTATGTGGCATACCTGTCAGTGGTTTCATTCTGGAACCTACTTTTAAAAATGCTTCCTTGATGCTTTGGGTTTGCTTATGGAGGAAGGGGAATTCATACTAGATCTGGACGTCACTGTTGCACTGGCGTTAAACATCTTCTTTCATCGAGCTTCGAATCAAACTAAAAAGAAAAATCAAAGCGAGAAAGTGAGATGAGACGCTTGTCTGATGAAAACCAGAGCTACTGCTGTGGGCTACCTCCTTAGTAACCTTTGTCTTATGAGTCAGACTTCATGGGAAGCCCTAATAAGGGAGAATACTTGGGTCCAGAGACCTGCTTTCTCAATTCTGGTGATACCTTTTGTTAACAGGACATTGCTGCATAGACTCAGGATTGCAAAATTTAAAAAACCTATTGGGTTCCATATTTTGTTAATCCAAACACTTGTAAAAGATGAGCTGTTTTCAATATGGAAAGTTTTTATGGGAAAACTTCAGGGCCTTTCTGACAGCTGTAAACAGGGTAATCGAAACTGGCTGGCTGGGAATGTCTTGAGCCTGCTGTGGCCTCTTGTAACCTGACGACACTGATGACCGAGTGCATCAAAGCAGCGCCACTCACCTGCTCAGAACGTGTCAGGGTGTGTGGTGCCCAGAGCAGGGCGTGAAGGCGCGGCTCCTCAGTTTCCAACACGCCCAGCGGGAGCTTGGGGTTGCTGCGTGGAGGGGCACTGAACTCGTGCCCTTCCTGCGAGCAGACACCCTGCATGTGTCTCCCCTGCACCCTCACGTGGCTGCTGGGCAGGCCCAGTGGGACAGGGTCCATTGTTTGCAGGAAAGCCCTGGCTTCGGGGTCTCAATGAGCTGGGCATCATCCTGCGCCCGGAAGGGCCCGGTTCCGTGCCTGGGCAGGTCCCCAGTTGGGGGCGTGCGAGAGGCAGCTGTTAGTTCTTGCACATCAGTGTTTCTCTTTCTCCCTTCCTTCCCCTCTGTAAATACATACAATCAATCAGTCTTCAAAAAATATTGGAGGAAAAGCTGTAGTATTTAGCAGGGGAGGCTGCTACCTAGAACCTGCCATAAAAAAATTTAAACCTGCTATGTATGATCAACAGCTGTAGCTTGTCTTTGTTTATTTAGATTTAAAAAATTGTAGGTGTTATATATGAACATAAATAATGGTTACCTTTAAAAAAACCCAGTGAAATTCTCTGTTGTTAAAAAGAGGGGAAATTCATCAGAGCGATTATGTTTCGTTTCTAGTGTCTGCAGAAGCCACACCTGGCCACAGACACGAAGGACAAGGAGTACAAGCCCCACGACATCCCCCAGAGGCAGTCTGTGCCACCCTTGGAGACATGCCCGCCCGCCCGCCGAGCCAAGCGCATGAGGGCCGAGGTGAGAGCCTCCGGTGCCCATGCCCGTCCGATCCACCCGTCTTGTCTCCAGCCTCGCTCCCCTGGTGGGCGCTGTGTTCACTCCGGCTTCTGGGGCACGCGCTGTCGGGGTGGGGAGTCCCGACAGATGGCTGCTGCACTGGTGGCGGGCAGAGCCCAGAGGGGCAGGTGTCATCGGGGTGCTGTGCAGTTTGCCTGGGGCCGTCATGAAGTGAGACTGCCCACTGCGGAGTAAGGCTAGGGGATGTGAAGTGGGGAGGTTTTTGCTGAAAAGAACTTTAAAAAAAAAAAAAAAAAAAAAGGATGTTAGAAGATAGTGAAAGCTGGTTTTCTCCAGTTTCTCAAAAGGAATGCGGCCCCTCAGGCAAACTGCAGAGTTTGAGGCTGAGACAGAAACTGGGCAGTGTGGGGAGGGGAGCAGTAAATGTGGGAGCCCAGCTGAGATCTGGGCGGAGAGATGGGTGAGGAAGACCCTTAGTGTAGGGCGTGTCTGCTCCAGAGGCCCCCTGGGGAAGGGAGGGGCGTGGGCGTGTTTGGTTCCCAGAGGAGGTTGACAGCTCCTGCCCAGCCTGGGGGCCTGTGGACGCTGGGCAGCAGTGCAGGCGGAGCCCCAGGGAGGCCACCTGGTGGTCCGCCTCTGAGTCAGTCTCTGGTGTTCCGCAGCTATTGGTGAGGGCGAGGAGAAACAGCCATTTTGTTTTCTGAGGAAATGGGTAAATAAGAGAATTGTTTTTCACTTAGATAAGTAGGAGCTAGGGAAAGTGTAGCGGCTCCAGTTTGCTGAGTTGAGGCTGCCTCAGAATAGGAAAATAGGGTTATTCGAAGCCTATGCTTAAAGTTAAGGTTTCATTCCTCTGAAGTCGGTCTTTGTTCAAGCACATCTTGATGTTTCCTGTTTAAGACGCGCCCTCGTCCTGGGTCTGCCTGCACAATGCACAGTGCTGGTGACAGCGCCTGGCAGGGGTTGTTCTCTTTGCAACGGACACCCTGAATGTGTACGAGTGGGGGGGGGGCGGGGGGGGGGGGACCGCGCCTGCCTCCAAAAACACTTTGGCGGGACAGATTACAAACACTGTTTTGTGTTATCAATAAGCATTAGCACTTCAAGAAATAATGTCAGTTATGAGTGAAAAGTAAATTTGAAAGTAACAGAAATGGAGACGGGCTTATATGCCCTCTGACAAGGGAGTCCTGGGCAGTCCAGCAATGGGAGAGGAGTAGGTGATAGTGGCTGTAGTGAAAGAGTTAGTAGGGAATGAGTGTGCAAGCGAGCTTTCCACACACACTTTTGCTGCCTTTGAAGAAGCCAGCAGCCTCGGCAGGCTTGCAGGGTGGAGGCCTGGATGAGAGCTCAGGCTCTTGGGGACCGAGGCAAGAGCTGGGGAAGAAGAGCTGTCTCAGTCTGGGTGGTGAGACTTCCCACAGGCTGCTCCCAGCCCTCTCACTTCTCCCTGTGCTGTGACCTGTCGAAGTGCAGAAGAATACTCTTGTAGCTTCTAGGATTCCTCCTCCGTCCCTTCAACAGGTAGTACTCGTAAGGGCAAGAGCCGGGAGAAGTATATTCTGAATACCCTCTTAATAGAGACAGATTATAGGATTATAGTCACCTTGGGGTTCTAGTGGGATTTTAGGAGAATTATTTGTTTTTAAAGAAAATATTTATGTATATGACTTTTTTTTAAGGCTATGAATATTAAAATAGAACTGGAGGAGACAACAGAGGCCAGAACTCATAACCTCAGACGTCGAATGGGTTGCCCAACTCCGAAGTATGAAAATGGTAAGAAAATTTATCTGCAAATAGGAAAGTAATAAAAAGTTAAACAAGTAAAAATGATGATTTGTTTGTTAGTTAAGAAAACACTGGAGCAAAAAAAAAAAAAAGAAAACACTGGAGCAACTGTGACCTATAATCACTGGGTTGGGCCTTCAGAAATGAAATCTTCTTGTATGAATGTCCTTGTTGTCGAGTGCCCAGCAGAGAGGGAAATGAGCGGATGGAGTCACGTCAGGGATGGGATTGAATCTCTCGGCTGTCACTAGCTGCTCCTCTGAAAGACGGTCTGGGAGTATTTGTGGCGAAGCAGTGGTTTCTGAGGAGCAGCGGAGCCCTCACCTGGCTGTCTGTGGGACTCGTCTGGGTGTGGTGGTCAGACCTGCTTTTTGGAGTCAGGGTGGAGCTGGCAGGTACTTGCCGGGCCTCTGCCAGGTGCCAGTCACAGGGAGGCCTGGGACTCGGGGGAGAAGCCCTGGCTCCGGTGTAGGCAGGGCACACGGGCGCCAGAGCCACTGAAATTGGGGCCCAGTGCTTGGTGAGTTGGCTGAAGGTGGCACGAAGTCAGGGGAAAACACAGATCTGAATCCCCGCTCGGATACTTCCTAGTTCATTGTTGGACCTTGGGGATACTCCTTGACAACCATTGATGACAATTTTCTCATCTTTGGAATGGATTTGTTGCAAAGGATTAAATAATTGGTGGAAACCATTTAGCACAGGGTCTACCTCAGGATGGTTCATTGATTGATACCAGTGCTTCAGCCAAAAGCCTCTGGGACCAGGAAGCAGGAGAGGCGAGCAGTCTTGGGCCTAGAGGCTGGTCTGGATTGGAGGGGGTCCAGCTGGGGAGCTGTGAGGCCCTCCCAGTCATGGTCAGAGGACTTGCTTGCCTCAGTGTATGTGTTTTTTAAAAAATTTTTAAATTGAATTTATTGAGCTGACATTGGTTAATAAAATTACATGGTTTCAAGTGTGCAGTTCTTTAATACATCGCCTGTACACTCACTGTATTGTGTGTTCACCACCCTAAGTCTCTTTCCATCACCATTTATCCCCCTTTACCCTCCCCACCCCCAGGACATGTGTTCTAAAAGCACAAAAACCTGAGCGGCATCTCTAGAAGTATGCACCTACACCTCGCACTTCCAGTGGGGCGGGAGTTGGCATTTTCATGGCGGAGGCAGTGGGACATAGCAACACTGGGTGCCACCGCTGCTCGTGTGCACAGACGTGGCAGTGTGCTAGTGTGTCCCCTGTGTGTTTGAGGAGGAGGGTCGGGAAGAGGCTGAGAAAAGCAGAGAGAGCTAGCTAACTTGGATTACTTCTTGCAGAGAAAGAAATAAAAAGCTGCATCAAGCAAGAACCCATTGAGAAGAAAGAGCATGTTGTAGAAAGTGAGAGGGAGAAGCCCAAGAGTCGACCTAAGAAAACCACCAGTGCTGTGAGTGGACACCTTCCAACACTCTGACCTCTAGTTCGCACGTTTGTGCCTGACTGAGGCCTGGCGGCCGACAGTGCGGAGGCCCTGTCAAGTCCGCCTCCTGTGTCAGTTCACGGAGGAGGAAGTTCACGGAGGCACGAGGAGAATAGTCACGTCTGAGCTCTGAGGGCCGCTTTGTGGAGGCCAGTTGAGCACCAAATGGTGCTGATTCGTAGGCTTGCTCATACGTCACTGGCCCACCTCCAGATGAGCTAAAGGCTGGAAGCAAAATCAAGTTGATGTTTCCAGCTCTGGACAGCAGGTGTGGGCAGTCTGTCTGGGGAGGGAAGCCTCCCTGTGCACAGGGCCCTGGAGGGGGCTGGTCGTCTGAGCCGGTGGGGGGTCTGGATCTCACCTCCATTCAGTTCGTGCCTAGAATTGTAGACTGTGGTGGGCGCTCACCACCCTGTATTCTGTGCCCGTGTTGTGGCTGCAGGTGGACCTGTACGTCTGCCTCTTGTGTGGCAGTGGCAGCGATGAGGACCGTCTCCTCTTGTGTGACGGGTGTGATGACAGCTACCACACCTTCTGCTTGGTCCCACCCCTCCACGATGTTCCCAAAGGAGACTGGAGGTGTCCCAAGTGTTTGGCTCAGGTGAGATTCCGCAGCTGGGGCAGCATCAGGATGTTTGGTGCTGTTCTTGGCCTTTGGGTTTGCACTTGTGACTGATAGTCGTGAGTTCCTTAGAAACACGGGGCTGGCCCTGGCCAGAAAGGAGGTCTTGGAAGTGAGTCTCACAGCTGCGCAGGGAGCAAAAAGGCGGAAAAAACCTTAATAACTACACTTAAGATTTTTTTCTCTGAGGGGAAAAAAAAACCCACTGTATGCTCTTTGCAGAAATTCATAAATCCTATATGACTTTAAAAATGAAAGTGATTTTATAATCCATGCCATACATAACCACTGTTGATATTTTGATGTATATTCATCCAGACTTTTTCTGTTTTAAATGGATGGAATTGTACTACGTAAGCAATTCTAGTCATCTGGTTTTCATATGTATATAAACGGAAGTGTCTTTTTTCTTTCCTAGGAGTGTAGTAAGCCACAGGAGGCGTTTGGCTTTGAGCAAGCAGCCCGGGACTACACCCTCCGTACATTTGGGGAAATGGCAGATGCGTTCAAGTCCGATTATTTCAACATGCCAGTCCACGTATGTACATAGATGCTGCTCTGATGGAGGGTTTTAATAACTTTCGGAGAAAGGTGGGTCTGGAGAGAAACTTGAGGCGGCACTTCTCTCCGACAGTATCATGCACAGCGAAAGCTTACTTTGTTCAGTGGTATTAAAATTCCACAATACTATAAACTGCATTCTGATTTTTCATTTGCTTTCTCTAGAGATAGGCTTTTCCACACAAGTTGTATAGCAGCTGTAACAATACAATATACGAAGTCTCCAGTAGTCCTTTCAGCTCCACAAATACCATTTAGAGAAAACTTCACAAAGTTCATTGAGTGACTCCATGTGCCACTCAGTGTGGCGTGCGTGGGGAACACATCTGCACACTGTTCGTCATCATAAGTTACTATATTCTGTTTGCTCGCTGAGAAGCATCGCATGTTTCATTCAGCACTTAATACGCGTCGCGAGCACGCCAGGGTTTAAATGGTTTTCTGCCGTAATTCTGCATACGTCAGCTGGGTTTTTTTCTGACCACTAACGAAGTGCTTCAGCAAACACTTCCTGCGTCTTGATATTTTTAGTTGGATTATGTTCTTGAGATCAGATGAGAGTGATTAGCCGATTTCTCCCACCCTAATTGTCGTATCATTTATGGGCCCTGGCAGGGTCTGCGGCCTGACATCACTGGTGTTAGCTGTTAAGTTGCTTCAAGTGTTTGTTTATTTAATGGTACTAAATCCAAATCATGATACTTGACTTTTCTGTTCTTTTACCCCTTGTGCCTTGGGCTGTTCCCCACGTGTCTGCTTAGCCAGTCCTGGTGACTTGTCCATGGCTTTACCTTCTGCCCTTGGCTTTTTATGTTACTTATAAGACAAGGAGTTTGCAGGATGGACACAAGTCAGATGAACCACAGACGCCAGACATGCAGTCTGGGCACTTTGTACATGGGCGCATGCTCTTGTTCACGGTCTGCACCGCCTGTTCCTGTGGTCACACACGTAGTCCTCAGCCAGGGCTGGTGAAGGGCGCGCGGGAGGGGCTCGGGTGATGTGCTGGGACACTGCAAAGGGCGGAGTGCCGCTCAGACCCAGAGACTGCGTGTTCTCTCTCTCTGAGCAGAACCACACCTGCGGGGCGGGAGTGTTAAGTGTTGGCCGCGCTCCCCAACTCCTTTACAGCAATGGCCAGGCCTGTGACAGAGAAGCGGAGGTGCCTGGTGGCTACGCCTGGTTGTTAGGAAATGCCTTTTGGGAAACAGCGGGAACTGCCTGGGGTCACCACGGAGCGCAGCAGGAGGACTGTTCCGGAGGGTGCTCTCCCATGGTCCTGTCACTCAGCTCACCCAGTCAGATGGGGCACTGGCAGTGACATCTGAGAAGATGCATTTTTTCTCTTTCTTACATTTTACTTCCAGATGGTTCCCACAGAACTGGTTGAGAAAGAATTTTGGCGGCTGGTGAGCACCATCGAGGAGGATGTCACGGTTGAGTACGGAGCCGATATTGCCTCGAAGGAGTTTGGCAGCGGCTTCCCTGTCCGTGATGGGAAGGTCAAACTCTCCCCCGAGGAAGAGGTGGGTGCATCTGGGAGGCCCCTGCACTCGGAGGGGACTGGATGGCGGAGCATGTCCTGGGTCTACTGGGCATGATGTGGCCTTAGCAGCAGCCTGACTGCAAAAACCAGATGTAGCTTGGAACTCAAGTTACTAATTCAGTTTCCATTTGGTTGTTTCGAAGTGATTTATGATTACTTTCAGAAAATCCTTAGTCACCAGATTTTTAATGGTTTCAAGTAAAAGTACCAAGAGCCTGCAGGAGAATTCTAGTTCCATTGGTGCCACTGCACTGTGATGGCACGGGGAAGTCACTGCCCTCCCTGGGCCATCAGAGCCTATTACTTTGGTTTCTCCTTTTGAAGGAAGTCTGAGGGATTGAAACCAGACCTACTTACCTTCTTTATTTTATTTTTTTTTTTAAGATCTTATATCTTTATTTTCAGAGACAGCGGAAGGGAGGGAGAAAGAGAGGGAGAGAAATATTGAGCGAGAGGAACACCAATTGGTTGCCTCTCGCATGCCCCTAACTGGGGACCTGCAACCCAGGCATGTGCCCTGACTGGGAAGTGAATATGTGACCTTTTGGTTCACAGGCTGGTGCTCAATCCTCTGAGCTACACCAGCCAGCATCAGACCTACTTGTCTTTGAACTTTAAGGTTTGAGTCCATTATTTTCCATAGTAGCCAACTCCTAGGAAGGTTTCTGTCCAGTAAGAAGTCAGAGGGTGTTTTTGGTAAACTGTTGGAAATCTGACACATGAACAGAGAAGTACATAATCATATGTGCACAGTTTGATAAATTTTCACAGCCCGAACACAGCTGTGTAACCACCCTGGAAGAAACAGGACATGACCACATTCCCCCAGAAGCCCCTCTTCTGTCCCCTAACAGACTGTCCTGACTTGCAACCAGGGACTTCACATAAACAGGCCCATGTTGTCTTCTCTTCTACAGCCAAATAGAAAAGAGACGCATACAAAATGCATGCTGCATGAGCCCATGTATGTAAAGCTTAAAGTAGCAAAAGCCGTCTATGGCGTCCGAGAGGTTGGCATCATGGCTTCTCCCGCCTGCTGCTCTCTCAGTTTTATTTTGAAGGAGACTCTTTTTCACACATCTCTTTGAAACAGAATTCTGAACTGTTAGCATGATATAGCTAAGCCTTTCACGTTTTTACTTAATGTGTTCTAGGAATATCTGGACAGTGGCTGGAATTTGAACAACATGCCCGTGATGGAGCAGTCTGTTCTTGCCCACATCACTGCTGACATCTGCGGCATGAAGCTCCCCTGGTTGTACGTGGGCATGTGCTTCTCTTCGTTCTGTTGGCACATCGAAGACCATTGGAGCTACTCGATCAACTACCTGCACTGGTAGGACGCCCGCTGACCCAGGAGCAGGGTGCAGGCTGGCGGGGACCCCTCCCACCCCAGCTGTGTCTCAGCTCAGCCCCGTGTCCAAACTGTACATGTCCCTGCTTGGCCGTGTGTGCTGGTGATTTTGTGAATGTGTGTGATCAGAAGAAACTACTAAAAGTCCATGCTTATGCATTTTTTGGACATTGATTAATCTTTATAACGTATTTCCAGGGGTGAGCCGAAAACCTGGTACGGCGTACCCGGGTACGCTGCCGAGCAGCTGGAGAACGTGATGAAGAGACTTGCCCCAGAGCTCTTTGTGTCCCAGCCGGACCTGCTGCACCAGCTCGTGACCATCATGAACCCCAACACCCTGATGACGCATGACGTGCCCGTACGTGCTCGGCCAGCGCCAGCCCGGCCCCCCTCTCCCCCCAGGGCTCCCTTTTCCTAAAGTGCGTCTGGCTATGTTTTCCACTGTGTGACTTGGCAGTAGAAGGAGCTGTCTGGTGTGAGTCAATACCACGTTGCTTGGGGATTCTCAGACACTACAGAAACTAAGTCGTTGCCACTGGTAACTAGATTGCTAGGCATCCTCACTTTACAAGTCACAAGTGTGACGCTTTTCTTTTCATGTCCAATCCTGTTGTTTCTCGTCCACTCACAGGTCAGGCAGCCGTCACCACTACATGCTCTGCGCCGTAGTTTTTGTTTGTAACTCACTCCACTGCAACAAAACAAAAACCTAGAACACACATGTCGTTTCTCAGTATAAATACTGTGAGGACGGCCAGGTTCTGTTACGATTAGACCTGAACTCTAATGTCCGAATCCTTCATGCTCTGTCCGTACTTTAAAAAAATAATTTATTGAACCTACTCAATCTTACTTTGAATGATGGACTGAAATGGCATGTTTGGTGGGTCTTGATTACATTACACCCTCACCCCTAATTAAGCTTATTTTAAAAGAAAATTTATTTTAGGGTCTTAAGCTTGGAATTAGGGGTTCCCACTCTAGACCGAAAGGTGCTGTGGTGGTGTTTTCTCTGAGCTTTCTGTGAAGTGACGCTTACTCGAGTAGTGGCTTCCTCGTGGAGAAGACACTGAGGATCCTGGGGCGGGGGGTGAGGTATACGAAGCTGCAGAGCCTGTTCAGCTGAACCAGACATAAACAGTGCATTTCCAGTGCAGGTGGGAATTCTTGATCTTGCTGTGTCCTGACTTGTATGCTTTTGGGTCCAGAGGCCAGTAATTGGGGGCAGGTAGAAAGGACTTCTTTGAGGGATCATAAAATAGCTTAGAAAAAAACGACCAGTCACTACCAAAATACCACCAGCTCCTCATTGTTGGTATTACCCCCTTGTACTGACTGCCCTTTCTGATTTGTTGTGAGTGTCTGGCCCTGGCTGTTTAATAACTGAGCAGCCATGTGGGGTTCGACTTCGGCTTTTCAGATCAGGTGAATGAACTCCCGCCTTCGGGAGCTCACACTGGACGAGGAGAGACAGACAGTGAGAGGATGATGTGACTTGATGGCGGGTCAAGTGGGAGGCTGACCCGTTACTCTGGAGAACCAGGGCTCCAAAACGATGTTTGAAGTAGGACTTGGAGCTCTGATGAGGACGGAGTATGTCCGGGCAGACACATGTAAGGAATATGTAAGACAGTTGGGCGAGAGGAAGAGGTCCCTGTAGAAGGAGCCACGCTCGTGTGCAGGTAGCGGCCTTCACTTTGGCCAGTAGCAGCACCTGAGGGGCGTTTGCAACACAGGCTGAGCCCCACTCACTGCCGGAGTTTCCTGTGATGTTGGTGTGGGTGGAGCCTGCGAGTGTACGTTTCTTAGAAGATCCCCCACGTGATGCTGCTGTGGGTCTTGTTGGAGAACCACTGATGCAGATAGAGAATTGAAAACTCATCTAGCTGATGTTATCATTACATAATTATAACTTCCGCCAGAGGATTTGCGTGTCTAGAACAATACAGGTGTTTGAGTGAGGGTGCTGGGAGTTTAAGTCTGAGCCCAAATTGAGGAGAGTGATGTTCTTGAAATAGTGTGCAATTTCTTTCGTTGGTCAGCGATCCTATTTTGGTTTAATAAGGTAGAATATTTTTTTTTTTTTTAAGATTTTATTTTTAGAGAGAGGGGCAGGGAGGGAGAAAGAGAGGGAGAGAAACACCAACGAGTGGTTGCCTCTCACATGGCCCCTGTTGGGGACCTGTCTCACAACCCAGGCGTGTGCCCTGACTGGGAGTTGAACCAGCAACCCTTTGGTTCACAGGGCGGCGCTCAGTCCACTGAGCCACATCAGCCTGGGCTGATAATGTAGCAATTCTTAATTGTGGCTGTGTTTTACGGAGGTGTGTCCTGACACTGGATATAGCCGAGTGTGTAACGGGAGCCATGTCATGTCGACTTAGATCCTCGCCAGCCCCGGTGGCCAGGGCACCACTCCATCTGGTGGTGGACTGTGGTGTGGCGGTTTGTTCTCTCCTTTTCTGGCTCACTTTCAACTGGTGGAAAGTTACCCCTTCTGAAGAACCGACTGATAGTATGTCCAGATTGTCTTCTGGGAGAATGTCGCTGAAAACCTCCGCTGTGTCTCCGTAGGTTTACCGGACTAACCAGTGTGCTGGGGAGTTTGTGATCACGTTCCCGCGCGCCTACCACAGCGGCTTCAACCAGGGCTTCAACTTTGCTGAGGCTGTGAACTTCTGCACTGTGGACTGGGTATGGGGTCAGGGCTTCGTGGGCCTTGCACACCAAGTTGGGGGGAGTGCATTGCACCCATCATATGTGTAGTTGCTTAACCTGTCGCTGCTCAGGAGGCTGATCTGCACATTGTTGGCCCTCCACGAGGCCAGGCGCTCTACCGCGTTGTAAATCCAGCCTGTACTAACTGAGCGCACCGCCGGGTTCAGGGGACGGTTTTGTTCTTTTGTAGCAAGACTTGAGGGAAAGTGTCTCCCTCAGCGCATTTTGGCTGAAGCTCAGTGTCTCATTGCAAATTGATGACAGTTCCAATTTTAAGCCTGTTCCGCACAAGCCCCGGTTGTCCAAAACAGCTACTTCTAACGACATATTTGGTTTTAGTTACTTTGGAAAGTAGGATATTTTAATATTGGTATTGGTACTTTTCGTTTACCTAAAAAGAACTGTCTGGTGTTAAGTGCGAGGTGTTAGATGAGTCGTAACTTTGTTTCGTCGTTTTTCTGAATAACGATACTGCCTGTCTCTGCAGTTATTCTGTTAGTTTTGGAGCATTATTGTCCCTAAAGTAGGGGAGCCATGTCCCGTTCCGCACAGTTGTTTCAGAAAATGTGTAAATTCATGATTCTGATTACATTCTTTTTTTAACGTATTTTTTTTTCTCCCCTCTTTTAACGTATTTTTTAAATAACTTATTTTTCTTTAAGATTTTATTTATTTATTTTTAGAGAGGGGAAGAGGGGGAGAAAGAGAGGGAGAGAAACATCAGTGTGTGGTTGCCCCTACTGGGGACCCGGCCTGCAACTCAGCCATGTGCCCTGACCGGGAATCGAACTGGCAACCCTTTGGTTCACAGGGCAGCATTCAGTCCATTGAGCCACACCAGCCAGGGCTCCAGCTAGATTCTTGTTGTGGGCAATAATGCATTAGGGTTTTTTAACCACTTCTTAATGAAGGCACTTAATATGCCAGATCTTGGAGATGTAAAGGTCTAAAAACTCCAAGGCCTCTCAGAGTCTGCTCCGAGAGTTGATCCGTGATGCCTGTGGCCCAGGTGTGATCTTGGGTTGTTTTACGGTGAAGTTCAGAAGGCTTTGGAAGTAGGTAGGAGGACGGTTCACGTGTTTTCCTGTCTTTGGGCGCAGCTGCCGCTCGGCCGACAGTGTGTGGAGCATTACCGCCTGCTTCACCGCTACTGCGTGTTCTCCCACGATGAGATGATCTGCAAGATGGCCTCTAAGGCTGATGTCCTGGACGTCGTCGTGGCCTCAACCGTACAGAAGGACATGGCCATCATGGTCGAGGACGAGAAGGTGCTGAGAGAAACCGTGCGTCAGCTGGTAAGGCTCCTGGAATCCCAGTATCGTGGTGTCTATTGGGTGTGACTTAGTGAAGTTCTTAGGCACTTCGCTACCACTTTAAGAAGTCGCTCCTTAATCTGATTGCCTTCAAGACCATTTGTTTAATGGCTATTTAGATCCAGTGGACACATTACCCTGTTCTCATCTGCTACCTGTACATGTGTCTCTTTGGTGAAGGGTCTGTTTAAATGTCTTGCCCACCTCCCTTTTGCTGGATTAAGGTGAGAGTTCTGTTTGATGTGGATAGCAGGTGGGTGTTCTGCAGGTACTTTCTCCTGGTCGGTGGCCTGACTGCATTCCCTTCGCAGTGTCTCTCCAGTAGCAGAAGTGTTCCGTTTTGATGATGTCCAGTTCATCAGTTTTCCCTTCCATGGATCTGTTTTGTGTGTTGTCCTTAAGAAACGTTTGCCTGACCCAAAGTCTCAGAGATTTTCTCCTGTGTAGTCGTGTAGAGTTCCTAGCTTTAAGTTTTACATTTAAATCTTTACTTCATCTCAAGTAAATCTTACTGACGGTACAAGGTGTGGGTCAAGAGCATTGCCTTTGCGTGTGGCTGTTCCGCTGTTCCAGCGCCATTTCTTGAAAATCCTCTACTCGTCCCGTTGAATTGCCCTGACACACTTGTTGGAAATCATTCCCTGCACACGCCTGGGTTGGTGCCCGGCCTCTGTCCTCATGCCTGTGTCTGCGTGTGCCCTCGCGCTGACGCCGCGTGGTCTCACTCTGCGTCGGACAGTCACTCTGTCCGACAGGCCTCGAGATGAGGTGGTGTGAGTCCTTCAGCTTTGTTCTTTTTAAAGTGTTTTGGTGACTTCAGATCCTTTTCTTTTCCACATAAATTTTAGAACTAGCTTACTGATTTCTGCCAGAAAGCCTGTTTTGTTTGGATTTTGACTGGGATTCTGTTTAAACGTGTGGAGAATCTGGGGGGGGAACTGACCGTGACACCATTGAGTCTTCTGGCTCATGAGCGTGGTGCATCCCCCCGCTGTGTGTGGGTCCTCTGGGTTTCTGCCACGCAGGATTTTGTAGATTGCCGCATACAGGCCTTAACACCTGTTTTCTTGGGTTTATGGCGATGTGTTTCATGATTTTGGTGTGTTTGCTTCGTTAGATAGAGTCCTAGAGCCTGTTACGGATCAGCAACCATTGACTCTCCTTCCCCAGCATTTTGCAGGTTGGGACAACAACGCCCAGAGGGTGTCGGTGCCTTTCCAAGGCCTCACATTAATAATGGTAGATCTTTTAGAACTTTGAGAGCTGATCGATCCTTCCAGGTCGAAATTTACAAATTAAAATTGGGTGAACTGTAAGTTTCATTCTCAACTAAAGTCAATAAAATTGGTGCTTCGTCTCATTTTAAACAAAAACTTCAAGCAACTCTGTTGCAAAGTCCTTTTTAAAGTTCATCTGTCTGTTGGTGAGCAGGAAGGGAAATGGTCAGAAGGTGGAAACACAGAATGAGAGAGTAAAACAGAGGAGCCCGATGGGTCCTGAACTGACTTGACTCTCAAGGTTGGATTTGGGTCCAGGTCCAGATAAGGAGGACAGGTGATGAAGGCAGGCCTCTCACCGACAGACTGGATCGTGGGAGGGGCCGGATGTCAGGGGTACACACTGCAGTTGAAATTTCCCGGTTCGAGACTTCTTTTTCTTGACACGTTTTCAGGGAGGGTGTGCTGGGTTGTGACTTCAGTTTCCGCTACCCCCACAGATGACGGGACCCCTTCAGTGAGGTACCTTTTCATGTGAAGGGCTCCTGGACCCCCAGGCGTCTCCCCAGTCTCGGCAGTCTCTGCACAGGAGTCTGGCCCATGCAGTCTTCTGTCCTTTTCCTTGTTGGTCTGCTGTGTGGACTCTCTGGCAGTACCAGTCTGAAGCCCCGCATAGTATTTTCTCAGAAGTAGAAAGTGCATACGTTTCCCTTGCTCTTACCTATACCTACAATGTGGGCAAGGCCACTTTGGAGTCAAATAAACAGCTAACATCCAGTTTTATCGTCCTGTTAACCACTGTTTTTATATTCACGTCAAACTTTGTCCAAAAACGGGTCCTCACTAGACAAGGGAAGTGGCCTGACTCCGTGTTTGCTGGGTCACTGTTACTTCGCGTTCCGCACAGTGCTGACCCTGCACTCTCTGCTGGGGGTGCCAGTGGGCCACAGTGGGCTCCAGAGGCCTCTCACGCACACTGTTCTCTAGGGAGTGATCGATGCGGAGAGAATGGATTTTGAGCTGCTGCCGGATGATGAGCGTCAGTGTATAAGATGCAAGACGACGTGCTTCATGTCCGCCATTGCCTGCGCATGCTCTCCCGGCCTGCTCGTCTGCCTGCACCACGTGCGGGAGCTGTGTGCCTGTCCGCCTCACAGATACAAACTGCGGTGAGTGGGAGGAGTGGGCGGTTTCCTGCAGAGCACACTGGCTCCTCAGTGAAGCTCCAGGGCCGGAATGTTGAACGGAAAACATCTGATTTCCTCCCAATCCACACCTTTTTTGCAGATACAGATACACCCTGGATGATCTCTACCCCATGATGAACGCGTTGAAGCTGCGAGCAGAGTCTTACAATGAGTGGGCCTTGAATGTGAATGACGCTTTGGAGGCAAAAATCAACAAGAAGAAAAGTAGGTGGTACCCGAGGCAGGACTGGCTGTGATGAGGCTGTTAGTTAGCGGTAGCCCAATGGCTCTGTCCCTGTGCGCCCCACGCGGCCAGGCTTGCAGCGCACCTGTCGAGAAGGGGAGGCACAGGAGCAGGCGAGGTGATGCGGGTGCTGCCAGCGAGGGCCTGATGCAGAAGCTGTGCACGGTCGTGCACTTGACTGAGACCGTGTTGTCGGGAAGCAGAGGGACCTGCACCCCTCTGTCTCAGAGAGCATCATTCCCGTTTTACGCTGCGCCTCAGAAAAACTTGGTTTAACGAGATGTCATGCTGAGACAGGAGTCTCTGAGGTGCTGGTTTCTGTCACTCGTTCCGTTCAGCCTCCTTTCTCCTGCTATTACCTTTGAAAGCCACGACTTCCTCCGTCTCAGTGTTTTCTCGCTCTCCACACCCTCCTGCGTTTCGGGGACAGGCGCGGCGCCACTGCCTGTGAGCCCACTAGTGACTGCCGGCTGCAGGATGAAATGTAGGAGGGAAGTTCAGGCCCAGCGAGAGTTTGCATTTGCTTTGTTTCGACAGGTCAGCTGTTTATTTAATGTGTAAACATTTCAGGTTGAAATGTTGCCTTTTAAACAGAAAACTCCACATTGATGGTCGCAGATCTAACTATGTAAAGCATTGCAAGCACTTACAAATCAGAGCTGATGTAAACAGCCTCGCTTCCACGCTGCCCTCCAGGAGCAGTGCGCGGGGTAGGCCCACAACAGGCGACCTTTTCTCTGTCCCTAGGCCTTGCCAGCTTCAAGGCTTTGATTGAAGAGTCTGAGATAAAGAAGTTCCCAGACAACGACCTTTTACGTCACCTTCGCCTCGTCACACAGGACGCGGAGAAGTGTGCCTCCGTCGCACAGCAGCTGCTCAACGGCAAGAGGCAGACCAGGTCGGGGCCTGGGCTGAGAGCTGGCCTTTGTGGTGGTGGACTTGGGCCTCTCCTCCTGTCCTGTGTCTGCCACCCTGGAATCTGGGAATGGGGAATGCCTGTGTTCTCACTGGGCTTCCTCGGCCTTTGTCTTTGTAGATACCGATCTGGTGGAGGAAAATCCCCAAACCAGCTCACGGTGAGCGAGCTCCGCCAGTTCGTGACCCAGCTCTACGCTCTCCCGTGTGTCCTTAGTCAGACGCCGCTGCTGAAGGTAGCTGTGGAGGCTCCTGGGCGTGTGCTTGGTCGTCCTGCGTTTTGTAAATCAGTTGGGTTGACGTGAAGGGTGGGCGTGTAAAGATGGGGACGGGCCTTCTGAGAAGAGGTAACGGTAGACATTTCTATGTTAAAAGTGACCCCCAGCTCCCCCGCGCAGGGGTGTGCAGCAGGGTGTGTCACCAGTTGCAGCGTCAGTGGGCTCAGGTGTTGCCTTGTCATTCACATTGCTGCTGTGACCCAGTGAGGCGGAACAGCGTCATGTTGAGTGTGCACAGAGGGGTCTGCATGTGAAAGAGGCCGATTACTGAGATCACTGTTCTGATGCGATGAGCTGTGTGTTCCAGGATCTTTTGAGTCGTGTGGAAGATTTCCAGCAGCAGAGCCAGAAGTTGCTCTCTGAGGAGATGCCCAGTGCTGCTGAGCTGCAAGAGTTGCTGGACGTCAGCTTCGAATTTGATGTTGAACTTCCACAGCTTGCTGAGATGCGTGTCCGTCTGGAGCAGGCCCGTTGGCTAGAGGAGGTGCAGCAAGCTTGCCTAGACCCCAGCTCCCTCACTTTAGATGACATGAGGCGGCTCATTGACCTGGGCGTGGGCCTGGCCCCGTACGCAGCCGTGGAGAAGGCAATGGCGCGGCTGCAGGAGCTGCTCACAGTGTCTGAGCACTGGGACGACAGAGCCAAGAGCCTCCTCCGAGCCAGGTGAGGAATCTGGCTGCCACCTCCCCCAGGGAGGGTGGGGTGTCCGTCTCAGCGCCCAGCGCGGGCAGGGGCAGGTGCTCGGCAGCTGCGGCGGTGCAGGTAGCTGAGCTGTTGGGACTGCTGGGAGTTGGGCTGAAGGAGACTAATAGGGAAATGAGTGATACACGTGGACAGGCCTTTTCTAGATTTTCTGTGTGATACCATCTTTGAGAGAAAACAGACTTTGCAAATACGTGGAAATGTTGTTCCAACTTGAGTTAATGGACGGGACCCCAAAGGGTCCTAAAGAGAGTGTCTGAGCTAGCATGCTCTGTCCTGGAGAGCGGAGGAGCGTGCCCGTGCTGCTGCTCAGGCGCAGCCGCGTGCGTGTCTGTGCTGGAGGGACAGCCCCGGACTGTGGCGGCCGTCTGAGGGTGGGACCGGCCCGGTGTCCTGGCCTCTGACGGGTCTGTAGTGTCCAGCCGACACAGCATAAAGCACAAAAAGTCACCTAAGTTGTAGACACTCTCCATAATCCTAGAATCGTGGTCACTTAGGAGAGTGCACAGATTTATCACACTGTGCTCCTGGCATGTTGAGACCTGAGAGAACTTCAGTTTTCTTAGTGGAGCTGTCGGGGTCCTGATGGTGTGTCTAGGCCCACGCAGGAGAGGTAGAGAGACGAGGGTAACTCGAGAGCATTATCCCTAAGTGAGCTGCGAGGAGAAGTTTGTGGTGTACCCGTGTGAAATGAGGAGTAAGTAGAACTTAAATACTTCACTGGTTCGTTTGCTTTATCTTAGCTGCTCTTAAGTCTTGGGCAGCCATTTGAATCTTAATTAATTGGATATGTAGTAGTTGTTGCCATTTAAAGAAATTACGTGCCATACTGAATTCCCTTTGAGATGATTTTTCTAGTTCTTTGGTAAACCACAAGGAAGCTGAGCCATCACACACAGCGCTGAGCGGTTGACCTTTCACCTGTGTAGGCCTCGGCACTCCCTGAGCAGCCTGACCGCGGCGCTGAAGGAGATGGAGGAGATCCCTGCATACTTGCCCAGCGGGGCGGTTCTGAAGGACTCGGTGCAGAGAGCCAGGGACTGGCTTCAGGAGGTGGAAGCCCTGCAGGTTGGTGTAAAAGAACAAACAAACCTGAGTGTGTAGCTGTGTCCACTACGGGCAGTAATTGAAAAATTGGGCCCTGACTTTGGCTCAGTGGATTGTGCACCAGACTGTGAAGCAAAGGGTTGTTGGTTCTGTTCCTGCTCAGGGCGCAGGCCTGGGTTGCAGGCCAGGTCCCCAGTAGGGGGCGCGTGGAGGGCAACCACACATTGATGTTTCTCTCCCTCTCTTTTCTCCCTCCTCTTCGTGATCCTCTCTAAATATAAATAAATAAAATCTTTAAAGAAAAAAAAGGTGCAGATTCAGCCCAGGTACGTGATCGCATGGCCGAACGCGGTGACAGGGCCCAGGTGTGTCACCAGGCAGTAGGGGCTTGACCAGAAGTGCCGCCCATCCTTCCAGAAGAAACGGAGCGAGTTGCAAAGTAATTGTCCAGAGCGAGCAGCACTGAGTATGGGTGGCCCTGCGGGTGAGGAGTCACACTGGCTGGCAGCGACAGTGAGGCAATGGGGTGTCCCCGCTGGTCAGCTGGGTCTTTATTGGAAAAGTGGTTGAGGGGGGAGCGTCTTCCTTATCTCCTCATCACCAAAACTGAAAAGTCTCAGGGACCTGTTGAGGGAAAAGATCTTTGAATTATTTAATGGTCTGTGTTTTAAATTTTAATTTACGTTATTTTTGAGCCTGAAGTTGGTTTGTTTTTTTGAAGCCACAAGAATTTAGGAATAAAGTACCTTGCTTTATGAACATTTCTGTTGTTTAAAACGATGCTAATTAATCAGTGGCTAACAAGAAATGCCAGAAAGGAAGTTTTGTCTAAACCTTTGCAAGAAAACATCTGGGCATCTATTCTACTTCGTATTGTGTGAGTAATATTATTACGTAATTAAGGAGTGAGCCCAGCTAGCCAAAGACTGGCCACGGGGAGTATTTACTGTTTGTAAACTTCCCTGGTGGGCGCTTTGGATGCAGGCTCTTGTCAGCAATTGTTGGAACTCTGGTGGTGAGTTTGCAGCACGGTCCCCCTTCCCTGCAGCCAGGGGAGGGGCACGCATGTGGTCAGAGAGGCAGGGTGTGGCTCTGTAGTGTGGATACCACACTGCTGGCTGTGTGCCTCGGCAGTGCCCAGGGGCAGGTCCGGCGGTGACAGCCTGGCCGTGGTTGCGTTCTGCATTGAGGACCCACAGGCCTGCATCAAGGAACATCTTCGTGTCTAGTGGACTGTTGACTTGAGAGTGTTACCCGGTGTCGTGCTCCACCCAGGGGATGTCCCTGCCTTTCTAAGCTGAGCAGCACAGGGGCGGCGTGCGGTGTGAGGTGTCTTCTCAAAGTACCCAGCAGGACAGCTGTGCCTTTTAGCTTCCGTCCTGCAAGGACAGACGTCAGAGCAGTAGAACAGCAGCCTGCCTGCTCTCTGTTCAGTCTTCCCCAAAGTGTCCCTTACGGTGGTGTGTCTGGTTTAGGGCTGCATGTTGCGTCTCGTTGGCTACCTCCCTTTCGGCTTGTTTTCATCCTGGAGAGTCCTGCCCGCCCGATGTTTCTTGCCACTGTCCGGAACGGTCACCCTGTGGTGTGTCCGCCCCTGCGGATTTCTCTGCTTATGTCCTTGCGCTGTGTTCTGTCTCACGTGTTTCCCGCGAACTGCAAGTGGGCATCCAGGCCTGGACGGAGTCAAGTTCAGCATTTTGGACGGAGTACCTGAGAGCGCCCTGTGCTGCTGCGTGTTTGGTGTTGCGTCTGGTCAGGAGATGTCGGGTGTGCCGCGTGGCTAACCAGCAGCTGCGCTGCCCCTCCAATCCCCACCCCTCACCCAGTGTCTTAGCCTCCCAGTCTGACTACGTCATTCTCAAAACATGGTCCCAGCACCACCTGGACACATCAGAAATGCAGGTTCCTGGGCCTTCCCTGGGGATCTGAATCAGAATACCTGGGCTTTCGTGGTGATTCTTACTGTGTTCCAAAGTTTGAGAAACAACCAGCTTTCTCAACTCATGTTAGTTTCCTGAATAATGTATTCTGAGTTACTTTAATTTGTCAACGGTAAGTAGGTTGGAGCAAAACTTTCTTTTGTTGCTTTTATTTTTGTAAGTCATTATAAAGTCTTTTGAGTTATTACAAATCTACGTTTCTGTTGAATTTTCTTCAAACTGCCCGTGGCATTCAGTGTGGCTAGTGAGTTTCACAGGACGTAGTCAGAATACGGGGGCCCCAGTATGTGTCGTGGTCACAGTTGTTTCCTTGGGGCTAAACACGAAGCAGGCTCTTCAATTGTTTGCTGAGTGAAAGAACACGCCCCTCCCATCCCCCCACCGTTGGTGGGTTCTGTCAGAGTCTGTCTGACTTTCACTCGCTGAAGTGGTGGAGTATGCTGAGTGTCAACTGGGCTTTTCCCGCTTTGCACAGAAGCACCCTTTTCTCTAAGTCACTGTGATTTTTCTTGATTTATCAGGTCGGAGGCCGTGTGCCAGTGTTAGACACACTGGTGGAACTTGTCACTCGAGGCCGCTGTATCCCAGTGCATCTAAATTCCCTCCCGAGACTGGAGTCGCTGGTCGCTGAGGTCCAGGCCTGGAAAGAGTGTGCTGCTAACACATTCCTGATGGAAAACTCCCCGTACTCGCTCCTGGAGGTGCGTGTGCAGCCCCTGAGGTCCCATGGAGACCCACGATTTTTTCAGAGCCGGGAGATCCTTCTAAGCTTCTAGTGAGATTAAAATCTGCAGGTGTTTGGTGGACACGTTGGGGATAGCATCTGATGTAAGGAAGGACTCTTTTCTCATTGAAGTTCCTCAATCTGTTAAGATTGGACTCTCACCACTTGGATTTAGTAAGCCTGACAGGGGTCTCCTCCCCTCTCATAAAGCACCATTGCTGACTTTGTGTATTTTTGTAAGCTGACGCCAGTCATGTATTAGGGCTAGTCAAAGTCAGTGCTTTGTGAGATTTCCTTCTTTCTCCTTCTTTCCTTCCCCCTTTCTTTCAGAGGAGAGTTGTCCGTCTCAGGGCAGCACGGTACAGATGAAATGTTAGACGGGAAGAACTTGACGTCCTTCCCACTGCTCAGCGCTGCCTCTGGGGCTTCCTTGCCCATGCCCGAAACCCGCATGCCAGGGGCTGTGCTGTGTTGCACTTTTTAGGTGCTGTGTCCTCGCTGTGATATTGGCCCTTGGGGATCAAAGAGGAAGCAGAGAAAGTTTAAGGAGCCCTTGCCCAGTGGGAAGAAGAGGAGCAGCAGGCTGGAGACTCTGAGCGACCTGGAGAGGGCCTTAGCGGAGAGCAAGGAGACGGCCGCGGCTGTGCGTATGGGCCCCTCGCCTCCTTCCTCTGGTGGTGGGGAGGGCAGCTCCCACCCCCGCCTTGTTCACAGGGTGTTGGGAAGGCAAGCAGAAGAATAATGTTAAAAATACTCAGTTTTACCAAAAAGAGTTTCTGGAAATTGTTGAAAGTGGAAATTTTCCATGAAGGATGCACAGGCAGGTGGGGCACGTCCAGCGAGGGCCTCCCAGCACCGGTTCATCAATGCCTCTGGGCTGGGTTGGGGTCCTGGGTGCTGATCTGGACTCCAGGTGGGGCATGTTCAGTGAGCACAGCATCGGGATAGAGGGAGGCAGCTCTGTTGTTTGGAAGCCTTTAAAATTTTTTTTTAAATTAGTCTTTCTCTCAGCTAGTGCCCTGGAGGTCCGTGGGTGTCGGTGCCAATGGCAGGGTTTCCTTCCTCTCGTGGCTGAGTGTGTTCCAGTGTGTGAATGCGCCACATCTCCTTCACCCACTCCCCGTCGGTGGGCACTTAGGGGGCCTCCGAGTCTTGGCTGCTGGGAATGACGCCGCTGGGAACGTGGGGGCAGGTGGCTCCTGCAGCGTGTGCTTCCTCCGGGGAAACGCCCAGACGTGGATGGCTGGGCCCCGTCGCCGTCGTCCTGTTCTCGGCGTTCGGAGGAGCTGCACGCTGCTTCCCACGGTGGCTGCGCCTGTGCACAGCCCCACCCACAGTGCACGAGGGCTGCCTTTCTCCCTCGTCCTCGCCAGCACTTGTCGCTGCTTGTCTTCTGATCACTGCCCTTCCGGCAAGGGTGAGGTGACAGCTCGCTGTGGTTCTGACTTGGGTTTCCCCAGCGAGGGTGACGCGTGCCACCTTCTCACGCACCTGTCGGCCATCTGTGCGTCCTCTTGGGGAGAATGTCTGTTGAGATTCTCTGCTCGTTTTAATTGGATTGTTTGGGTTTTTTGCTGTTGTGATATATGCGTTCTTTGTGTAAGTTGAATATTAACCCCTATCAGATATGTCACAGGTGGCAAACACCAGGCCCGAGGGCTAAATCTGGCCCTCCACCTTGTTCTGTCCCGTCGGGCACCTTGTTTCGACCCGGCGGCAGTGCTGAGCTCCTTGTCCCTAGCTAAGGAGTAGTTACATTTATATAGTCCTAAAACTACATTTGGCTCTTTGAAGGCAACCGCGAGGCTGATGTGGCCCCCAGTGAAAATGAGTTTGATGCCCCTGAGATACATGACTTGCTAGTACTGCCTCCGCTTTGGTAGGTGCCTTTTGACTCTGCTGATGGTTTCCATTGGTGTGCAGAAGCTTCTCAGTCAGATGTGGTCCCACCTGGACAGTCTGATAGCGCACAGCACTGCCCCTAGCGCAGGGGCCACCTGCTCTGCCTCAGGTGGGGCCTCTTCTTCCCAGTCTCTTCCTTGTAGTTGCTGCCTTGTAGTTGTGTTCGATGTGGCCTGGATTGATTTGCATATTCTGACACAGCCTTTCTTGGGCGTGTTTGTACGTTCATTCAGTTCTGATCAGACTCTGCTGCCTGAGCCTCGTTCTGACATTTTTCAGGGGCTCCTTTTCCTGTGATGTCTGTGGCTCGTTTCCGTGACGAGAGGCCCCATCTGCTCAGAACTTGGCATGCCGCGTGACGTAGCAGCTGAGCCCTGCTAGGTTTGTAGGGGAGCTCCGAGAGAGCTGTCCCCAGTGTCCCTGACCCCACCCACACGGTGCATGGCTTCTGTTCACAGAAATAAATGGGCGTTTTCCAATGCACCAGAGGTCTGTTATCTGATGCACTCGTAGGCCTTTGTGTTTCTTCCCCAACCCCACCTGCACACCTTTCTTCTCCAGTCCACGAAAAGAGAGTGCAGAGCTGGTTCTGGCCTTAGGACTCAGGCCTCATCTGGTGAGTCACGACGGAGCTGGCAGTGGGCAGACGTGGTGATCAGGAACAGTTCCGGCTGTGACAGATGGAGACATTGAGGACGTGGGGATAGGCTAGGGGAACGGTGTAGTTCCTGTGGCCCATTGCTTTGGAGTGTAGAGGGGACGGCTCAGCCATCAAAGTCTGTGCCTCCTCCGTTTGTTCGTGGAGAGGTCGAGGAGCATGGTGGCCCAGCCTCTGGTTGAGGAAACTGCAGCAAGCTGAGGGTGGTGGCAGCTGGCTCCGGCTTAGCCTGTGCTTTGAACTAGTCACCTTTAGACTCAGCCTGGACTGACTGAGGTGTGCAGGTCCCCCTGGACAGCTCGGAAACCCTGTTCAGAAAGGCGCCCAGCGTCCCCCAGCTGCTCGGTGAGAGGTGGAGTCAGTCTGTGTTTTCAGGTCACTGCTACAGGTTAGCTGCATCAGCACTCTGCTGGGACACGGCTCTTGTTTCACTGGAGAGGAAAGACTTCCCAGTGGGAGGTGCTGGCCGCTTCCTGCAGGAGAGCAACCCGTTTCTGCCTTTCCCCCGTGCCCCACTTTGCTCTGTCTTGCCCGTGTGCGTAGGCATGAGAAAGGTCTGGCCCAGCGGCTCCTGTCGCCTGTCTCCACACGGGAGACAGAGAGAGATGTGGCCGATGGCTATGTGGAGGTTGGTCCAGGGCACCTTTCTGCCTGCAGCTAAGGAGCAGAGAGCAGAGGGGACTTTAGAAGTGAGTGCACGGGGCGGGGGAGTGGGGAAAACCTGTGTCTTTCAAGGGAGGTGAATTTTTTAGGAGGTAAATGGGCAAGGAAGTTAGACTTTCCAGAAGTGGTGCACGTGAAGTAATTGTTCACAGGAAGCGCCAGACAGCGTGTTCAGTCACACGTCTCTCACCTTTGCAGCCCACGAGATGGGCACTGTCATCCCCGCCGGGCCCTTCACCGCCAGGGGGTATGTCACCCAAGGCCCAGCGCTCGCCTAGCAGAGCCAGGGCCTGAGTGTAGAGTGTGTGCTCTGAGCCCAGGAGGCAGCCGAGTCTGTGACGGTGCCCTCGGGTGTGGGTGTTTTTGCAGATGGCGGCCCTCGGGGAGGCGCGCCTAAGGGAGATGGAAGCCCTACAGTCGCTGAGACGAACCAATGAGGGGAAGCTGCTGTCACCTGGCCCAGATGCAGAGACGAAGGTCTGCCTGTGCCAGCAGGCCCCCGCTGCCCCGATGATCCAGTGCGAGCTCTGCAGGGACGCTTTCCACACAAGCTGTGTGGCTGCCCCCAGTGCTCCACAAGGCCCCCGCATCTGGCTCTGTCCTCACTGTCAGCGGTCAGAGAAGCCTCCGCTAGAGAAGATCCTGCCCCTGCTGGCATCCCTGCAGCGTCTCCGTGTGCGCCTTCCTGAGGGGGACGCCCTGCGCTACATGATTGAGAGAACCGTGAGCTGGCAACACAGAGCCCAGCACCTGCTGTCGTCGGGGAGCCTTGCATCTGTGCACGACCGCCTGGGCTCTGGACTGGCACACACCAGGTGGCAGGCCTCGGCCGGACGGGCGCCAGAGAGCAGCAAGGTGAGCCCGAGCCTTCCTGTGCTGGTGCTTGGAGTCTGCTGTGCTCTGCTCCTCCTCCCTGACTGAGCCCTGACTGAGCCTGTAGCGACCTGCTTTGCAGGCCCCATGTCCCCACCGTGTGGCTTGGGTTTCCTTTGCGCCTGCTGGTCAGGAGTTGTGTCTTGCCCACTGTTTCTCCAGAGCAGGTTTCACATTTCCGTGTGTACATTGTACATAGACTTTTGCAATTTATGTGCGTGAACCCAGACGCACGTTGGATATACGTGTATTTTTTAATTTTTGCCTGTTTTTCCTCTGTTTTTCTCACATAAGTCACTGAGTAGAAAAGGAACTTGTCTTCTGCCCACCGTTGCCCTGGGAGGAGGTGGGTGTGAAGGCCCCAGCACCGTGTGGCTTCAGAGGAGAGGCAGCGCGTTCACACTGTCCGGGACCTTTCTGCCAAAAGCTAGGTTCCCCGCCACCCCCGGAGGGGCAGCCATGTGTGCTGGGGTCACTGACTGCAGGGCAGACCTGCGAGATGGGTGCCAGCAGGGCAGCCTCTGCCTCGCGGCTGGGCTCACCCGCCGGCCTTCCAGCAGGGAGTTCAGCGGGGACACCGACGTACGGTTTTCGTGTGTTCAGCTCTCAGCAGATCAGAGAGCTCAGAAAATCGATGTCTGTCATAGTCCTCCTTTCAAAGCATCTCTGTCTGGGCCTTGGCAATACAGGGCCTGGCTCCTAGCAGGCGAGTCCCGCCTTTATTGCCCAGGGGAGCCGTGGCTGTCTGGGCCGCCCCCAGCAAAGAGTCTGTTTGCTTATGCGAGACATTCTAGGAGTGCGTGCTGGTTAATAAAGGGGAAGGGCACTGCTGTTACTCATGATTTGGGGACAGGGGCGTGTTTCTCCTAGGTCCTTCTGTAACCAGTGGAGAAGGTAGGAAGGTGGGTGTGAATGGCATCCAGCTGGTTTACTCCAGGGGTCCTGTCCGTGTTCTCTGCCACATCTCCGTCAGAGGAAGCTGCGGGCTCTGCTCTCAGGCCCCGAGAACTTTCCTCCCTCCCTGAAGCGCTCTCCCTTCTGGAGTCAGTCCACGTGGAACCCTGGAACCAGGAGGGCCGAAGGCTGGGTGATCTGTATGGACCTGGCTAGAGCTGAGGTCCAGGAGATGCTTTCTGTGTGAGAAAGCCAGGTCTCTCTCTGGGTGCCTGCCTGATTCTCATGCCCCTTCCATCGGATGGGTGGGGCTGTTCAGCCCTGGAAAAGCCATCCTCTGAACAGGTCTCCTCTCGTAGGTGTCTCAGCCCCCTGGCACAGCATCCTTTTCCTCGCCTGGTGACTGGGACGGCAGAACCTCGTACTTGCACTCGCCCTTCTCGACAGGATGGAGTTGCGTTCCCCTCCATGGTTTGTACTTTCGTGTTTTGAGGGCAGAAGAGCAGCCAGTGAGCTTCCAGTAGGGTTTGTTATAGATGGTCAATACTGTGACAAAGACCTTGATCCTGAAATGTCGAAAGTGGTTACCACGTACTTGCAAGATAGAGAAAGGTCTGAAGGCTTTCTGATGCACAGGAAACAAAGGCAGTCTTTCTGTCCATGGCCTTCAGGGCTGAAAGGGTAAGCCCAAGTCAACTGAGAAGTAAATGCAGCATGTCCATCAGAGACTCAGTCACAGGCTCCCTGGTTACCTCATCATTCCAGAGACTTGGCGGGGGGGGGGGGGGGGGGGTACCTAGAGGTGAGCCTCAACTGGGAACCGGCTCCTTCTTCCTGTCTTTACCTGTAAATGATGCCCCTGAGTCCTGCTTGAAGCTCCCTCTCACACTGTCACAGTGGTCCATGCCCCAGGTTCTTCCGTGCTTTCTGTCACAAGCTGTCAAGGCAGAGTGACAGTCGTCTGCGTGTGAGTGTGTGAGGAGGGCTCAGTGTGGAAGAAGTCCTTCCTGCTCACCAGAAGGCGGGAACTCTCGTTTGGGCTCTGCTATACTCACTGGACTGTAGGCAAGTTACATGGGCCTGAACTTCAACTGCATGTAACTTAAAAGGACAGGCTGGTTGTCACCTGCGGGTGCCCCCTGCTGGTGTCACAGGTCTAAATGTGTGTGTAACACACTAGTTGTCAGTGCTGTGACCTGGTCTGGTCTGTGACAGGTGTGAGTCCAGAAGTGAACGAGCTGCTGATGGAAGCACAGCTGCTCCAGGTAGCCCTTCCTGAAATTCAGGAGCTATACCGGACCTTACTTGCAAAGCCAAGCCCTGTTCCGCAGGCCGACCGGAGCTCACCAGTGCGACCCAGCAGTGAGAAGGTGAGTGTCTGGGAGGCGCTGGGTGGGTGGGGCGGGTGGGGTTGTCTACGTCTGTGTGTGCAGTCTGCTGAGTGGAGGCATCTCCCTCCCAGAAAGGGGGGCAAACCGCCCACCTGTGGCTGCCAGTGACCAGGCAGATGCTGGACACCACTTTGGTCCACAGCCTGGCTCCTGGTCCTGCTTTCCAGGTCATTCTGCAAACTTCTTTTTAGCAACATGCTTCTCATCATTTCCAGGTGATAGCTGGAAGCAGGGTTATTTTTGTTCTGTAAAAGAAACAGTAGAGATGAAAATGTAATGTATTATGGGGGGGCCTTTGGGAATAAAACCTTCAAAACTTGAAGATGATCTTGGAGTTAACGTTTAACAAAGACCTGAACTCCTCTGACCGTAGCAAGACAGCCAGTGGGAGAGCAGCATGAGACTGAGGGTGTCCGTGCTGAGTGCTGGTGGACTTGATGGGGGGGGACCCTGGAGAACGGCCTAGGTCGAAGCTGCTGCTGCTGCTTGCTCCAGAGCTGACTGCCCTGAGCGTGCGGCCCTGGAAGCTGTGGTCAGGGGAGGGGACAGGCTCACCAGGGGGCCATGAAGGCAGGTGTTGGCACAGCTGCATTTGTCATCATGGTAGCAGTCATGGGTGACATTCTCATCACGGATGACTTACTGCTCGTGGTCTGTCAGTGCGCCTGCTCCGCTGCAGGGCAGGGACACATGTCCTTCAGGAAGGGAGGTGTGCACACGTCCTCGAGAATTCCGTAGGCCACACGACAAACAGGAGCGCCTGGTGCAAGCTCTGTGGTCAGTCAGTTGCTCGTGGATTTGGCTAAAACAAGAATGGAGGCGTCTGCCTACCTTCTGGTGCTGGTTGGATAACTGGGAGGCTAGTCACGGCTGTAACCTTTTTCCAGAATTCCTTTGGCAGTCCCGATGTCCAGTGGGCCGTCCTGTGGGGCGTGGAGGGGAGGTGACTGGCTGCTCGGATGCAGTAGTTTTCCGCACTGATGGGGTGCATCCGATCTCCCTCACAGCTAGTTCTCGGCCTCGTACATTTTAGTCATAGGCGAACTGCAGGCTAAAACCGAGTGGTCTCATCTCCCATCCAGAGTGACTGCTGCCGCGGGAAGCGAGATGGAACCAGTGGCCTGGAGAGGAAACCGAAGCGACGCCTGGATAGAGAAGGCCTCGCCCGAGAGCGATGGGATCGGGCGAGGAGAGTGCGGACCCCCAGAAAGAAGAGAGTCAGACTGAGCCACCCCACGGACACGGACACTCTCCCGTTAGAGAGCGTGCGCAGCTGTGAATTCGTCCGCTCTGCGGACACACACTCCCTGCCCTCAGACACGTCCCATTCGGAGCAGGAGGACTCTGAGGACGAAGACGCCATCTGCCCTGCGGGGAGCTGCCTGCAGCCGGAAGGAGACGAGGTCAGTGAGGTCTGGGCCTAGAGGACGAGCTCTCCCTTAACTCGGAAACCCTGCGAGCTAGCCCTCGCCTCGCCCGGTCTTTTCCTCCTGCTCACCTGCTCTGAGCTTATCTGAGTGGTCGGCTCGCCCCCACCGGTCTCTGTGCTCGTACCGTCGCTCCTGGGGCTCCTTCCTTTCCTTGAAGACGCTCTTCTTCCCTTTCTCCTCTTCCTGCTCCTCCAGCTGTCGCCGCCCTGGCACTGCGAAGGTGGGAGGGATGCTGATGCAGCGCCCTTGCTTGCCTGTCACAGGGCGGCTCCACCTCTACTCCACAGCAGTCACGGCCTGAAGAGTGGCTTCGATCTGGTGGCTTTGGCTGTTGTGCCAGAATCCCAGTGGTGGGACGGTGGCCACTGGTGGCAAACGGCCGGACTGGTCTGAGGCTGGCCTGCCCAGCTGCGAGCCCACTGTCCTCTGAACGCCCCGTCTCCCTGCTCTCTGTAACCAGGTGGACTGGGTCCAGTGTGATGGCAGCTGCAACCGGTGGTTCCACCAGGTCTGCGTCGGTGTCTCTCCAGAGATGGCCGAGAAGGAAGACTACGTCTGCGTGCGCTGCACAGGGAAGAACACACCAAGCCGAAAATAAACCCAGCACACCCCACTCACTGTCACTCGGGACTCCACCCAGGATGGCTTCAGTTTCTCAGCAAAGCTGCAGGACTGGGGTCTAGACCAGCCTGTACACGGTGCTATTTCTATTCCTTAGGGATCGTTTTTCCAGAACTCTTTGAAAAAAAGAAAAAAAAAAACTAAAAATTTTTTTGACACCTTTTGTATTTTTTTTCTTAAGAGCGGTTTGTGGTGGCTGAGGTTTGAAGTGCTGACTGTTCTGCAGGGTTCCCACCTGCCTTGGAAGGCATTGGAGCGCGCGCCTTGTCCTGCACAGCATCCAAGTCGGGCCTGCCCAGGTGTGCCGGCTGGGAGTCCGACTCGGTCTCAGTGCCCAGAGGGCACCAGAAATTCCAGTAAATCCTCATGGGAGGCTTTTCTCTCCTGTTTACTGTTACCATATTGGGGAACTTATGTTTTTCACTCTTGGGGTTTTGTTTCTTTATCCACTTTTCTTTTTCCTCGTAGACTAGGTTTATTTATCTAAGCAATAACTTCTATGTTGGGTTCAGTGGCTGGAATTAAAACAAACCAAACTTCCAAACAGTGTGTCGGTGCCTCAGCCTTTGGTTGGTGTGCAGACGCAGGGGCCTGGTTTCCAGGGCCACTGAGGAGGAGCGATGCAGAGCTGCGCCGGGGCGGGTGGGGGGTTGGGCAGGGCAGGGGGGGCTCGCCCAGCTGACCTGGGCCTGCTCCTTGCCCCTTCCTTCCTCTCTGGGTTTTCGTTTGTTTTGTTCCGGTAGCTTGTATAAAATGTTGCCGTTTCTATTGTGAATAAACCCTTGGTCCTCTAGAACACTACATGCTGGTTATTTGGAGCCACCGGACCGCAGCCCCTGCCTCCTGCTGCCGGAGGGAGAGGCTCTCCTTGGCCTCTGCCCAGCCAGGCAGCCATACTGCCGGCAGCGGCCCATTGTTCTGGATCCTGCTCCACTGCCTCCAGTCCCCACTAACAAGGGCTACCCCACCGTCTTCAAGGAGTGGAGCCCGTCCCAAAGCCATGCTCTCCCGGAACCGGCAAACGGGCCTCCTCGTGGAAATCACACCCTCACCGTAGGCGTAGGGGGAGATAGCACAAGGGACTCATAAGGCTTGAAAAGCATGGGGTGAGGGGAGCTGGGGAGCCCTGGGCTCTGCCTTCCCCACTCTCCTCTGTCGTCTTGGCTCTGGCGGCTGTCACCACCGTCGGCAGCCCGTCTCCTTTCCCTCCTTGCAGTTTTAAAGGGTCTCTTGTGCTGTGGGGAGGACTCTGGTGAAGGGGGCAGACTCCAGCTGGCTTCTTACTCTCCTGTTGTGAGCAATTGTTTCTCCCACATTCTGTGCCATGAACCTGAAGATGGGCGGCACCAGTGGGTCTTTTAACAAAACGGAAAACGGCCGTCTGTGCCACAGCAGACACAGACACGGAAATGTGCTGGCTCCTCGTGTGCAGCTGACAAGCCTGCGCCTGTGAGAATGGCTCCTGGTCACACTTGCCCCCAAGCTGTGATGTTGCTCCTTGTGGGATGGGGGCTCTAGGGCCAACTCTCTGGAGTACAGTCTGGCCTTCCAAAGTCTTAGAGACCCCTGACATTGGGACAGTGCCAGCCGTCCCCACACTGTTGGGGAAGGAGGCTTACGAGGGGGATGCTGCTATGTTTACCTATGTGGTGTGCACCTCCCTGGCCCCCACTAGCTTTTCTTCTTCACTTGTGGGTCCCACACAGCCCCTGGCAGAAGTGTCTGTGGGTAGGGAGGCGGAGTCTCTGCCTTGCTGGGTGAGGAAAGGCAGGCATGTGTGTGTGCAGCTCACCCCTGCCCAGGTGAGTTGACCTGTTCACGATGATGCCAAGGTTTGAGTGTCAGCTGCCCCCATCACGGTGCGCTGCTGGTCAGTGGTCAGGCTTGGCGCTGTGTTCCGGTTGCTGCCCCGCATGCTGATGCCACTGGTAAGCACGGAGTACGTGTACCTGCCAGTCGGTGCCTCGTGTGTTGTACCCAGAGCAACGACGGGGGGATGTTACCTAAAAATCTTGTGCTGAGTGTTAACTGGGAGGCCGTGTCTTAGAGAAGCACCTGGATGTGGGGAACAAACTGAGACAGCCTGGCACTGTTTTCAGTCCTGTGGCTCCATGAGGAACAGGGAGAGGAGAGGACTGTCAGAGTGGCCCCTGAGCCCCAGGGTGGGAGGGGGGAGTCAGACTTGGGTGGGTGAGTGCCCCAGCCCACCTTCCAGATCAGCTTCCAGTGATTTCTCAGGGAGCCTGCTGCCTCGGGCAAGCGGGGGAGAAGGCTGGCTGGCAACTGGATGCCAGCTTCCCGAGAGGGAGGTTTCCCATCTCACAGTTAACCAAAAGCCAGAGCCACCACCTGTTATGACGCCAGCTGGCAAAAACCTGAATGTCCTCACTTCCTCCTGACGTGCAGGGCTCCAAAACACAAGGTGTAAGGATGTTGAGGTTTTGGACCTTGTATTTGGCAGCAGTGTCTGAGGTGCCCACCACAGGAAGCTGGCTGCCCCTTGGGGTCTGTGTGGCATGGGCCAGAGCGTGGAGCCAGCACCCGTCCAGAAGGGATGGGCCTACCTTCTCTCCCCACCTTCCGTTGTGCTCTGGAGACCCCTTCGTAATAGGCTTCTGCCTTTCATTTAGAGTCCTGGTGGGTATTTGCATTCTGTGTGGGTCAGGTGTTGGTTGCCATTTAGTGCCCATAGGTGTTTTTCCAGGCTCTGTCCTGCCATAGAGCCAGCGAGTGGATCACGGGTGCTGTGTCCCTGTGACAGGAGACGGATGACGAGAACTCCAGAGAACTTTCCCTGTTGCGACTGTAACTGTGCTGTCAGTGCTCGGCACCAGCCCGTTAAATCGGTTAAATCAGTTTTTCCTCCACATGGTGAGGCCGAAACGGCCCTCCCTGAAACTGCTGGGAAGGGGAGCTGAGGACTCCAGCGAAGCTCCCAGCGTCCTACCCCCAGTGCTCAGTGGCCTCCCAGTTTTGCCCTGTGGAACTTGTAACAAATGTTTCCCAGCAGCTGCCTACCCAAAACATTGTATCAAGAAGAAACTTAGAGAAAGTAAAAACTTGTAAATCCATTTTTAGAGTTTAGAGTCAATCTGTAAGGTGTGTGTTTCACTTCTTCCGAGTTTATGTAACAGATTTTCATGTTTCAAGAATGCTCGCAGAGGAACAGTTTTCATCGGTACAGAAGGGATGTCGGAGGCTGGGAAGCCACAGAATGATCACCCTGCCCTGGTATTGGTTCTGGGCACTCAGCCCAGGGCTCGGTGTGGTGGGTGCAGATGTGTCCTTTATTTTCAGGAAGGCCTGCTGCATTGCGACAGGCACAGGCTGTGAGGTCATTTGTTCCAGGTGAGTGGAAGCCACAGGCCCGTTCCTTCTTGTTCCCCTCGGCTGGGAAAACAGAGAAATTAAAAACTGCTTTTCCAAGGAAACAAAGTGTGCTCTGGGAAGTGCCAGAGACACCCTCTCTCCCTAAGAAAACCGAGCTCCTGGCAAGCGTCCCTCATTGCAGGCTGGGCTCCGTCCGCCCTTGCCAGTACTTTTCCATGGCTCCGGCAGGAACACAGGTAAAAGACAGCCCCTTTTGCACAGGGTCGGGGCAGGCAGGGTGATGGGGTGGGCAGGTGTGTGTCGTCGGACCTCAGTTGTGTGCACATTCTCTCAGCTGGGAGTTGGGAGACACTGTAGCCTGGAGGCGGGGCCTCCACTCAGTCATCAAGGCATCACCAGTGATGCTCAGCGTGGGCTCCCTTTGGAGCGGATAGTTTAGACGTTGTTTGCGAGGGACCTCGACTATTTCACTGTTCAGTTTTATTCAATCCTTTTTAAGAGTTTCACCTGTACCTAATTTAATAGAAAATTTCATGAGCAACTCAGCCTTGTTTTTCTGTAGCCTTTGCGCACATGTTACTGGTTCATGGAACAGTTGAAAGCACCCCTGGGACAGACTGGTAGTTAGACCGTTAGGGACAAACACCACTTGACAGTGGGGGAGAGGAGAGGGGAGGAGGCTGTGGGGGCTCAGCACGCCAGGCGGACTGCTGTCCGCTGCCCTCAAGCCCCCAGTGCCCTGCTGTCAGGCTGTGCTGAGCTCCTAGGTTGTGCTGCTGGAGCCTGCAGCTGTCGTGATGGTCCCCTGTGCAGTTATGGGACACTTGGGCATCTGTTCTTTCCAGGCTAAGCAGTGTCCTGTCCTGGTTACTTCCTTAGGATGACCCTTCATGGAGTGTAGGTAGGCCAATACCCCGTTTCACTGCAGAGATGGCCAGTCTAGTGGGGGTGGCCCTGGCAGTCAGATGAGCTGGGGCGGGGCCTGTGTCCTCTAAGGAGGAGCCATCTCGGCCTGCTTTGCTGGCTCCTAGTCGGGGCTCTGTGGGTCTTGAACTGAGTGTGTGGGCCCGGTGCGGGTGAACCTGCCTTGTGCCCAAGTCTGCGCCCACACCTTCCTCTTGCTCCCAGACTCAGAGTGGGCAGATGTGGCCTGGGGCCACAGCTGCCAGCGGGCCATTTGCTTTTTTGTGGCCCAGCTTGGAAGGCACCTCTATTTTCTAGAGATGTCCTGAAATGCAGCAGCCCTCTAGCTTTGACATGACCACGGCCACGTGGCAAAATGCCCTAAGTATTCTTGTCCTTGCAGATGCCAGGAATGGGCATGCCGTGCCCAGGCTGCGTAATGGCGCTGGCCTGACCAGGCCACCACTGCGTCCTCACCCAGGCCATGTCCCCAAAGGAGGCAGGGCCACGGCCTTGTCATGCTTGCACAGCTGCAGCAGAGGTGTGGGCGCAGATGCCCAGCCTCACCTCACTCGTCACCATCCCGCTCCACTGCCCCCTCACCCCACTCCTCACAGAGAGAATACCTCTAAGGAACAAGAGTGGACAACTTTGAGCAGAAGCCTTGTCCAGAAGGCAGCGAGCAGTTTGCTGTGCCTGGGTGTTGCCACAGATGCCTCTCCAGCGTTGGTGGGAGGCCATTCTGGCCGCCACTCCAGGCTTGGCCACCAGAGGGTGGCCGTGAGTGCTGTGGGCCTTCCTGCCCATCAGGAGTTGTTCGCCCTGTTCAGATGGGCCCTGTGGAGGGAACTGTTGAGAGTGAGTGAGTCTAGGCAGTCTTCAGTGTCTTTAGGAATTCCAGGCACCGTCCCAGCCTTGTGCACCACCGTTCCCTCCTCCGGGCTCTGCACAGGGTTTATGGGAAGAGGAGGGATGGCGGACAAAGGTCCTGTGGGTGCAGGGAGGCCCCGGGACAGGCCGGCCCCAGAGAGATAGGTGTGCTACCTGGGCACCTGCTAGCTGCTACTTCAGAGCTTCCTCACTGGAGCAGGGGCTGCAACAGGACCTGCATGAGGGTTTGCAGAGTCCTCAGGGAAGCAGGCGAGGCTTGCAGCCCATAGACTGAGTGCAGGGAAGGGGGTGGGGCGGGGCTGCATGCACAGGACTCAGGAGACTTGCAGCTGGCTGCAGAGCTGAGCCACGCACCCCCCCCCCCACTGAGCTCTTTTTTTAGGTGCTTCCTTAGCACCCGTGGGTGTGGGTGGGTGGCTGGAGTCTTGATGCAAAGTTTGGTTGTAGAATTTGAGATATAGAGCATGTTAGTGTTAGTCTCGCTCCACATCATCCAGAAACTTCGAGGACAGGACACTTGGGGTTCCCAAAGGGGCAGCTGTGCCCAGGGAGGGAGTGGCACACTTCCTAGTTTGTAGTAATGGCCGACAGTCCTTTTGCTTCTAGTCGTTAGTCCCCTAATACCCTGGAACCATGGGTGAGGTGGGCTGGGGTATTGGGAGAAGGGTTGGGTGTTTCCCTGCCCTCCAGGACAGGCCAGCAGGGACTTGGGACAAGCAACAGAAGAGGGCAGCAGAGGACCAGAGCTGGGACAAGCCTGGTGGGCTGCTGGCCTCCATTCCAGACTTGGAAAGGCCGTTCCTCCTCTGGCTGTTGAGGAGGAGACTGAGCCATAGACTGAAAGCTGGAGAGCAGGTGGTGGGACTCAGTCCCCCGGAGGCAGAGCAAGTCCCTGCAGTGCTGGGGACACTGTCGGGCCCAGCGCGTTGGGCCCCCTCCTGTGTCCGCAGCCCCCATGGCATCCAGTAGACTCAGGTCGAGGCAGAGCACGGCGCCGTCCCTGGGGGCATGCAGGAAGGACACAGCATGGTGCGGGGGGTGGCTGAGCCGGCCAGTCCCTCTGAACCCGCCCTGGCCAGGCCATCGGCTCTGCGTGAGGAGGCCACAGCCACCAGTGGTGAGAAACTAGTGATCCCCTAACACCCACACTTCCCACGTGTATGCTGAGCGCTCATCACCTCAGTGGACTGGGCCATGCTCCCATGAGGTGTCACAGCCCGTGGGAGGTGGCCGAGCTTGGAACCCAGGCAGTCGGCTCCGGAAGCCACTCTGGTCAGCTCTGCACAGATGGCCTCTGACAGGCCAGCAGGGAAGGGACCTCCCAGGACATGCGGCCCAGCCCCTGAGTCTGGTTTTCTGACACAAAATCGGTGATGCTCCTCTTAGGCTCAGACTCCTCCTGGGGTTCCTGTCACTCACTTTCAGAAGAGGGTGCCGGCAGCCCAGGCTGCAGAGCCCGTCATGGTCTTGCCTTTGCCCCAGACCCACTGCATGGTCGCCCTGAGCGTGCTTACGTGGCTGCCCTGTGTTAAGACCCTGCTCCGTGTTCACAAACGTGTCACTTCACTTTTGTGGAACCTGAGGTGTGGCTCCTGTCAACAGCTAATGAAGTGGGGGCTTTGGAGAGCAGAGAGACCTGCCCCCCCCCCCAAGGCCACATGGTTCTTCAGTCACCCCAGTCAGGGTGAACTCAGTTTTTAAAATTGCTTTTGGTGTGTGTTCATCACATGGGGATTAACTGTAGTCCACTTACATCAGCTTTCTGCAGGAGCTGGCCTTCACTGGCTGTTTGGACACCAGGGCTTTAAAATTTGTCTTCTCGTCCTGGCTGGTGTGGCTCAGTGGACTGAGCGCCAGCCTGAGAACCAAAGCGTCATCAGTTCGATTCTCGGTCAGGGCACATGCTTGGATTGCAGACCAGGTGCCCGGTAGGGGACGCATGAGAAGCAACCACACACTGATGTTTCTCCCTCTTTCTCCCTCTCTTCTCTCTCTAAATGAATAGTCTTGAAATTTGTCCTTCCTGTTAAAAGCATTCTTAAGCAGCATCTAAAAGTTAAGTGGACTTCAGCATGAAGTGAAGTTTAAAATATGTGCCCACAGCTTCAGATCGGAAGAAGAAAACCAAGACCTGGAGTGATGGGAGTTTTTTAACCATTTACTCAGCACGACGCAGCAGTTTTGCTCAGTGGTCAGGTTCAACACAGAGGCTCCAGAGGCGTGGCAGGGGCAGGGCCCTGTGAGAGGGGACAGGAGCTGTCCAGTGCCCGCAGCGTGGACGGGCAAAGCTTGGGAAAGCCTCCTGAGGACAGAGAACTCGCCAGAGCAGGGGAGACAGCACATGCACGTGTGAGGAAGTGCAGCTGCTGGGAGGCAGTAGCCAGAATGGGGCCTCTCAGTGAAGATCCTCGTGCGTGGTCGGGAGGGTGCAGGGAGCTTTGTTCCCCCGGGACACAGAGTCCAGGGGCAGCGGGGGCAGATGCTGCAGCCCCCTGTGGTCCCTCTCTGGGCCAGGAAGCCCAGCAGACACCTTTTCCTTGGAGAGCTGCCCGAGTGAGGCGGGCAGCCCTCCCTCACCCTCCTGGTTCAGGGTCAGTGTGTCCAGAGGCAGTGCAGCCTCAGACCACCAAGGCTCCTCCTGAGAAGGGCAGTCGGGCAGCCTGGGTGGGGGCTGTCTTCCCCGTTCTCCCTCTTCCCAACTCCGAGGCTGGGGGAGTAAGCGTGAGAGGCGCTGAGCTGCCGACTGGGTTTGTGGCCCAGACACTCCTGGTCCTGATGAATTAACTAACAGAACCCTGAGGCCGCGGCCGGGGACACCGCAGTTTTCATTCGGCCACGTGGATGGCAGCAGCGCGGACTCCCGTCTGGAAGGCGGGCTGCAGTCCTCCGCCCTCAGGTTCCCAGCGCTGGGGGCTGGGCGGCAGGTTGAGACCAGGCTCTTTGGACTGGGACGCGGGGGGTGGGGGTGGCAGCGAGTCAGCCAGTAAGCGGGCCGGGCTCTGTGCCAGCAGGCTGCAGCCCTCGCTCCGGCCTGGTCCTGCAGATCCCCGCCGGTGTGGGAGCAGGAGGAGCCGAGAGGCGCCCACCCGGTCACGCCGCAGCCTGGGGGTACCCCTGGCCAAGGTGGGGCCCGGCACGCGGTCCAAGTCGTGGGGACAGACTGGCCCCCGCCCCCGCCCCTGCCCCGCCTCCCCCTCGTGGACGACAAGGGCCCACCTCGGTGCTCAGGGCTGCGGGCGCAGCCTGTCTCCGGTAGGGCTCTCCCGGGTTCGCCCGGCACCTTCTCCTGGCGGCCGGGGCGGTGCAGCCCCTGCCGGGAGCCCCGAGTGGAGCCTGCTGAGACGCCTCCAGGCTCTGCCGGGCACTGCTGGCCACGTGGTGGGAACAAGCCCCCTCTGCGGCTTCTTTCCCCAGGACGCGGGCATTCGCGGGAGGGGGCGGGGCCACGAGCCGTGGCCGGGGTGGGCTCTCAGACTTGCAGTGGGCGTTCCGGCCGCGCTGCAGGGAAGGGCAGCCCCCCCGCCGCCCAGGCCGGCTCCCACAGCGCTCGTCCCTCAGTGCACGCGGCCCGCAGCGCCCACCGTAAAGGGACGAGGTCAGCTTTAAGAAACGGGCCGCGCGCCGGAGAACTCTGGTGTTTGGCAAACGGTTCTTTCCTCCCCGCCCCTCCTGACTCCCACCCACTCTGCTCCACGGCCCCTGCACCTTTAGCTTCTCCGAGGGTGCCCTCCTCTCCACTCCTTTAGGCCCAGAAGCCCCAGCCCTCCAGGTGACAACTGTGGGCAGAGGGGCCGGGGGGCGGGGAGCGGAGCGCTGCGCGGCGCGGGTGCAGCTCCCGCCCGCCCCCCGCCCCTCCGTCCTTTCGCTCCTCCCCCTCCTCCTCCCGCCCCGCCCCGCAGCACCGTCTCCGGCCCCGCCCCTCCGCCCTCCTCCCTCCCCGCCCCGCCCCTCCGTCATCTCGCCCCTCCCCCTCCTCCTCCCGCCCCGCCCCGCAGCACCGCC